>NW_027185655.1:85694247-85832869 GCF_028583685.1 Petaurus breviceps papuanus | reverse complement strand
CTTTCTTTCTTTCTTTCTTTCTTTCTTTCTTTCTTTCTTTCTTTCTTTTTCTTTCTTTCTTCCTGCCTTCCTTCTTTCCCACAAAAACTACTTCAGTGAAGATTTTGGAATATGTAGGACATTTCAGTTTTTGGGACATATTTAGTGGATAAAAGAGTATGAATGATTTAGTGACTTTTCCTTTGTAATTCCAAATTGTTTTCCAGGACAATTGGGAGTTTACAGGACCATTATCAAAGAATTAATGTACCTATTTTAAGATCATAGATTTGGGAGGGACATTAGAAGTCATCAAGTCCAACTCAATCATTTTATAGATGAGAAAACCTAGCTACAGTTAAGTTAAGAGATTTGGTTAAAGTCGCACAAGTTCTAAGTTCCAGAATTGAAATTTGAACTCTCACTATAAATTGAATGTACTTGATTATTTACATCCCATGTTTCTTCATTAAAGGTTTATCTACATATGATCCTGGATTGGAAATTACTTTGGTTATCACAGATTTAGCCCATACTCTCAACCCTCTCTTCTTTTTCTGCTACGTATGGAACCTCTAGGTTCACAGTTGGCATTTATTTATTTGCTTTCTATTGTTTCATAAAAATCTTCTGTTTTAATGAGTTTTTTTATATTTATCACTTTTTATAATGAAATAATATTCTGTTATATTCATGAAGTTTAACTTTCCTAGCCATTCACTGACTGATGGGCATTCATTTTGTTTATATTTTTTCCTATCACATAAAACCCAACTATAAATATTATGATACACATGGAAACTTGTTCTTTGTCTTTAACATCTTTGGGTATATGACTAAAAGTGAGATTACCCTTGACATCTTGGACCTTCTCCCCTTCTACAGAATTTTGTCTCCATTATTATACTCTACTCCCCTTTAATGGCAAGCAAAGAAGTAAATACATTGTTTCAGCTATTTAGTTAACACCTTGTTTCAGTTCTTGCCCATGATTGTATCAAGTCTTTGTTGAGGAGCAGAACTTGTGAACCCTACAAATTGAAAACCCTAGAACTTGTGAACTCCTGTTGCTGATGCAATAGGAAGGGGAGGAGCTAATCACCATATATAAGGAGAGGCCCAGGCTGGAGAGAACAGAACTGAGAACTGAGAAGAAATGAGAAGAGAGAACCGGGAAGAGAGAACTGAGAACTGAGCATAACTGAGAGGAATTGAGAAGAGAATTGAGAAGAACTGAGCAGAACTGAGAAGAGAACTCCTGTGGTAGCAGAGTCAAGAAGGAGAAAACTTGTGGTATCCTGGAAATCTATGTTTGTCTGTTCTGTCTGCATTGATGTTCGTTTGTGATACTTTGTACAGAAGCTCTGGGACCTTACTGGAAGCCCTGAAAGAGGATTTTTCTAGTTGTCTGTTTACAGAAGTCCTTCAGTTGGGATTTGGAGGTCCTGGGACTGTGCTTACGATTTGTGTTGAGTTCTCAGGTCCTGTTTGTGGGTCTGTGCTGATTTCTATGTGGATGATTTGTGTTGACCTTTTAGACCTTGTTGGTGGGTCGATGCTGATTTCACAGGCAGGAAGTGAATTGATGATGGTGCTGGTAATCTGAATGAATGCTATTGTGACTTTGTTAAGCTTTGTCTCCTCAGGAACAGAAACTGTGAAGGACTTGAGGTGGACTGGACACTGTGAGCTTCAATATAGAACTGGAACTGGACAAGGAACTAGATGAGGAGCTGGACAAGGAGCTGAGAGATGCCTGCCTTTGAATCCAGTTGACAGTTGCATAGATTTGGGCAGGAGCTGGGACCACGGAAGAGGAACCATGGAAACTGAGAGCCAGCCTTGAGTCAAGATGAGGAGACCTCTTCTTGGGTACCTAATGCTGAGAAGATTATGATTTACTGTGACCTAGGTATGGAGAACTTCGATCTTTGTACTTTGTGTCCCTTAAGGAGGCTTGCTTCTTAAGGGTGTTGAATTCAGGTCTTACTAAATGCACTAAGTGTACTTACTAAAAGTACTTTGTTTAAAACTATGTGGCCACTTTTGTGATAACTTGTTATGCCATAACATTGTGAATTCTGTACTTTGGTTTTTGCCAGTGTTTTGTCTTAGTTTATTACTGAATAAACAGAGAGTAAACTATACCATGTAATCAGAACCTTGAAGCTATTCACAGCAACAATCCTCTGGAAAGCTGCTTGTGCTTGGCTTTAAATCCCCCTTTCTACATATTGGTTTCTTTCTTGCTTCCTACAAACCTACCCAGGTCTCCATTCTTAAAAAAAAATCTTCATTTGATTCTACTACTCCTTCTAACAATTATTTTGTATATCACCTATTTTTCAGCTAAACTTGAAAAAGTCATCTCTATTTGGTTATATGTAACTCTATACTAGCTATCCTATTTCTCTTTTCTAAACCCTTTGCAATTTGGCTGTCTTAGGCAGCTTTCAATGGAAATACCACTCTCCAAATCTAATGGTCTTTTCTTAGTCTTTATCCTTTTTGACTGCTCTGTAGTATTTGATACTCTTGGCCATCTTTTCCTGGATACTCTCTTCTCTGAAGATTTTCAAGATATCTTTTCCTCCTGATTTTGCTCCTACCTGTCTCATAGCTCCTCCTCAGTTCCTTTTGATAATTTTTTTATCAATATCATACCCTCCAACTGTGGGTATCTTTCACAGTTCTGTCCTAGGCTCTCTTCTGTTTCTCCCTGTATAATCACATCAGTTCCCATGAATTCAATTATCCTCTCTGCATATGACTCTCAAATCTATATATCTATCTCACTTTCTCAAGACTTTCCCCAGTCCATTCCATCCTCCACATATCCAGCAAACTAATTTTCCTAAAGTGCAGGTGTGACTATGTTACATCAGCCTTCTGCTCTATAAACTCTAGTGGCTCCCTATTAGTTTTAGGATCCAATAAAAATCTCTTCTATTTGTTACTTAAAGCCCTTTTTTGGTCCTATTTTTGTTTTTCCAGTCTTCTTGCATGTCACTTTATTTCATCTACTTTACAGTCATTATCTGTCTCCAAACCTTTGTAAATCTTGTCACCATCTCTAGAATTCTCTCCCTTCTCACCTTTTCTTCTTAAAATTTCTGGATTCCTTCAAGATGAAACTGAAATCCAACATTTTTGCTGCAGACTTTTTCTTTTTGGAGGGCAGTTGGGGTTAAGTGACTTGCCCAAGGTCACACAGCTAGTAAGTGTTAAGTGTCTGAGGCCAGATTTAAACTCAGGTCCTCCTGACTTCAAGGCCAGTGCTCTATTAACTGTGCCACCTAGCTGCCCCAATGGGAACTTTTTCAAGTCCTAACTCCTAGTTCCTTTTGCTGCCTTGTATCTCTTTTTTATGTATAACCATATCCAAATGCACTTTGGATTACACAAATTTAACCTGATGGTAAGTTTTACTGAATATCTCTAATTCAGCTTAGAAACATTTTTTTTACATTTATGAAAACCCATTTCTTTTTCAAATTCCTTGAGAGCAACTTAGCCTTTGAAACTGAAGCCATCATGTGGTCATTTTCACAGTTGTGTAGTTTGTCTTTTTCTGTGTTAGATTCTCATATGATGCATTAAATTCTCCTGTCAGAGAACTTGTGATTGTACAAATTTTTAATAGTGATAATATCATTCATCATAGGTCCTAAAATGAGCAAAATATTAAAGTGATTCCTCTCCTTAATCTTATTTATTTCCTCTTTCTCCTCTACATGTTAACTTCTTCAGTCAGCATGATAGAATTCACATTGTTTTATTTTATTTTTTTCTAGAAGGCTTTTTACTTTTTTAAAATTTATTTTTTTAATTAATTGGTTTATTTCCTTTCAGTTTACAGAATTTAATTCCACAATTCCTTGAGTTTCACATTTTGTCCCCCTTCCTCCCCTCTCCCCCCCGCATGGTGGCATATAGTCAAGTATAGGATCTGTAAATACTTTCACATTATACATTAGTCAGGTTATAAAGATGGATTGTATCAGATGGAAAGAAAAATGGTGAAGAAGACATAAAACCAAACAAGAGAAGGAAAAAGATCAGGTATTTTGCTTCCACCTGGATATAAATTCAGTTCTTTCTAGTTCTTTCTCTGGATGCACATATTTCTCTCCATCATGAGTCTTTTGGGATTGACTTATATCACTGCATTGCTGAGAAGAGTCCAGTCTATCAAAGTTGGTCATCACACATACGTTGTGACTGTAATTGTGTACAAATTTCTCCTGGTTCTACTCTTCTCACTCAGCATCATAAGCCTCTCCAGGTAAATATAAAGTCCATCTGCTCCTCTTTTCTTATAGCACAATAGTATTCCATAACATGCATATAACACAACTTGTTCAGCCATTCCCCAATTGATGGGCACCCCATTAATTTCCAATTCTTTGCCACCACAAAAAAGCTGCTATAAACATTTTTGTACATATGGGTCTTCCTCCCACTTCTATGATCTCTTTGGGATATAACCCTAGGAGTGGTATTGCTGGGTCAAAGTATATGAAAGTATTTATAGCCCTTTGGGCATAATTCCAGATTGCTCTCCAGAAAGGCTGGATCAGTTCACAACTCCACCAGCCATGCATTAGTGTTCCAATTTGCCCACATCCTCTCCAGCATTTGTCATTTTCCTGTTTTGTCATCTTAGCCAATCTAACTGGTGAGATGTGGTACCTCAGAGTTGTTTTGATTTGCATTTCTCTAATCAATAGTGATTTAGAGCATTTCTTCATGTGCTTATAGATATCTTTAATTTCTTTCTCTGAAAACTGCCTGTTCATATCCATTGACCATTTATCAATTGGGGAATGACTTGTATTCTTATAAATTTGACTCAATTCTCTGTATATTTTAGAAATGAGTCCTTTGTCAGAGACATAGGCTGTAAAGATTCTTTCCCAATTTCTCACCTCCCTCTTAATCTTGGTTACATTGGCTTTGTTTGTACAGAAGCTTTTCAATTTCATGTAGTCAAAATTATCCATTTTACATTTTATAATGTTCTCTAATTCTTGTTTAGTCATAAAGTCATACCTCTCCACAAGTCTGACAGGTAAACTATTTCTTGTTTTCCAAGACTGCTTACAGTATCAACCTTTATACCTAGATCATGCACCCATTTAGAATTGATTTTGGTATATAGTGTTAGATAATGCTCTATGCCCAGTCTCTGCCATACTATATTCCAGTTTTCCCAGCAGTTTTTGTCAAATAGTGAGTTCTTATCCCCAAAACCAGGGTCTTGGGGTTTATCAAACAATAGATTACTATAGTTGTTGACTTCTGAATCTCATGTGCCTAATCTATTCCACTGATCCACTCCTCTATTCCTCAGCCAGTACCAAGTAGTTTTGATGACTGCTGCTTTATAATACAGATTGAAATCTGGTACAACTAGTCCACCTTTCCTAGCATTTCTTTTCATTAATTCCCTTGATATTCTGAACTGTTTATTCTTCCAAATGAATTTTGTTACTATTTTTTCTAGCTATATAAAATAGTTTTTTGGTAAATTAGTTGGTATGGCACTAAATATATAATTTCATTTAGGTAAAATTGTCATTTTTATTATATTAGCTTGAACCAACCACAAGCAATTGATGACTTTCCAATTAGTTAGATCTGACTTTATTTGTGTGAAAAGTGTTTTGTAGTTGTGGTCATATAGGTCCTGGGTTTGTTTTGGCAGGCAGATTCCCAAATATTTTATAATGTCTACAGTGACTTTAAGTGGGATTTCTCTTTCTATCTCTTGCTGTTGAATTTCATTGGAAATACATAAGAATGCTGAGGATTTATGTGGGTTTATTTTATATCCTGCAACTTTGCCAAATTTATTTATTGTGTCAAGTAGGTTTTTACTTGATTCTCTAGGATTCTCTAAGTACATCATCATATCATGTACAAAGAGTGATAGCTTGGTCTCTTCTTTGCCTAATTTGATTCCTTTGATTTCTTTTTCTTCTCTAATTTCTACTGCTAACATTTCTAGTACCAGATTGAATAAGAGGGACACCCTTGTTTCACCCCTGATCTTATGGGAAATGCTTCCAGCTTCTCCCCATTACATATAATACTTGCTGATGGCTTTAAATAGATGTTACCTATTATTTTAAGAAAGGATCCATTTATTCCTATACTTTCTAATGTTTTTAATAGGAATGGATGATGTATTTTGTCAAAAAACTTTCCTGCATTTATTGAGATGATCATGTGGTTTCTGCTAGTTTTATTGTTGATATGATCAATTATACTCATGATTTTCCTAATATTAAATCATCCTTGCATTCCTCAAATAAATCCTACCTGATCAAAGTGTAGTATTCTTGATATAAGTTGCTGTAGTATTTTTGCTAGTATTTTACTTTGAATTTTTGCTTCTATATTCATGAGGGAGATTATCTCGGTCTATAATTTTCTTTCTCTGTTTTATCTCTTCCTGATTTAGGTATCAGTACGACATTTGTGTCATAAAAAGAATTTGGTAGGACTCCTTCACTAATTTTCCCAAATAGTTTGTAGAGTATTGCAATCAATTGTTCTTTAAATGTTTGATAGAATTCACTAGTAAATCCATCTGGCCCTGGATATTTTTTCCTAGGGAGTTGACTGATGGCTTGTTCAATTTCTTTTTTTTTAAGCAATCAGGGTTAAGTAACTTGCTCAAGGCTACATGGCCAGGTGTTTCTGGGTGGGTGCTAAGTGTTTGAGCCTGGATTCAATCCCTAGGTCATCCTGACCCTGGGTCTGGTGCTCTTACTCGCTGTGCTACCTGGGCACCCTGCTTGTTCAATTTCTTTTTCTGAGATGGGGTTATTTAAGTAATTTACTTCCTCTTCAGTTAATCTGGGCAACTTGTATTTTTGTAAATATTTATCCATTTCCCTAAGATTGTCAAATTTATGTGCATACTATTGGGAAAAAAATAATTCCTAATTATTGTTTTGATTTCCTCTTCATTGGAGGTAGATTAACCCTTTTTTCATTTTTGATACTCATAATTTGGTTTTATTCTTTCTTTTTTTTTTATCATATTGACTAAGTGTCTATCAATTTTATTGTTTTTTTCTTAGAAAAACAGCTTTTAGTTTTATTTATTAATTCAATCATTTTCTTAATTTCAATTTTATTAATCTCTCCTTTGGTTTTCAATATTTCTAATTTAGTATTTAATTGGGGATTTTGAATTTGTTCTTTTTCTAGGTTTTTCAATTGCATGCCCAATTTGTTGACCTCCCTTTTCTCTAATTTAATCATGTATGCACTCAGGGATATAAAACTTCCCCTATGAACTGCCTTTAATGCATCCCACACATTTTGGTATGTTGTCTCATTATTATCATTCTCTTGAATGAAATTACTGATTGTTTCTATAATTTATTGTTTGACCTAATCATTCTTTAGGATTAAATTGTTTAATTTCCAATTAGTTTTTAGTCTGTTTTTTCCATGGCCATTTATTGCATCATGATCTGAGAAGGATGCATTTAATATTTCTGCCTTACTACATAGAATTGTGAGGTTTTTATGCCCTAGAACGTGGTCAATTTTTGAGTATGTGCCATAAACCACTGAGAAGAAAATATATTCCTTTTTATCTCCATTCAGTTTTCTCCAGAGATCTATCATACCTATCCTCTCTAAAATCTTGTTCACTTCCTTAACTTCTTTCGTGTTTATTTTGATGTTAGATTTATCAAGTTCAGAGAGGGGGAGATTAAGGTCTCCCACTAGTATAGTTTTGCTATCTATTTCTTCCTCTAATTCCTTTACCTTCTCTAGGAATTTGGATGCTGTACCACTTGGTGCACATATGTTAAGTAATGATATTGCTTCATTCTTGATGGTGCCTTTTAACAGTATATAATTTCCTTCCTTATCTCTTTTAATTAGGTCAATTTTTGCTTTTGCTTTATCTGTGATAAGAATTGCTACCCCTGCTTTTTTTTTACTTTAGGTGAGACATGATATATTTTACTCTAGCCTTTTACCTTTACCCTGTGTGTATCCCTCTGTTTCAGATGTGTTTCTTGTAAACAGCATATTGTAAGATTATGATTTCAAATCCATTCTGCTATCTGTCTCTGTTTTATGGGAGAGTTCATTCCATTTACATTTACAGTTTTGATTGTTATCTGTTTTTTTTCCCTCCATCCTGTTCCCACCCCTGTTAATGTTCATATTTTCCCCCTTTCTCCCTTCCCCCCTTAATAGTTTTCCTTTTGACCACCACCTCCTTCATTATTCCTTTATCAGCTCCCCTCCCTTTTTGTCCCCTTTCTCCTTACTTCTTCTCTCCCTACTTACCATCCCCCCTTTTGTAGCCCTTTCCCCCTCCTACTGCCTGTAGGAAATTTTTATAATTAATGAAGTATGTTATTTCTTCTTCGCACCAAGCGTGACAGGAACAAATCTCATGCAAAGCTCCTCTCCCTCCCCTCTTTCCCTCTAAAATGATACTTTTTGCATTTCTTCTCCATAGAGTCCTAGCTTAACTGGTTGTTATTCCCTCCTTGCACCAGAACCAATGAGGGGAAAGCTCATATGATTCCCATCTCCCTCCCTTCTTTTCCTCTGCTATACAATTTTTATGCCTTTTTGTGTGGCATAATTTACCCTTTTCCACTTCATTCATTCCCTTTCTTACATTGCAGTCCCTTTGTAGCCCTTAAGATATTTTTAATCGTCAATTTGTGTATTTTATACTCATACCCTCTACTTGTCTATAACCAGTTTGGTCTTATCAAATAGCAGGGTCTTTGTGTGTTTTCCTTGTTTACCTTTCTATGTCACTGTTGCATCTCATAATTGGAGGTTGAATTTTCCATTGAGTTCTGTCTTTTTTATCAAGAAGGTCTAGAACTCTGTTATATCATTGAACGACCATCTCTTTGCCTGGAAGAATATGCTCAGTCTTGCTGAGTATGTGATCCTTGGTTGTAACCTGAGCTCTTTTGCCTTCCAAAAAATTGTATTCCACTGCCTCTGATCTTTCAGTGTAGAGGCTGCCAAATCCTGTGCGATCCTCACTGTGGACCCTCGATATTTGAATTGTTTCTTTATGGTCACTTGAAGTATTTTCTCTTTTATCTGGTAGTTCTGGAGTTTGGCCACAACATTTCAGGGTATCAGTGGATGCTATATGTGTGTTAATCATGGAACTCAGGAAGCATAAAAGTTTGTCCTTTTGAAATTAATGGTAATTACATTTTTGAACATAAGAATTTGCTGAAAAGGAGGTTTTAATTTTTTTTGGGGGAGGATATTATCTTTGTAAGTTTAGACTGTTTTTATAAGCATCTATATATACACATTTTACCTCTTCTTTTAGAATGTAGGGTCCTCAAGGGTAAGGATTGTTTTAATTTTTTTCTTTGTGTCCTCAGTATGATGCCTGATGCAAAGTCAGTATTTAATAAATTCTTATTTACTATGAGGGGTTGTTATTTTTTGTTTCTAATTTCATTTTTCCCCTTTACCTTTATGATCATCTGAGGTCCAGCTGTTCAGGGAGTTTGTGTTTCACTTTGGGTCTGTAGATAAAATCTCATGCCTACCACTTATGCCACATTGTATCAAATGCTCAAACCCATTTATATGGTATGATAGCAGATAAAATGGCTCCTCAACTTTGTGTGTGTGTGTGTGTGTGTGTGTGACAAGTAATATTCCTGAATATGGGCTGATCATTTAAAATATTTTTCAATTAATAACCATTTATTTTCTCCCTCTTGTTCTTTCCACTGTAAAAACAAAACTCTAAACCCTTGGAACAAGTGTACAGTCAAATATCACAAATTTTCACATTGGCCATGTTAAAAAATATATGTATTATTTTGCATCTTGACTCAATCACCTCTTTGTCAGGAGGTTAGTAGCATATTTCATACTTAGACCTTTGAAGTCTTGATTGGTCAATGCATTGATTAGAGTGCTTAAGTCTTTCAGAATTGTTTGTCTTTACAATGTTGCTGTTATTGTTTTCCACTCAAAAACATCTATTAAGAGCTTGTCACAGGATAGAATATGGGTCACAATGTTTTTGTTATTATATAAATTCTTCTCCCAGTTCTACTCACTTCACTCTTCATCAGTTCATTCAAATCTTCCCAGGTTTCTCTGAAACTAGCCCTTTAGTCATTTCTTATGCCACAATTGTATTCCATTCATATACCCAGTTTGATCAGCATAGTTCCATATTTTCATCTAGTCCTGTTAAACCAATTCATAGATCTACCACCAGAGTATTCCAAGGGTCTTCACACTCTCCCTACAACATTTATTGTTTCCATATCTTTTCATCTTTGTGATTTGTTTGTTGTATGCTAAAGCCTTGGAATTATTTTAATTTGCTTTTTAAAAAATTATTGGGGATTTGGAACATCTTTTCATATACTTGTGGATACTTTGCATGCTTTTAAATTGTTCCTGTCCTTTGACTATTCATTTTTCCAGCTTTCTCTTTTACAGAGTGAGGAAACTGAGCTCCAGAGGGATGAAGCTACTTAGCTAAGATCACAGTAAAATACATCAGCAATAGATTGAAGAATTGGACCCAGGGCCTTTGGTTTCAAATCTGTGTCATTTCTACTATAACATGTAATTGGACTATGTGACCTCTAATGTCTCTTTCAGTTCTGATATTCTATGATTTTATATACAAAGTGAAGTCTGGATCAAGTCAAAATATATTGCTATGG
This sequence comes from Petaurus breviceps papuanus, assembly GCF_028583685.1. Taxonomy (NCBI): domain Eukaryota; kingdom Metazoa; phylum Chordata; class Mammalia; order Diprotodontia; family Petauridae; genus Petaurus; species Petaurus breviceps. The sequence goes on along the minus strand of NW_027185655.1, from coordinate 85,822,172 downwards.
AAAGTCCTAAATTGCAGGCTATGGTACAGATTCTAGGAGTCCTTTATCCTCTGTAATGCTAACTGTCCTCCTGAGGCAATGCTCATTGACAAGGCAGGAAAAGTATTCCTAGGATAGCTATATTAAAACAAGACAGCTAAGAGGGAGCTGGGTAACTCAGTGGATAGAGAATTGGTCCTGGAGTTAGGAGGACCTGGGTTAATATCTGGTTTCTGACACTTACAAGCTGAGTGAAACTGTGTAAGTCACTTAAGCTCTATTTGCCTTAATCCAGTGGAGAAGAAAATGGCAAACCACTCCAGTATCCTTGCCAAGAAAACCCCATAGACAATGTTGGCATGCAATGGTCCCCAGGGTCACAAAGAGTCAGATATAACTAAATGATTGAACAACAATATTTAAACAAGACAGCAATATATTAGTGGAATCTAATATACCCAGGCAGTCATTGCTTACTTTTCTTCCCATGCAGTACTTGATTTATAAAATCAAAGTAACTTGGGGAAATTTCTTGCATATTTGAAAGTAGAACTATTTTCATTTGAATGACAGGAGTTATAAGTAAGCACTCTTTTTTATAGATAGTATTGGGGAAAACTTTTCTTTTCCCCCCAGGGTAGAGATGAGTTAAATCAAGTGGACTTCTACTGTGATTTTAAAATCACAATTTAATAAAATCACTTTTTGAGGTTAGCCAAAAAGGAATTTTCTGTTTGTGCTAACATTTACATGTGTGTATATATATATATGTTTTATATATACATACATGCACACATACATACATATATTCTTCACTGCTCAGAGAGAGGAGGAAGTTTCATTTGTAGAAGGGTCACATTTTAGCAATTAAACTAGAGTTGATATAGATGGGCATTTAATAATAATAATAACCTTAATTTATACAATACCATAATTTCTACATAGCACTTTCCTCACAACAATCCCATTAAGAAGCTTATTGAAATATTTTCACCCCTGTTTTATACCCGAGGAAGCTCAGTCTAAAAATGTCAAATGAATTTTACACAGTTAGGTTAGCAGTAGTCCTGGGACTGGAACCCATGTACTCTGACTATAAGTCCAGCACTCTTTCCACTAAGGTATCCAATAGGAGGTAGCGTTTAGTCGTATTTCATTAAGCATGAGATATGTAGTTAAGTCAATCTGTTATCTCTAGATAATATACTTGTATGTAGCCAGTTGACTGTGTGCTAGTAATCTAAAGATTAAGGTGTGTGTGTGTGTGTGTGTGTGTGTGTGTGTGTGTGTGTATAGCTGGGTTTGGGGGATAGGAGTCAAGAATACAATCCTGACTTTGGATTTACAGATAATAATGTTAATTAATCAACAAGTATTTATTAAAAGTCAGACATTGTGGTACTACCGGTACAAAAATAAAGAAAAATGAAATTGTCCCTGTCCTCAAGGAGCTTATATTCTATTTGGGAAGAATATAAACACAAGGTAACTTTTCTTTGGGGAATGCTACTTACTAAGAGTTATATGATGGGGAGAGAAGGAAAGGCTTCATGTAGGAAGTGTCATTTGGACTGTATTCTGAAATAAGCAAGGAATTCTAAGTGAAGGCAAGGACAGAGGGCATCCTAGGCATGGTGCACAATCCTCTGCAAAGACACATGGATGGAAGATGGAATAATAAGTGTGAGAAGAAGCAAGAATGCCAATTTGTATGGATCAGAAAGTATGAGAAGGGGAATTATGTGCAATAAGATTGGAAGAGTAGTCTGGCTGTAGGTGGACAAAGCAGTTTACACTTGATGTTCAAGGCAATGTGGAACCATTAGAGTGCATTGAGTAGGGGAGTGGACTCCAAACTCTTTTTACCACATATTCCCATAAAATAGTTTTGAGCATGCACTCCAAGTAGGTAACTGTTCTCTTATTTGTAAATTATTTATAGATGCTACTATACTTTAATTATGTACATTATAAAACTTCCACAAAAAGACATTTTAAAGGATGATATAAAGATGAAATATTTTGAAAATAATTTTATTTTAGTGGGACAAAAATCCTCTCTGCTATCACTTAAGTATTAGTACTAATACTTTAGTCAGAGACATGTGATTGAATATGCTTTTTTTTTTTTTTTTGCTATGGGGAAGGGGGGCGTAGTGAAACTAGGTGGGGCTAGGGGATAGACCATTAAACCTGACTTCAAATACAGCCTCAAGTTTTGACCATGGGCCAGTCACTTAACCTCTGTTTGCCTCAGTTTCCTCATCTGTAAAATGGGAATGACAATAGTATCTATTTCCCAGGTTTGTAGTGAGGATCAAATGAAATCATATTTATAGAGTGCTTAGCAGAGCACCTGGCATGCAGTAGGGGGACAGACAGGTGTTAGCTATTTTTCATGGTATTTTTTTTGTTCCAAATGAAGGAAATACATCATGGGTTGTGCTCACAGCATCATGATACTCGGTTTTGAATACTAACAACCAATTAAGCAAAGGGTTTTGTTTTTTGGGTTGTTCTTGAAATTCTGCTAGTAGATTTTCATCTTCCCTGATGCTGATTCTTGCAAACTGGCTGGAAGGTTTTTGTAATTTTAATGAACGAGTTCCAAACCTAGTAAAATTCTTCCTTTGTAGGATTTTTTGGAACATATTATGAAAGTCTATTTCCATGTTTTTAAAGTGTACAGATATGAAAATTTTTATAAGTAACACACACCCTTTTTTCTACAGTTCAGCACCTGGCTCACCATCTTCCAATCCTCCCCAATTCTTACTCTTATACTAGGGGTTTTTAATATCCATGGAGATGTTCCCTCCAACTCCTTCAACTCCCAATACAGTATCCTGCTTAAAAGTCATGACCACTTTACTCCGTACCTCTACCTCAGTGACACAGTAGGTCTCACTACTACCTACAAGTGGTCCAATAACACTTTCCTAATTAGAAATGGATATTCTCCTATCTGACCATTACCTTCTATTATTTCATTTTTCTCTGAGCTTTACACCCCCTATTCTCCACTCTCATTATGGTCTCCCACCCTCCCACCTCTTAGTACTTCCTCAGGCCATTGGCCCTGGGAATTAGGACTCTTGGTCAATTTTGCTAATAAATAGCTAGTTGGCTTTGGGTACCTTGGGGGTACCCAATCATCTCCTGGGGCTTCAGTTTTATTACTTGTACTCATTAATTTTTTGAGGTCACCTTCCTCATCTTGACTTTCGCCATTTGAAATACTAATGCTGGGATCACCCCCCCCCCAAAAAAAAAGACCAAATATTTCATTAGAAGGGAGGACAGGATGGTAACACACACAACAAACTATTATGTCTTCTGTTCTTATGAGAGAGAAGGGGCAGAGGGGTGGGGAGAGAGAGAGAGGGAGAAAGAGAGAAAGAGAGGAAAGGAGGGGGGCATAAAACTTTCATCTAAATGCATGTGCTGCTGCATCTATGGTCAGGCCCATTACCATTTATGTTTCTTGGTTCTACCATTGAAGAATGTCATCCACATTTAGGGTCGAATCCATCACCGGAATGGGATAGAATGGTTTAATGATAATCATATCCAAGAACAGAATAGAAAGGTATGGATAGATGTCACATGTGACCTCCCTCACCCCCACCTCCCATGTGGGATACACTGAGTGGTCAGCCTGTAAAGAAGTAAGGTATGCTTTTGGGTCCAAAGCCCAGAGCCACCGGGGGCCCAGCTTTACAGACAAAGGGCCTACCATGTCATCTACAATTCTTCTCATGGGATGATGGGGTCAGGGAACCAGTGTCAAAAGGCAAAATTAACCAGGAAAGCCTACTTGAGATTAGGGAAGTAGAAGTATAATTATGCCACATAAGCAAACTTGCAGGATAATTTAAACCTTAAGAATACTAAAGCTGGGGCAGCTAGGTCATTCAGTGAATAGATCACTAGACCTGGAGTCAGGAGGACCTGAGTTCAAATCCGACCTCATACACATAACACAAACACGCACACGCAGACACACACACACACACACACACACACACACAAACTAGCTGTATGACCTTCAGCAAGTTGCTTAACCCCAATTGCCCTAAAAAACAAAACAAAACAAATACTAAAGTTTATGATGGGACATCCTAGGCAAAAGTGGCCATAGATTCTTTTAGTTATTCAAGGAAACATAGGTGCTGTGGGCTGCTCAGTGCCCAACACTAAGCATGGTCGGAGACATGAATAAGAAATGACTAGACCATGTGGGTAGTTCAAGGAAGAACCATGAACTCCATTTATTGATTCTTAGTACAAGGTTTTTATAGAGCAAATGAGACAAAGGAATAGGACTCAAGTATTCTTATCCTTGCCTTAGTCTGTTACATCCTGGAAGTAGCACAGAATAGATAATTTGATAAGGCTTTGTTATCTAGATGCCAAAAAGTTTTAGGAAAAATCAGTTAACTCCTTTCATATGCAGAGTGGTTTAACTGACATTATCTGCCACTTTGTACCTGAGTCTAGCTCCTGGTTACATCTCTTCTCTATGGGTTCAAAGCAGTCCAGAAAATAAATAGGCTCAAGATTATTAAAGTGACAGAAAGTAACTCCTTAACTGACTGGCCCCTAACAGCCCAGGATAAGAAAAATTTCTAGCTTCTAGTTTAATTTTTCCATTCTCATTCTTGAATCACACACTTAATGGATAGTACTCAAATAATTATAAATGGCCATAATATTATATTCTTTAATATCAGCTTCAAGTCAAGAAAAAAAAAACAAATAAGAATTTAAAGTAATGAGGGACCTAGGCATTTACACTTGAGTGTTTGGCTGACACAATTCCAGTGTGAACTTTGGGGAATCTACAGGCATTCATTGACCATTTCTTGTCTAATTACTACATGGTAAGGGTCCTTTTTGACTGACTGCTGAACTGGAACTGAACATACATATGAAAGAATCCTAGTTGACCAACTCAGGTCTCTTTTCTGGCTGCAATCAAGGGAAGACATGCTGTAAGCCACTGAGTAAGAAAAGAGACCACTCAATCTGGGCCTACAATTGGCCTCTAAACACATGCAACCAATGCACTTTGACTTTTGGCATTTTTTCTGTTTGGTTTTTAGATGAAGGAGTGTTAGACATGGCTATGACTTTATGAGTTTTGAAAGGCTGGTAGAGCAGTATTGTAATAACAGGATTCCATGGCATAGTGATGTCATGGCTAAGATACTGTCATATACAGGAACTTTGAAGCAACTTGTCCATCTGTGATTCCACATCATTCAGAAATGAATGTGCTGGGGGTGGGGGGAGGGATTAGGTAAATAGTTGTAGGGAACACTTTAAGTTTGAGCCTACTCTCCCCAGCAACCCAAGGGGTATAAGGGAGAGTGTTCCCTGAGTAGTTTCTCTGCATCTTAATTACTTACCTTCTTGGCAGAAGGAAATTCCATTCTAAGGTCAAAAGCTCCAGAAACTTGGACAATTTTTGTTCATGCCTGTTCACTAGTATCTCCACAGCTCTAGTCTTCTGGTCAGAACCTCTGAGGGAGGGGTTACATTCATATTGTGATAAGATATTCGAGACCTGAGGAGCGTTTATTTTTGTAGCTATGCTGATTGAGATATTTAAGTTACCAAAATTCACTAGGTGTTGGGCTATGTCCAGTTTAATAAGTTAGTATTCAGCTTGATAGTGGGGATAGTTTTCCCAATAATCTTAGCTACCGGACAATAATAATTCCCAATATGAGAGAGAGAGAAAAATAAGCTTATGTTTTCTGTATGTTTTCCTCTTTTAACAAAACAAACATGTATTTTTCAATATTTATCAATTTTAGTGATGGATATAATTTTTTTTTAAAGCAGAAATAAGTATTTAAGTTTAAGTCAACATAAGGAACCAGAAGCATTCAGTTGTGAGATATATTCAGTCCTTACCTTCCTCTTCTTTTTTATTCATTTTATTCAAGTTGGAAAACAAATTGCTTCCCCCTCTGTATCAGCAATGCCATATTCACAATGCCTATGGAAATTACAGATATGCTGATATAATTATCCATCACAAAATACATCATGCTTGCCATATGGGGGAATAAGTTAGAAAATTTATTAAGATACCAAAAGACTGAGTCCCAAAACCAGAAAGTGAAAGCCGTCAGAGTAGTTATGAAATTGGCACAGGTAGATAAAGTAGAAAGCACCCACATTCTCAAGCCTTTAAAACAGAACAGGCTACCTCAGGCAAAGGTCCTCCTCTCCCCACTCACAGCAACCACCCAACGTCCCGGAGGCGCACTCCCAGCATCTCCGGCCCCTGGCAGTCCTCAGCAAGAGTCCTTAGCAGAAATTCTGGCTGACTCAAAAAGGGTTTTGCGCTGCCGCTGCCTCTGCTGCTGCCACTGCCACCGTTGCCGCTGCTAGCTACCGCAGGAACTCTAGCTTGGCTTCCGCTTCCTCTTGCTCCGCCCCTTCTGGCTACGTCAGCAAGTCCAGTGGGGCATGGAAGATCTTTAAATCCCATAACCCTTACACCCTTCCCCCCCCCCCTTTTCTACCAACTTTCAATCTGAAGTGAATAAATGCAGGGGGAAAAAAAGCAGTCCTGAAGAAGGAGCTATTGCTGTTAAAAAAACTGGATTACCACTTCAATAGCTCTGACAACCAGATGCTTAAGTAAGTTAGGTAATTCATTAGTGAAATGAAAAAAAAATATATCAGTAGACATAAAATCATAGAACCACGGAAGGAGAAAGGCCCTCAGAAATCTTCTAGCCTAACTTTTTCCAGGAAAGGATGCTTGTGCTCTGGAAGATCCTTGAAAAGAGTCTATGTAGTTTATATTTTAACTTTTCCAGTGGTAGAGGACTCATGAACATGAATACAGCCCATTCAATTTCAGGAAATTGTTAGGAACTTCTGCCCACTGGGACCAGAAAAAATAATAAGCCTTACCCTCTTTCATGTGATAGACTTTTAAATACATGAAGATATCCAACATTATCTTCTTAAGACTCAGCATACTTTTTTTTTTGCTTTTTGGAGGGCAATTAGGGTTAAGTGACTTGCCCTAGGTAACACGGATAGTTTTTTTTTGTGCATTAAGTGTCTGAGGCCGATTTGAACTCAGGTTCTCCTGACTCCAGGGACAGTGCTCTATTCACTGTGCCACCTAGCCACCCCTTAATATAATTTCTTAGAAAAGACTAACCATAGTCAGTTCCTTCATCAATTCTCCTACAACATGGTCACTAGTCCTGTCACGCTCTTAGTAGAGCCCTGGACCAACTCGAATTCATCAATGTGCTTCCTAAAATGTGTCAATCAGAACTGAACCCAATACATTAGATATGTGTCATAAATTCTTTAATACTCAATACAAGATTCTTGTCAAATTTCAAGAACTTAAATATGAATGAATATTTTCAAAAATATGAAATATACCAATGAACCAAATAAGAAACAGAGAATTTAAACAATCCATTTTCAGAGGAAAAAAAAATCAAATTTGCTATAAATGAACTTCCAAAGGGAAAAAAAAAGCTGCAGGACAGATGGATTCACAAATGAATTTTATCACACATTTGAAGAATAATTAATGACTATATATACATATATATGTATGTATATATATAAAACATTCGAAAAAATAAAAGAAAGGATCCAACAAAATTCTTTTTATGACAGGTATGGTCTTGATGCATAAACAAGGAAGAACTAAAAAGAAAAGGAAAATTATGAAATAATATCTCTACTGAGCATAGACATAAAAATTTTAAATAAAATATGAGCAAAAACTCTAAAACATATCATAAAGATTATATCCTACAATCAGATTAGGTGTACACTAGGAATACATGGTTGGTTTAATATTGTTTTTGTTCAGTTGTTCGATAATTTCTGCCTTTTCATGACTCCATAGACCATAATATGCTAGTACCTTCTATCCTTCATTATCTCATGGAAGTCTCTCCATGCTCATGTTTTTGCTTCCATGACACTATTTATCCATCTCATTTTGCTTTTGCCTTCAATCTTTCTGAACAGAAGGGTCTTTTCCAATGAAGCCTATCTTCTCATTATGGGGCTACATCATTTAAGATTCAGATTCAGTATTTGACCTTTCAGTGAATAGTTTCAATGAGTTTCTTTCAATATTAATATTAGAACAACTATAAGCATAATAATATTAATAACTCAATCTTCAAAGATTATATGATTTTATTAGTAGAAGCAGCAAAAGTTTTTAACCTAGAAACCTTAAGAATAAGTAGACATTTCCTTAATATGATAAATGGTACATATCTCAAACCAAGAGCTACCATTATTTTTATTGGAGATAACCTATCCTTTCCAGTAAAATCAGGAATGAAATATGGATGTACATTGTCACCAGTTCTGTCTGACATAAAGGTTATGGCTAGAGCAATAAGACAAGAAAATGAAATTGAGGGACTAACTATAGGTTAAGAATAAATAAAATGATCACTTTTTACTATTGATCTGATGACATACTTAAAGAATCTAGAGAGTCAAATAAAAATGAACAGAAACAATTAATAACTTTAGCAAACTTGCAGGATATAAAACATATCCACAGAAGACATAAACATTTCTATGTAATACTAATAAAACTTACTGAGAAGAGATGTAAAAAAATTACATTTAAAATGACTATAATTGGGAGTGGCTAGGTGGCACAGTGAATAGAGCACCAGCCCTGGAGTTGGGAGGACTTGAGTTCAAATCTGGCCTCAGACATTTAACACAAACTAGACATGTGACCTTGGACAAGTCACTTAACCCCAATTTCCCTGCCCTCCCCCTTCCAAAAATAAAAGCAAAAAAAATTTATAATATGCATAAAATTCTTGGGAGTCTCCCTTCCAAGATACACATAAGAACTACATAAGCATAATTACAACAGCTGCCTATGAAAATAGAAATATGTAACCTGAAAAATATTAAATGCCCATAAATAATATGATAAAAATGACAATAAAAATGACAAAAACGAATTACCTTATTTTTTAATACCATACCAATTAAGTTAATATCGCTTACCTTATAGAATTAGTAAAAAATAATAATGAAATTCATATGGAGTAAAAAAAGATAAAAATATCTCAAGAAAAATCACAGAAAGAAGTAGAAACAAAGAGGACCTACCAGGGCCAGATCTCAAACTTTACTACAAATCATTAATTCTCAAAACAGTTTGCTACTGGCTAAAAAATAGGTATCAATCATAGGGACACAATATACAGAAGCATATGTTGCTAATACCCTTGTATCTGGTGCCCAAAGTCTCCTAGGTCCTGGTATAAGGACATGCTGATAAAAAAAATGCTAGCATAATTGGATAGAAATACGGACAAAAAATAGATTTAGACCAATATATAATCCCTTGAACCGAGGTAAGTTCCAAATGAATATGTGACTTAGATATAAAAGTTCACATTAGCAGATTCCTAGATAAAAGTTCCTGACTAAACAAGAAATAGAAGATCACAGAAGATAAAAAGGGATAATTTTGATTACAGAAAACTATCTTTTTTTGCATAAACAAATTTAATAAAGCTATCATTACAAGGGAAACAACTGAGAAAATAAATCTTTTTAGCAAGATTCTAAGATACAGGAGATACTGGTACAAATATAAGGAAAAAAATTCTCTAATTGATTAATGGTCTAAGGATATGGACAGACAATTCTTAAGGGAAAAATTCCATAGTATCTATAGCCAATTAAAAAAAATGCTCTATAACACTACAAATTTGAGAAATGCAAATTAAAGCAATCCTGAAATTTCACCTTCCATACATCAAAGTGAAAAAGATGACAAAAAAGTATGTTAAATATTGAGGGGTGGATATTCTATAAGAAAGCAGGCACCTTAAAGAAATGTTGATGGAAGGGAAGAGCCAAGATGACAGAGTAGAAGCAGGAAAACTCCTTGAGTTTTCCCCATAACCACCTCAAATACCTATAAAATATGACTCTAACTAATTTTAGAGATACAAAACCCACAAAATGACAGAGAGAAACAAATCTCCCCCCTAAGGGAGCCCAGCAGGCATACAGGAAGGGTCCATCACAGTGCACTGGGAGCAGAGCTCAGCCCATGGCTGGAGGGACTTTGGGAGAGTGGATCACCAGCAGTTGTGGCAGTTTCCAGAATTATCAACACACAAATGCCAAAGGCAAAGTAAAATGTCAGTGTGGACTTTGGGAACAGGGGGATTGAGAATGTGGTCAAGTTTCTGTCCCTGGTAGAAGAAGCAGCTGAGGTGCAGTGGCCATGTAGCCACCTCCATATGGATTCTTCAGAGCTCCTGGCCTGTAGATTGTAGAGGGATCAAGTGACCAGTCTGAGGGGGTAATTGCTCTTGCTTTAACCTGCTTGGATCTAGATTGCTGTCTTGGGTGGAAGTCCAGGGATGTGTGACCAGGTGCCAGAGCCTGTGGAAGCTTCTGAGAGGGCGCCCAAAAGCTGTGAAAACCCTAGCAACTTGGGATAAAGCTCTTCTCTCTGGAAGCAGAGTTCTATTGTGGCAAAAAGCTCAAAAGTCAAGTAATTGAGTGGCAACATGAGCAAGCAAAGGAAGCAAAACAAACACAGCAATCCAATTTTGAGTTCCTTTTTTTGGGGACAAAAAGAATCAAAGCATGGAAGGGCAGGAAGACAATGAAGTCAGAACTCCTGCACCAAAAGCTTCCAAGAAAAATATGAATGGGTTATAGGCAATGGAGGAACTTAAGAAGGATTTTGAAAACTAAGTAAGAGAAGTGGAGGAAAAATTGGGAAGAGAAATTAGAACGATGCAAGAAAATCATGAAAAGAGAGTCAACAACCTGACTGTAGAAAATAACACCTTAAAAAATAGACTAACTCAAATAGCAAAAGAGGCTCAAAAAGCCAATGAGGAGAAGAATGCCTTAAAAAACTGAACTTACCAGATAGAAAGTGAATCTCAAAAGCTCACTGAAGAGAGTCATTCTTTCAGGATTAGATTGGAGGAAATGTAACCTAGTGATTTTATGAGAAATCAAGATCCTGTTAAACAGATCCAAACAAATGAAAAAATAGAAGGCAATGTGAAATATCTCACTGGAAAAACCACTGACCTGGAAAATAGATCCAGGAGAGATAATTTAAGATTTATTGGAATACCTGAAAGCCATGATCAAAAAAAGAACCTAGAAATCATCCTCCAAGAAATTCTCAAGGAAAATTGCCCCGATGTTTTAGAACCAGAGGGCAAAATAGAGGTTGAAAGAATTCACTAATCACCTCTTAAAAATATCCCAAAAAGAAAACTCCTAGGAATATTATAGCCAGGTTCCAGAGTTCCCAGATAAGGAAAAAATATTACAAGCAGCCAAGAAGAAACAATTTGAATATTGTGGAAACACAATCAGGATAACCCAGGATCTGGCAGCTTCTACACTGAGGGATCAAAGGGCTTGGAATATGATATTCTGGAGGTCAAAGGAGCTGGGATTAAAAGCAAGAATCACCTACCCATAAAACTGAGTATCATGTTTCAGGGGAAAATATGGTCATTCCATGAAATAGAGGACTTTCAAGCTTTCTTAATGGGAAAAAAACAGTTGAATAGAAAATCTGACATTCAGATACAAGAAGCAAGAAAATCATGAGAAGATACACAGGGAAAAGGAATCATAAGGAACTTACCAAAGTTGAACTACTTATATTTATACATGGAAAAATGATAATTGTAACTTAATTACATATGTATATATGTAAACCTAGACAGAGGGCACAGGATCAACTGAATAGGAAGGGATGATACTTAAAAGGTGAAATTCAGAGGTGAGAGAGGAATATAATGAGAGGAGATGGGGAGAGACTGAATGGGGTAAATTATCTCATATAGAAGAGACAAGGGAAATCTTACAATGGAGGGGAATAACAAAAAGGCAAAAGGGAATGAGTCAACCTTACTCTCATTGAATTTGGCTCAGGGAGGGAATGACATACACACTAAATAGAGTATCTCACCCTGCAGGAGTGTAGGGGAGAAGGGGATGAAAAGGGGGAAGATGGAGGGGGGGGGAAGTTGGGGGGTAAGGGTAGTTAGAAGCACTCACTTTTGAAAAGGGACAGGGTCAAAGTAGAGAATAGAACAAGTGGGGGGGGATAGGATGGAGGGAAGTATAGTCAGTCTTTCACAATATATCCACTATGGAAATGTTTTGCATTGTTACATACGTGCAACCAATATTGATTTGTTTATCTTCTCAGTGAGGGTGGGTGATGAGGGAGGAAGGGAAAGAATCTGGAACTCTGAGTTTTAAAATCAAATGTTTCAAAAAATTATTCTTATTATTATTTTACATGAAGCAGGGAAATAAGATATATTGGCACTGGGGTATGGAGATTCATCTTGTCCTACCAGAAAGTCAGAAGGGGAATGGGTGAGGATATAGGAGAGAGCAGATTGGGGGAGGGAGTATACAGTGAGATCGCTATTTTGGGGTGGTGGGTAGGGGAAAGACGGGGAGAAATTTTGTAATTCAATATCTTGTGGAACTCAATTATGTGAACTAAAAATAAACATAAAATTTAATTAAAAAAAGAAAAAGAAAAAAAAAGAACTGTTGATGGACCTGTGAATGGGTACAACTATTGTGGAAACTATTTGCAGTGTTACTCTGGGGAAAATATAGGAAACACAAATGTTTTACAATGCTGTGTGGACTAAATAGTAGAAATTTCCTCAACTGCCTGGTGGCCTACTAGTAGAAATTAAGGAGAGATAAAATAATAACAACCTAAGCAGGAACACTGTGAAGTAGATGGCCCCATCCACTATCATTAACAACTACTTGCTATCCTTGGATAAGAGACCCTGAACTTTTGTTGAAAAGGACTATATACTACTGTTCAAGTATTTGATGTCTTGCTCTTGAATCCTGCCCTCAAACAGGTGCAGCACCAATAAAATATTTACAGCACCGATGATCATGATAAAGACCATGACTATAATTGCCACATGACATTCAATCACAAAATATAACAGATTGTCCAGGTAGAGGACAGAACTGAAGCATTTATTTAGACACCAGAAAACCAAATCCCCAAACCAGTAAGCCAATTCCATCATATTATGAAATATATTAAGAAGTCATAATAACATGACTTGAGAGCCAAGGCATCCTTTAGTCTTCCCACAAACCAATACAAGATTAGTATTTACTCACATACCTCTCTATCTCCTTGCCTCAACATCCTCTCCCTCCCACTGTCTCTCTGGCTCCAATTCCCAGGCTCCTGTGGATTCTTTTTCCCTTCAGCAAAACTCCTACCACTGGCTCCATGTGAGTACATTCAACCTATTAGGGGGCAGAGTGTACTTTCAATGCAGGGGAGGTCTTCAAATTCCCACCTAGGTCTCTTAGGGGGCAGAGAAGGTCTTCAAAATCCCATTCCCATTACAACAGGGAATGTTTTATTATTCCAATAATAAATTCTGCTATTGTATTCCAAATCCTCCCTTTTTCTCCCTTGACTGATCCCTCTCTTTATCTCTCCCTCTCTTGTGAAATATTTTTCTATTCTCGGTCACTACAGATTACTGCTTAACAACAGTGTACTCTAAGTGGTCCTGAAAGATTATAAAAAACAAAACTGAGCCCCAGAAATTTGAATTTGTTATCAGGGAAAACCATTTTTTTAGCTTACTCATAAATCTTTTTGCCACCAGTTTGGCCTCCCATCTTTGACTCACAGTTAGTCAGAACACTGCTGATGCATATGACTCTTCCAAGAGGTCAAGAAAATTCCATGACAATTTAAAAAATGTTACTAAACAGTGAGGACCATTTAATCTAGCCATAACACTTCTAGGTCTACTTCCAAAAGGGTTCAAGAAAAGAGGAAAAGATTCTTATGTACAAAAGTGCTTGTTGCAACTCTTGTGGTAGAAAGAAAATAACCTGGAAAGTAAGAGAATGTTCAACAAATGAGAAATGGACAAATATATTATCATATAGGAATGTGATAGAGTGCAATTGTGCTATAAGAAATGAAGTTAGATGATATTTAAAAAAAATGGGAACTTTGGAGAAACTAGCATGAACAAAATCTTATAAGCAGAAAACCATGGGGCATGTTAGAGAATTAATGAGAAGTCCAGTTAAACTGGAGCATGGAATATATATAGAGGTATATTAAAAGATAAAATTGAAGAGGCAGATTAAAGACATATTGTGGAGGAACCTGAAAGCCAGCAAAGGAGTCTGATCTTCATTTTGTAGACAATTGGGATCCATTGAAGAGTTCTGAGTAGGGGATTGTCATTATAAAAGCTCTGTTTTGGGGAAAAAAAATTCCAACTGACAAAATATACTGTCACGGGCAGTGGGGAAAGATGAAGGGGGAGAAGCAGATAAATAGATCACTGACTTTGTTAATGTGTGAACAATGAGAGCTTAAAGAAAGATGGTGTAGTTCAGAGTAGAAAGGAATGAGTGGGCATGTATGACAGAATTAAAATAGAACTCAACAACTTACTATATGCAAAGATTTGCTAAAGACAATTCCTAGATTTTGAGCCTGCCTGACTGAAGTGGAAGAGTAGGGACCATGGTTGATTTTGATATTAGATGTATTGAAAGTAAAACAACCAAAAGAAGACATCAAGCAAATAGCTGTAAAGTTGGAAATATATAACTTTAGTATATGACAAAGACCAGGGTGGAGATAATAATTTGGCATTCATTTACATAAATTTGATAATTTAAGTTTGGGTGTCATATGAAATGAGATAAAATGTATGAGACATATAAAGGAGGAGAAAGAGGATAGAGAAAAGGAAAAGAGAAGGGAGGGGAGGGTAAAGAATGTTTATATTAAGCAGGTTGAGGGATATAAGGGGAAGTGAGGAAAGGGAAAATATAGGTAGGGAGAGAAACATGAGACAGCTGGGTCTTGGGAACAAGAGAGAATGAAGAAGAGGATGGTCAATACTGTCAGCTGCAGTAGAATGGTTAAACATAATTACTGGGAAAAAACCATTGGATTTAGAGATAACAAAGACAATTATTAATGACTTTGAAGAGGACAGTTTTAATAGCATGATACAGAGAAATGGCAGTTTTCTTTTCCTTCCTTTTTTTTCCTTGAGGCAAACTTTCCCAGGTCATAAACTCAGGTCCTCTTGACTTCAGGGCCAGTGTTCTATCCATTGCACCAGCTAGCTGCCCCAGTTGCAAATTTCAACAGGCTGAAAAGCAAGTGATTAGAAATGTAATGAAGAAAGCAAGTGTAGTCTGTTCTTTCTAGATATATTGTGATGGAGAAGAGAAGGAAAAGCAATAGCCTGAAAAGGTAGCAAGGCCAAGGAAGACTGCTTTTTTCATTTCTTTTCAGATTTAAGGATATTCAATCCAAATTTGAACTCAGACACTTAATAGCTGCATAATTACACGGACAAGTTATTTCACCTTTGTCTGACTCAGTTTTCTTATTTGTAAAATACAGATAATAATAGTACCTCACTCCCAGGGTTGTTATGAGGATAGAATGAGATAACTAATAATAATGTGCAAGATGTTTTGCACATTAAGAAGGTATTAAATTTATTTTTACAAATCTTAAAACATTATATAAATGCTAGGTGCTACTTATTATGATACTTATAATTATCAATAGTAATAATAATAAGGATAATCATTGCAGACCAAAGTAAACTGGTTATAAGGGGAGGAGAGATTAAGGATGTATGAGATGAAAATATTTTTATAAATTTTTTCATGAGTTTCAAGAAAATGTGATCAAGAACAGAGGCAGAGGAGTGACTCTTGGTGAGATGGGCTGCTTTGTCCTCTAAGAATCGAGGAGAGTGTAGATGAGACTATATAGAGAACATACAGAAGTTTAGAGGAAAGGAAGGGGGCAGTTAATGTTTACAGGAGACCTGTAACTTAGTAAAGGAATAGTTAAAATCATATTTTTAGGGAACAAGGTAGTTAGGAGCACAAGGAAGGGTTTTGAATGATTACTGGAGGGAATATAATAGTCACTAAAATGTACATACATAAATATAAACATTAGTAATGCTACTTCTTGCTTAAGGGTTCTTTCCACTTCAAAATTCCAATACAAGAGGATATACTGAGGTTTGTTAATTTTATGTTTGATTCAGCTTACTTTGTACCAATTGGCCATTCTCCAGTATTTTCATTAGCTTCTTTCTTAATTGTTCTGTTACCAGCATCAATGAGAGCAAATTAGATTCTGCCATGATTTGAAATGCCTTAAGTGAACTCAGGAAAACATACTGTCCTTCTGAACAATTATGGATAGTTGACCTCTAACAGCGGGATAGTTTCTGTTGCTATAGGAGAAAAAAAATGGCTTTTGCAAGGATAGAATAATCATGGTGTATTTATTTAAATATAGTAGTGGGGAGTGGGGAGTGTGCTGCAAAATGAGACTTTATCCAGAGGCATTGGAGAGTAAAGATGGTGGCAATATGTGTTAAAAAAATTCGGAATTGTTTTCTCTATCCACAAGACATTCTTCAGAAATCCTGAATTGCTCCCTTCTGTATAAACAGTCATTGGGGCTCATATATCAATTGGTGGGGTTGTAGTGAAGTTAGTAGCATGCAAAGCATTTTCCTGTAACTTGCCTTCAGAGAAGTCAGTCAGATTAACAATTGATGATTAAAATATAGCTTTGAATATATTGTTTTTCAATGTAAATATGAAATAATTATCATAATAGTAATGTTTCAACTTTGATATTTATGGCTCCAAATCTCTCCCTATCATTTTCTCCATTAGAAACTGTTCATATCTGACAATTTCAAAAGAATTTTGTTCTTTCATATGATTGAGGATGTTGATGTTCATGGGAGATTAAAACTTTCTTCTCATTTCACTGACAACCCAATTAACTTTTTGAGCAAGAGCTTACAGTTGCATTAAGCTCTCCTGATGGCAGATGCCTCTTCCCATCCCCCAAACCTCAATTTTCTGAAGCCTACACTTTATGTGTCTATCATAGAATCAAAATGCTCTTTGGAGAATTGCAAAAAATTAAACTGACCAATCTATTTTTGAGAGAATACCACAACTAGTTATGCTGAAATCTGCCTTTGGTGATTACTTACTAATATATGAGTCATAGACCTTGAAATTTTGTGTTTTCTTTCTTTCCTTCCTTCCTTCCTTCCTTCCTTCCTTCCTTCCTTCCTTCCTTCCTTTCTTCTTTCCTTCCTTTCTTCCTTCCTTCCTTCCTCATTTGGAAGTTAGCGCTTAAACTGAGTTCTGAAACAAACTAAGGCAGACTCAAAGGTAGAGATGAGGAAGGAGAACATTCCAGGCATGAGGGACAGTCTGTGAAAATGCACAAAAATAGGAGATGAAATATGGTATAAAGGAAATGAGAAGTAAGGTAATTTAGCAGTAACAAAGAGTGAAGGGGTGTGATCTGTATTTAGCTTGGAAAGTTAGACTGGAGTCAGATCGTGAAGGCTTTAAATGCCAAGCAGAGAAGTGTATATTTTATCTTAGAGGTGAACTAGGGATCCACTGGAGTTTTCTGAAGAAGGGAGTGACAGGTTGACATTATTGAAAACACTTACAAATAAGACTTATTCCTATCTCCTCCTCCTCTTCCTCTTTCTCCTCCTCAGCTTTGAGCCCAGCTAACTGCCCATCTGCTAAGGCTTGTTCCATATATTGACTAAGTAATGATATCCATTATTTTTTAAAGGATGATATCACTAAGGTATGAAGTCACTTACTAGCTAATGCTCTTAGTGGCATTCACAGGTTTTTATGTGGAGTCAAAACACTACTTCTGAATTGTCTGATTTTTCTCTCACTGACTACCAGTGAGAGAAAAATCAGACAATGCATACACATACTATAGGATTCCTTAAAAGCACAGACTAGATTTCAACTGTGATTGCAAAAGTTTGCAAGGTTTAAAAATACAGTATTCCCTCCAATTGTTTTTTAAACTTTGATTAAATTCTTAGTTAAAAGATTTTTAGTGGAGTTTGTTTGAATTGCTAAGAAAACAAAATCCATGCATATTTTTTGAAAAAGGAATTATTGTCGATACCTTTTCCAACTCAATACAATAAACATTTATTAAGACAACTCCCTTCTACGAAGAATCCATTACAATTGGTCCATGATTCAAAGCCTAAACGAAAAAAAAATCACTCCCTTTGAGGGAGTTTGATGCTAGGGGGTTGGATGGGGTAGGACTTGCAGGGAGGTGAATGGCACTCTGACTCTACCTTTAGCTTGTTTGTCTTTCATTCTCAAACAGGACCAAAGATCAGGGAGGTGATGCCAGGACATTCAAGTGAATTGGATTTAAGTGAGGGAGGACTACGTAAAGTCACCATCTGTGTCCAGCGGCAAGATATAGGTCAGGGGGACTCCAGATGGCCTGGATGAAGTAAGAAATTATGGCCTTTTTAAGCTAAGCTTTTTCCCAGGCCTCAGTTTGACTGAGGCAATGCCCATTCAGTGATTAAGGATTAGTAAGGAATGAGGCAAAGAATGGCTTCTTTTACCTAGTCAAAAAAAATAATAAATCTGGGAGGGTCATTCGGTTTGCTTTGGAAGACTCTAACAGTATATGAAACAATTACTTTCTCCTTTGTTATTTAAACCAATTCCAGAGTGTAATTGCTAATCCTATCTAAATATATAGAAGGAACTTGAGTGGGACCTTAGGTACTCCTTTTTGAATTGCTTTCTGAGTATATTTGCTGATAATATGAAGTGTGGATAAGCTATGCAGTTTTAGCAAAGTAATAGTTAGCATTTACATACTGATTTTAGATTTATAAAGTGCCTGGAATTTTTGAAGTAGGTTTTATTATTAATTTCATTTTACAACTAAGAAAACTGAGGATGTGAAAGGTTAACTGATTGACTAAAGGCCACCCAGCTTGTAAGCTTTTGAGGCAAAATTTGAAGTAAGATCTTCCTGACTCTAGGCCAAGAACTTTATCTACTAAGTTCTCTTTAGTAAGCTAACAAATACTCAATTCATTCTTTGGTTCCCATACAACAGATAATAGCAATTCCTCAATGAAGAGATGTTAAATAATAACAATAACAATAACAAACATTTATATAGCATTTACTATGCACCAGACACTGTGCCAAGTTCTTTATAATTATCATCTCATTTGATACTCTCATAATAATTATGGGGGGGGAAGCACTATTATTATCCCCATTTTATGTTGTTCAGTCATTTCCATTATGTCTGACTCTTATGATTCCATTTCTAGTTTTCTTGGGAAAGATATTGCAATGGTTTGCCATTTCCATTTTCATTTTACAGATGAAGAACTGAGGTAAACAGTGTTAAATGACTTGCCCAGGGTCACATAGCTATAAATATCTAAGGTCAGATTTGAACTCAGGAAGATGAGTCTTCCTAACTACAGGCCCAGTGTTCTATTCCCTGTGCCACCTAGCTGCCATTTTACATATAGGGAAACTGAGGAAACTTCCCAGGGTTATACAGGTAGGAAATATTTGAAGTCAGATCTGAACTCAGGTCTTCCTAACTCCAGTCGTATAGTGCTATCTACAGTGCTACTTAACTGTCATATTTCAAAAATCTTCTTTTTAGGAATCTGAGTTAATAACTTGATGATTATTGATATAGTTTCCAAAAGGATTGTGAAGTACTTGATAACATGTCTGGTTGTTGTTCTTTCTCAGAGAGTACCAAAATGACATCACTTGACTAGAGTCAAGTCAAAGTATATTCGACTATGTCTGATCAGACCAATATAAGTTCAGAATCGGTTGGGCACTGGTTGGGCAAAATAGTCCATATGAATCTCTGGGGTGGATTATCTAAATTTGCCCATCTCACATTTATTTTGAGCTACTTCCATTCTGCTTTGCTCATAGAACATAGCACCTTCTCTTATGAGGACACAACATGCTGGTGGTCCTGTACCAGTGTCTCCCATGTCACACAATCAATTCCAAAGTTCTTAAGAGAGACCTTGAGTGTGTCCATATAGTCCTTTTGGCAAGCATATGTTTTGCATTCAAATGTGGTCAGTTCATTGAAGTTTGAATGTTTGACAGTTTAGTTTGAGAAAGGACCTCAGTGTCTAGCACCTTATCCTGCCAGGTGATATTCAGAATCTTCCTAAGACAATTCAAATGGAAATAATTCAGTTTTCTGGCATGGATTTGGTATACTGTGCAAATTTTGCAGGATACAACAATGAGGTCAGTATAATGGTAATGTAGACTTTCAGTTTGTTAGTCAGTCTAATACCTCTTCTCTCCCATACTTTCCTTCAGAGCCTCCCATACACTGAACTAGCACTGGCAATGTGAGCATCAACCTCATTATCCGTGTATATATCCCTGGAAAGTTCACTACCAAGGTAAGTGAACTTATCCACAGCATTCAAAACTTCTCCATTTACTGTAACTGATGGTTCCATGTGATGTGTTGGTGGCTGATGGAGTATCTATGTTTCATTGTTAATTGTCAGGCCAAAATTACCACAAGCCTCAGAGAATCAATCCATACTTTGTTGCATCTCAATTTCAGAGGCTGCATTGAGTGCAAACAGAAAATCATGCACTAACACTCCTTCCACTTTGGTCTTGGCTTGTAGCCTTTTCAAGTTGAAGAGTTTATGGTCAGTGTGGTAGCTAACTTTGATGCCATGTTTGTCTTCATAGAAGGCATTTGACAATATGACTGAAATCATCATACTAAAAAGCATGAGAGCAAGCACACAGCCTTGTTTCACTCCACTGGTGACTGGGAAAGCATGAGAGCACTGTCCATTATCCAGAACCTGGGCAAGAATGCCATCATGAAATTGATGTGCAATGCTGATGAACTTCTGTGGGCAACCAAATTGTGACATAATTCTCCATAAGCCCTCATGACCCACAACATCAAAGGTCAGACCCACCAACATTGCGTACAGACCTCTGTTCTGTTCCTGGAATTTCTCCTAGAGTTGTTGGGCAGCAAACATTTCATTGACCATTCCTCGGCCCTTTCTGAAGCCACACTGGCTCTCGGGTATTTGACCATCTTTCAGGTGAAGGATCAGCCTATTAAGGAGGACTCTGGCAAGAATCTTGCAAACAACGACTAAGAGAGTGACCTTCCTGTGATTGTCACAGGAAAATCTATTTCCTTTACGTTTACAGAGATAGACAATGGAGGCACACTTAAACTTCTGGGGGACACCCTACCCTTGCCATTTAACCTGGAAAATTTCAGTCAGCTTTTGTATGAGCAATGGGCCCCCTACTTTGTAATCTCAGCTGGAATAGAATCAGCACCAGGTGCTTTGTCATATGAAAGGAGCCTAATAGCATTCAAAACCTCTTCTTTAGTTGGAGCTTCAGCTAGGGAGGAATTGACTTCAACCTGAGGTAAATGATCAATGGCTTCAGTATTGATTAATGATGACTTGTTGAGACCAGAAGTAGGAGTGCTCAGCCTATCTCTCCAGGATCTTATCTTTATCACTAATCAATGTGGTTCCATAAGCACTGAGTAGTTGAGATGCACCATAGGTCTTTGGCCCATAAATAGACCTCAAGGCATCAAAAAAGTGTTTTGGATTGTTACTATCAGCATAGAACTAAATTTCATCTGCCTTCTTACTGAGCCAAGAATTCTGCATCTCTCTAAGCTTCACTTGTACTTTACTTTTGATGAAATTAAATTCTGCCTTCATAAAGATAGATGAACTACTCTGCTGGTAAACCCTGTGGAGTTCTCATTTTTTCATTTTGCAGCTTCTGAATTTCACCATCATTTTCATCAAACCAATCTTGATGTTTTGACCCAGTTGAATAAATGAAGTGCTGTATACCAAAACTATGAAAGCTGCCCACTCCCTTTATATTCCACTGTTGCCACCTGAGTGTTGACTCAACTTTCCATCCAAGTTAGCAGTAAACTGTTCCCACTCAGAGAAGTGCTCCTATCTGTTGACAATAATTCTTTTGGTAGTCATTTTGCCTTGGGGTCACCACTTTTGTTGAATGTGAATATTTAGCTTGGAGAGGATAATTCTATGATCAGTTCAGCATTCTGTACCATGCATTGTCTTTGTCACTCTCACATTCTGTCTGTCTCTTTTCCTTACAATCACACAGTCTATCAAAGGGTAATGTTTGCTGAGCGAGTGTATCCATGAGGTTTTATTGCATTGAGGTAAATGGAAAACAGTGTGGGTGATAAGAAGGTCATGAGATGCTTACAAGTCTTCAGTAGTAAGTGACCATTGTTATTGCTGTTTCCAGCTCCATTCCTCCCTAGGACTCCCTACCAAATTTGGTACTCTGAGCCTACTCTATCTAGCTTTAAAGTCACCCAGAATTATAAGCTTTATAAGAATTGTAAACTTATAAGCTCTTTTGGTACATTGATGATAAAGGTTCCCAAATCTACACAAAATTTTTTCTTTGATCTCATCAGGGATTGTCATGGTGGAGCATAAGCACTGATGATGGTGGCATGACATTTTCCTGTGAGTGGCAATCATATAGATTGTCATTCACTCTTTTGGTAAGCATACAAGCTTGCTGACTAGATTAGTTTTGATTGTAAAACCTACACCAGCTTCATGGCAGTGCCCTTCACTTTGACCATTCCAGAAAAACGTGAATCCACCTCCAACTTTAGTAATCTGGCCTTTATTTGCCAGCTTTGTTTCACTCAAGGCTGCTATTTGGATATTTTATCTCACCACAAGAGCTGTTCATCTTTCATGTCTACTGAATTTTGTGTTTTGTATAAGTGCGTGCACATTCCATGTACTGCTGATGAGAGGAATCATCTTTACAGACATTTTTTGTGCATTTTTTTGTGTGTGTGTTTTGACCTTAGAATGAGATTTCCTCCTGCCACAGTAACCAGGGCATGGTTGGGTAAGAAGACAATTTTTAGGCACCTTTTTTAGCCCCTTCCTCACACCAGAAGGTCAGCAGTGTGATCCTTAAAAGGCTGCTCAGATATTCAGCGGGCTGCTGAATTCCACTGCTACTTCCAGTGAGATGACCCAATGGCCTGAGCTGCCTGTGTGCAGTGTTGTGACTACAACTCCTAGAAGAACCTGCTGCTTCTTCACTTGCCTGTTGCCACAGAACTTTGAGACAGGCAAAAATGGTAAAATTGTATGGGTGATGTCTTTTGATTTGTGTTCAACTTGGATTTAAGTGAGGCAGAGTGGCACAAAGTTATAACCCTCACTCTCTTCTGGAGTCATCACAATCCAGTGGCAGGACATAGTGAAGACAAGTGGTGATGGCTAAAGATGCAGTGGATGACCTTCAATGTCTAACCAAGCTCTAAATACTCCAAGCACCTGCTTCAGCTGCCTTCATGGTCATTGAAACAAATTGTTCTCATTTGCTAATTCCACCAGGGAAAGTCTTCACTCTACTAACACCTCACTAACTCACTGATGGGTTTGAGACTCCTTGGTTACCTTTAACCTGGTTTTAACCCCTCTGCTGAAATGGTTTACCGAGGTGTGGCCACTGCACATGCTACAGCTTATTGGAGCCACAGGTGAGAGTTAGGTGGAATAGGTAGACGCCGAAGGTGGAAAGCAGTCCTAAAAAGACTTGGCAGCCCTTACAACAGAGGCGCTCATCTTCCCCGAACACACTCTATACCTATGTCAACGAAACCTCAGTACTATTGAGAATGTTCTGGTATCATTTTTGTTCTGTGATTAACTTGCACATAGTACAACCTTATAAAATATTTGTTGAATAAGTGACTTTGGAGGTGTTACATCAAGAATTTGAAAGGCAATATAGAGTAGAGGCTGAAGTGTTGGCTTCAGAGTAAGGAAGATCTGAGTTCACACTCCACCTCTGACATATCTTTACCATATGATTCCCAGGAAGGGCACTAACTTCTTGGTGCTTCAAACAACTCTATAAAACTCTAAGTTTGAAAGTGCTAGTCTTCATAGGAGTTTCCTTATTTCTTTGGCCCAGTCCCATTCCCATATGAAAAATTTTGGTTAGGGAATAGAAAACATTTTTGGTTGCCAAAATGTAGCCTGCCTAATTTTATTCTGTTCTTATGTAGGATATGAGTTATAGAACTGGAAGGGATCTCGGCAATCATTTTGTCCAAGGCCCTTATTGAATATGGAGTTGGAACTAGTCTTGGATGAGTAGGTCTTTGTCCCACTTTGGAAAATTTGCCCAACTACGGAAGCGGAATGGGTCTTTTCTAATACCATGTACTCCTCCAAATTTTAGTGAATTAATTAGTTTTTCAACTTAGAATAATGGTTTGCATTTTGTTTTAAGTTTTCATTTTATGATTGAAGTATTCTGAGTAAGTTGTTTTTGAAAAAATAAAATTGGGACTTGTGCAGTATTACATATTAAGCAACCTATGTGTATTCTTAATTATTATTCTTAAAATATGTGCACCTCTGATAAGAAAGATTATTAAATTTGTAAAGTGCTTAGCTCATTGCAAATACTACTACATAAATTCCAGTTATTATTATATTGCTGTTGTTGCTTTTATCAATGAAAATAAAAGAAGTTTTATCAATAATGTTGAAGTAAACCACCAATCAAAGTATATGGTAAACAATTTAGGAATATCCAGACCTAAAAGTATAAAAAAGGACCATTTGAAGCCCCAGCCATCAGCCTGTTCCTGGAACATAACTAGGTCTACCCCCTGCCTCTTGCCTCCTTCCTACCTCCACACAGTTGGGACTCAAGTAGTTCATGTTACTTTAGGGCAGGGCTTATTGATGGAGATTTGCCAGATGACTACCTCAGAGGGAAACAAACTCTAGTTTTTCAGAGAAGTTACTTTGCTGAGTCTAATATGAAAGAAGCTGAACAAAATCTCAAAGATACAGGTTGGTAGATTATTCTTAAAAGAGGTTATTGGTTGCATGTTTGATTAATGAAATTTGATTGCATATATTGAGAAGCATGTCTAATCAGTGTTAACATGACATTAGTTAACATAAGTAATGGTTTAAGCACCAAATAAGATCCCACCTTCTATAGATAGTGGTCCCCAATCCCTCTTAATTCAAGTGCCTTCCCTCTGTTATTTCATATTTATCATATATATATGTATGTATATATATATCTATATATATAGCTTGCTTTTTATATATCTGTTTGAAAGTTGTCTCACCCATTACATTGTAAGTTACTTGAGGTTAGAGACAGTCTTTTTTTTTTTTTTAAGCAATCGGGGTTAAGTAACTTGCTCAAGGTTACATGACCAGTTATTGCTGGGTGTGGTGCTGAGTATCTGAGCCCGGATTTGATCCAGGTCATCCCGACACTGGAGCTGGTGCTCTTACTCGCTGAGCCACCTGGCTACCCCTAAGCAATTGGGGTTAAGTAACTTGCTCAAGGTTACACGGCCAGGTGTTGCTGGGTGGGTGCTAAGTATCTGAGCCCGGGATTCGATCTCCAGGTCTTCTCAACACTGGAGCCGGTGCTCTTACTCGCTGTGCTACCTGGCCACCCCTAGAGACAGTTTTTTGCTATTTTTTGTACCCCCAGTGTTTAGCATAGTGTCTGGCACATAGTAGTTGCTTAATAAATATTTATTTATTTTTTTAGTTTTCAACATTCATTTCCACAAGATTTTGAGGTACAAATTTTCTCCCTGTCTCTTCCCTAAAACCTACCCCAAGATAGCAAGCCTACTGAATACACTTTCCCCCAATCTGTTCTCTCTTATATCCTCCTTTCCCCCCAACTCTCTTGTAGGACAAGATGGATTTCTGTACCCCATTGCCTGTATATCTTATTTCCTGGTTGCATGTAAAAAACAAATTTTAAACATTTGTTATCAAAACTTTGAGTTCCAGATTCTTTCCCTTCTTCCCTCCTCACCCAACCCCACTGAGAAAGCAAACAATTCAATATAGGTTGTACATGTGTAGTTACACAAAATATTTTCATAGTAGTTATATTGTGTAAGACTATTTCCCTCCATGCTATCCCTCCCCCATTAATTCTATTTTGTCCTTTGACCCTGTCACTTTTCAAAAGTTTTTGCTTCTAACTACCCTCTCCCCCAATCTGTCCTCCCTTCTATCATTCTCCCCTCTTATCCCCTTGCCCTTTACTTTCTGTAGGGTAAGATACCCAATTGAGTATGTATGTTATTCCACCCTTAAGCCAAATTCAATGAGAGTAAGCTTGACTCATTCCTTTCCACATTCCTGCTCTTCCCCTTCATTGTAAAAATTTTCTCTTGCCTCTTTTATGTGAGATAATTTACCCTATTCTATCTCTCCCTTTCTTTTTCTCTCAATATATTCCTCTCTTACCTCTTAATTTTATTTTTTAGATAATTCATATTCAACACATATTGTGCCCTCTGTCTGTGGAAACATATACACACATAGACACATGCATACACACACAAATACACCCTCTTATAATACATATATGTATACATATATATATTCCCTTCAAGTATCTTCAAACTGAGAAAAGCCTCATGAGTTAAAATTATCATTTTTCAGTATAGGAATGTAAATAATTCAACTTTAATAAATTTCTTGTGATTTCTTTTTCCTGTTAACCTTCTCATGCTTCTTGTATTCAAATGTCAAATTTTCTGTTCCTCTCTGACCTTTTCATCAAGAATGCTTGGAAGTCCTCTATTTAATTGAATGTCAATAATTTCCCCTGAAGTATTATACTCATTTTTGTTTGGTAAGTGATTCTTGGTCTTAATCCTAGCTCCTTTGATCTCCAGAATATCATATTCCAAGCCCTTCAATGCCTTAATGTAGAAGCTGCTAGATCTTGTGTTATCCTGATTGTGTTCCACAATATTCAAATTGTTTCTTCCTGACTACTTGTACTATTTTCTCCTTGACTTGGAAACTCTGGAATTTGGCTATAATATTTCTAGGAGTTTTCTTTTGGGATCTCTTTCAATAGGTGATTGGTGAATTCTGTCAACCTCTATTTTGCTCTCTGGTTCTAAAACATCAGGGCAATTTTCTTTGAGAATTTCTTGAAGTATGATTTCTAGGTTCTTCTTTGAATATGCCTTTCAGGTAGTCCAATAATTTTTAAATTGTCTCTTCTGGATCTATTTTCTGGGTAAGAGGTTTTTCCAATGAGATATTTCACATTGTCTTTTATTTTTTCATTTGTTTGGATCTGTTTAATAGTATCTTGGTTTCTCATAAAGTCATTAGCTTCCATTTGTTCCAATCTAATTCTGAAGGAATTATCCTCTTCAGTGAGCTTTTGAGATTGTTTTCCCATCTGGCAGATTTGACTTTTAAAGGCATTCTTCTCATTATTGGCTTTTTGAGCCTCTTTTGCCATTTGAGTTATTCTATTTTTAAGGTGTATTTTCTTCAGTCAGGTTGTTGACTTTCTTTTCATGATTTTCTTGCATCATTCTCATTTATCTTCCCAATTTTTCCTCCACTTCTCTTATTTGGTTTTCAAAATCCTCCTTAAGCTCCTCTATGGCCTGTAACTAGGTCATATTTTTCTTGGAAGCTTTTGGTGCAGGAGTTCTGACTTCATTGTCTTCCTCCTCTTCCATGCTTTGATTCTTTTTGTCCCCCAAATTGGAGTCTAAAGTCAGATTTCTGTTCTTGCTTTGCTTCCTTTTCTTGCTCATGTTGCCCTGCAATTATTTGACTTTTGAGCTTTTTGCCACAATGGAACTTTGATTCCAGAGAGGAGAGCTTTATCCCAGATTGCTGGGGTTTTCTCAGCTCCCGGAGCTAATAGTTGGCTGCCTTCTCTAAAACCTGCACATGCTCTGGCACACTGGTCATGCCCTCCAGGTCCTCCACCCTGCACAGTGATCCAGATTCAATCAGGTTAAAGCAAGAGACTGGTTGCTTGGTCTCCCTACAATCTGCAAGCCAGGAGCTCTGAAGCAGCTATGCGGCAGTGGATGCATGGCTGTGGTGCCTCAGCCCCTTCTGCTCTGGGGGCAGAGGCTGGACCACACTCCTGGACCCCTCTCCCCCAAGTCCACTGACCTCTCACTTTGTATTTGGCATTTATGGGCTGATAATTCTGGCAACCACCACAAGTGCTGGTGATCCACTCTCCCAGCATCCCTCCAGTTGGGGCTGGTCATTGCTACCCTGAGGCTAAATCCTTGTGCTCACCTGGGACTGGGCTTTGCTCCCAGAGTGCTGTGCTGGACCCTTCCTGCTGGCCTGCCTTCAGTGGGAGGTTATTTTCTCTCTGTCACTTTTTGGGTTCTGTAGCTCTAAATTTTGTTTAGAGTCATTTTTTATATGTATTGGAGGAGGTGGAAGCCATGGAGAAGTCCTGTTTCTACTCTGCCATCTTGGCTCTGCCCCATGTTAGTTTATTTTTAAGGTATTTTCTTCAGTAACTTTTTGGGTCTCCTTTAGCAGACTATTGACTCACTTTTCATGATTTTCTTACATCATTCTCATTTCTATTCACAATTTTTCCTTTACTTCTCTTACTTGATTTTAAAAATTCTTCTTGAGCTCCTCCATGGCCTGCAACCAATTCATATTTATCTTGGGGGATTTTGATGCAGGAGTTTTGACTTTGTTGTCTTCTTCTGGTTCTATGTTTTGATCCTCTTTGTCCTCAAAAAAAGATTCTCTGGTCTGATTGAGCCTCCTCTGTTTGCTCATCTTGCCAGCCAATTACTTAACTTTTGAGCTCTTTGCCACAGCAGAACTCCGCTTCCAAAGTGGAGAATGCTGTGTCCCAAATTTCTGGGTTTTTGTGCAGCTGTTGTCAGAGCTCTTGTAAGAGCTATAAGGATGGTGTTCTCTCTACAGCCATCACAAACTCTAGCATGCTAGCTTTCCTTACCCCAGGATGGCCACCCAAAACTGCAACCCAGATCCAAGGAGGTAAAAGCAAGAGCAATTACCCTCTGAATGGTCACTCGTTCCCCCACAATCTGTAGGCTAGGAGCTCTGGAGCAGCCATGGGGCTCTAGTTGTTGTCACCTCCACTACCCTGGGGCCAAGGGTCAGACCATGCTCTTCTCTCACCCAGTACCAACAGACTTCCTTACTGACCTTTTACTTTCTCTTTGGCATTTATGAGTTGATAAGTCTGGAAACTGCCACAACTCTTGGTGATTCACTCTTCTGAATTCTGCTCTGGACAGCCTGGACTGTGAGTCTGGGCTGCCCCTTGTCTTTGCCAGCATGGCTCACAGGGATTGTGCTCAGCTCCCAGCCAAGTGTGATAGACCCTTCCTGTTGACCTGACAGACTGCCTTCAGGGGAAGATTTGTTTCTCTCTGTCACTTTTTGGGTTCTATAGTTCTAAAATTTGTTTAGAGTTATTTTTTACAGGTATTGGAGGTGGTTGTAGAGGGAGATCATGCAAAATCCTGCTTTTACTCCACCATCTTGACTTTGCCTTAAATGTTTATATATTGATAGTAAATCCACTGTGGTGTGCTCCATTCATTATACCAGGGAAGGAAGGAGTGGTAAGCCAGTGGCTGAGCCCACCACAGGCTAATAAGAGATTAGGGTTGGGAGTAGAGTTGTTTAGGTGATGGAGGAAAGCCTATAAATAAGGATGAAAACCTAGACATGGATCAAGGGTACTACTAGTACCAGTGGTGCCCTTTCAGGGATCATCTGGCAAGTGCAGTATATCTGGAAAGAAGAGAACAGAAGGAAGAAGGAGTGAGAAGGGCATTAAAGGCTAGGAAAGACCAAAGAAGGGAAGTTTCCCTTTAGCCTGTACTGGAGAGACTGACATAGTGATATAGACTGTTTCATCAGTGGAGGATTATATAAATAAAATTCTGTTATTCGATGTTCAATGGACTGTCCATCTAAATGTTTTTGGCTGTTTAGAGGTACTTTTTTGTTTTTCACATATTTAAAATAAATCCACTCTAGGCTAGTATTTATTTATTTCTTTTCTCCAAATGCTTTATTAACTTCTGGCTTACATCATTCATTATGGCCAGATTTTGAGTTACAAATTTTCTCCCCATTTTTCCCCTACCCACTGCCCCAAAATAGTGGTCCCACAGGATATCCCCTCCTCAAATATGCTCTCTCCCACATCTTCTCCCATACTCCCTTCATGGGCATGGTCTCTATGGCCCAATGTCTGTATATCTTATTTCCCAATTACATGCAAAATAGTATTAATAATAGTATATGTGTATATATATTTAAACATTTGATTTTAAAACTTTGAATTCCAGATTCATTCCCATCCTCCCTTGTCACCCACCTTTACAGGGAAGATAAGCAATTCAGTGTAGGTTGTACATGTGTAGCTATGCAAAACATAGTAGATATATTGTAAAAGACTGACTATATTTCCCTCCCTCCTATCCCACCTCCCACTTGTTCTATTCTCTACTTTGATCCTGTCCCTTTTCAGAAGTGGGTGCTACCAACTTCCTCCCCCCCCAACCAGCTCTCCCTTGCATCATCTCCCCTCCCATCCCCTTCCCCCCTACTCTCCTGTAGGATGAAATACCCTATTTAGTGTGTATGTCATTCCCTCTCTGAGCCAAATTCAATGAAAATTAGGTTGACTCATTGCCTTTTGCCTTCCTGTTCTTTCCCTCCATTGTAACCATTTTCCCTTGCTTCTTCTATATGAGATAGTTTACCCCATTCTGTCTCTCACTACCTCCTCTCATTCTATTCCTCTCTCACTGCTTAATTCCACCTTTTAAGTATTGTTCCTTCCTATTAAATGGGTGTGTGACCTCTATCTATGTATAGATATACAATGTATATGCACACATTCACATTTGTATTCATACTCCCATTTACCCTCATATATACACACACACACACACACATATATATATATATATACATATACATATATATATATATTCACATTCCCTTCAAATATTTTCCTACTGAGAAAAGTTTCATCAGTTACAATTAATGTTTTTTCCATGTAGGAATGTAAATAGTTTAACTTTGATAAATTCCTTATGATTTCTTTTCCCTGTTTACCTTCTCAAGATTGCTTCTTGTATCTGAATGTCAAATTTTCTATTCAACTCTGGTTTTTTCATCAAGAATGCTTGAAAGTCCTCTATTCCACTAAATGACCAGATTTTCCCCTGAAACATGATACTCAGTCTTGCTGGGTAGGTGATTCTTGGTTTTAATCCCAGCTCCTTTGACCTCTGGAATATCATATTCCAAGGCCTTTGATCCCTCAGTGTAGAAGCTGCCAGATCCTGTGTTATCCTGATTGTGTTTCCTCAATATTTAAATTGTTTCTTCCTGGCTGCTTGTGATATTCTCTCTTTGATATGGGAATTTCGGAACCTGGCTATAATATTCCTACGAGTTTTCTTTTAGGGATCTTTTTCAGGAGGGGATCGGTGGATTCTTTCAACCTCTATTTTGCCCTCAGGTTCTAAAACATCAGGGCAGTTTTCCTTTAGAATTTCTTGGAGGATGATTTCTAGGTTCTTTTTTTGATTATGGCTTTCAGTTAGTCCAATAATTTTAAAATTCTCTCTCCTGGATCTATTTTCCAGGTCAGTGGTTTTTCCAATGAGATATTTCACATTGCCTTTTCTTCTTTCATTTGTTTGGATCTGTTTAACAGCATCTTCATTTCTCATAAAGTCACTAGGTTCCATTTCCTACATTCTAATTCTGAAGGAATGATTCTCTTCAGTGAAATTTTGAGATTCTTTTCCCGTCTGCCAAATTTGTCTTTTTAAGGCATTCTTTTCCTCA
Organism: Petaurus breviceps papuanus; assembly: GCF_028583685.1. Lineage (NCBI taxonomy): Eukaryota > Metazoa > Chordata > Mammalia > Diprotodontia > Petauridae > Petaurus > Petaurus breviceps. The sequence goes on along the minus strand of NW_027185655.1, from coordinate 85,790,457 downwards.
TTGCCTTTTTGAGCCTCTTTTGCCATTTGAGTTAGTCTATTTTTTAAGGTGTTAGTGTTGACTCTCATTTCATAATTTTTTTTACATTATTCTCATTTCTCTTCCCATTTTTTTCCTCCACTTCTCTTATTTGCTTCTTAAGCTCCTCTATGACCTGTAAGCAGCTTATTTTTTTCTTGGAAGCTTCTGGTCAGGACTTCTGACTTCACTGTTTTCCTCCTGTTCCATGCTTTGATCTTTTTTGTCACCAAAATAGGAGTGTAAAGTTGGGTTGTTCTGTTTATTTAGCTTCTTTGCCTGTTCATGTCGCCCTTCAGTCACTTGACCCCTGGGCTTTTTGCCACAGTAGGACTCTGCCACCAGACAGGGGAGTTTCGTCCCAAATGCTAGGGTTTTCTCAGCTGCTGATGGTGTTAGTTGGGTGCCCTCTCTGAAGCCTCCACACTCTCTGGCAAGCTGGTTGAACACCCCAGGACCTCCACCCTAGACCACAATCCAGATCCAAGGATGTTAAAGCAAGAGCGATTACCCCTCAAACTGGTCACTTTGTCCCCCTGCACTCTGCAGGCCAGGAGCTGAAGCTGCCACGTTGTGCCAGCTGCACTGCAGTGGCACCTCAGAAACTTCTTGCTCTGGGTAAAAGGCCAACAGCATGTCCAACTACTCGATCCTAAAGTCCACACTGCACTGACCTCTCACTTTGTTCTTAGCATCTATGTGTTGATAATTCTGGAAAGCACCACAGCTGCTGGTGATCTGAAGTCCCTCCATCCAGTGGTTGGTCAGGCCACTCTGGGGCTAAAACCCCTGGCTCTCTCAGAGCAGGGGTTGTCTCCCAGAATGCTGGGCTTATCCTCAGCAGGAGGTTAGTTCCTCTGTGTCATTTTGTGAGTTCTGTAGCTTCAAAGTTTGTTCAGAGTCCCCTTTCTATGAATTGGGGGAGGTGGAAGCTGGAACCTCGGGAAGTCCTCATTCTATCTCGCAATCTTGACTCTGCTTCCCCTAGGCTAGCATTTAGAAATCTTATTTAGAGATTATAATTGTAAACTAAAAGTGTACCTAGCATAGAATGTAGAGGACTTTGTCCCAGGGTGCAGATGTAGGGGTGGTAATTGCTGTCAAGTTTCCTTTGTATAATCATATTTTCTGAAAGTGGATGGGCTACACAGTCCTCTGGAGACATGTGTCGCAATCACTACTTGCAGTCACTTCTATAATCCCCATTAATATTTCCCTTAAACCTCCTTAGAGGTGAGGTCTCTCACTCCAATCATGATTTTCAGGCAAAACATGGGAATGGTCAGTCCAATAAGGTGAGGGCAGAATAGAGTCCCACTATGCTGACATGTCACTTTCCCTGACCTAGATTGTTCTTTGTATACAAAACCACTGGCCTTTCCTCACACCCCTTATCCATCCAGCTACAGCTAGATATGGTTATATTGTTTTCTATATTCTTTACGAAAGGTTTTAACCCGGATGCCCCTGCTGCTGTACTGGCTCGCGTAGCTTCTTTACAAAAATTAATTTTGTTTTATTTCTTTTTTTGCTTTTTAGAGGGGGAAGGTAGGGAAGTTGGGGTTAAGTGACTTGCCCAAGGTCACACAGCTAGTTTTATGTTAAGTGTCTGAGGCCAGATTTGAACTCATGTCCTCCTGACTTCAGGGCCTCTATTCACTGTGCCAACTAGCCACCCCATTTTATTTCTTTTTTACCAGCAGAAAAAAAATTGGTGGGATAATCTCACCCAATGAATGCCAATACTTTGCTATGAACACTGTAGAGTTCCTAACCTACCAACCTTAAGTTCAGGTTTAGCAGAAGTTTTCTATACGTAATCACTGGGTTTAGGCTATCAATGATTTTCTTTGGAAAATCCTACATATATATATATATTTCCTTGGTCTTTACATTGTTTCAATATCATACCACAAACACCTAGATAAAAGGAACAAAAATGGGAAGCTGGGAAAAATCTTAAATGGAAGCCAAATTAAAATAGAGGGAAACAGCAGGGAATAGAGATTTATTTGAATGAAAGTTAAATTAGATTCTTCTCCCCTACAACTACTTCCCCCAAACCCTCCGGTTCTGAGTAATAGTTCCCTACTCAGAACAATCACAAGAATATTGGTTAGATTTGAACTCCAGAGACAAAGACTAGAGTTTTCATATTTTTTTAACTTCTAGATAAAAAGTAATGAATCATCTCATGTTCAAATTGTTAAATTGATATAAAACTTTGAATAAACAGCAGGACACAAAGAAAACACTCTTTAACAGTCTGATGAGGCATTACAGATGCCTTTTTTTGGATTTGCTGCTCATTTCCTAAATAAATGTATTTGATAGCATTTTGTCATTTAATAAAAGGAAAATTGGAAAAAATATGAACAGATTGTATTACCCCAAAATAAATGAACTTGACAACCTGGAAGATGAACAATTTTCAATGGAGTGCATAATAATGGAAAATAACTTTTGAGTGGTCTCTTTATGTATGAATAAGAAATACATTTTTTGACATTTACAGTTTTGAGCAGACTGACTGGGAGTGGAGTTCTACTAAAAAAGTATATCATAACATTTTAATATGTTAAAAAATGAGATGCCTCACAGAAATAGGCACACAGCTATATTTCACCTGATGATAATTTGAAACATCTTGTTTCTCCATTGTTTGATCCATACATTAAGACTGACTTGTTTCTTTTATCTTCTCTCCATTTTTATGGTGAAAGGAAGAACTGGAAAGCAGATGCACAAAATAAAAGCCTACTGCAAATGATGCCAGCAAATAGTATGCCTATATTTATTCAGATGCCAGACTTCTGGATAAAATGCAACACACTGGGGAAGTTTTGGTGTGTGTGTGTGTGTGTGTGTGTGTGTGTGTGTGTGTGTGTGTGTGTATGGTGGGGTTCCACTTCAACACCGAAGTGTTTTCTATGTTCAGGATGCTGTGGCAAAAAGGATCAATGAATCCTTACCCTCAAAGAGCTTACATCTAACTGGGATCTACAACACATAAGTGGAAAAGCAGATATAATATAATCTGAGGAGAAGGAAGGCATTAACTTTCAGGATCATGAAAGTTTTCCCATAGGAAGTGACTTCTAAGCTGAAGGATGTTAAGAATCGAAAGAAGTGAAGAGTTCTAAGACTGGTGAAAAAAGTGAGTCTATTTCAGGTATTGAGGGGTTGTTATTGTTGAGTCTTTTCAGTAGAATCTGATTCTTTGCATCCCCATTTTGGGTTTTCTTGTAAAAGATACTGGAAAGGTTGGTCATTTACTTCTTTAGCTCATTTTGTAGATGAGGAACTGGGGAAAATAGTGTTAAGTGACTTGGCTTCCCAAAAGTATAGCCAAGAGAGGGAATTTGGAATTCAAGAAAGTCAGTTTGCCTGGAAGGTAGACTGGGTAGCCTGTGAGAAGGGGCACCATGTAAGAAAATTAATATAGAACAGTGGGAAAAAGGCAAATTATAAAATGCATTAAGTGCCAAATTAAAATTCTTTACCAAGAAAACCCCAAAGCGGGTCACAAAAACATCATGATTGGAAAGCAACTGAATTGAAAATTTGGACCTTTTATTGAGGTCAGGAATCTCAGATTATAGTAAGATTACAAATATGACCCTGTTTTTGGACATAAGCATCAAAGTCAGGGGTTGAAAGAATGGAAGACATTAGTTATAAAGAACATAAATGAGTTATCAGTTTTGGCCACCATTGACTCCTAACTTGTCAAACTTCTGGATTACTAAGTAAACCAAGGGTTACATGGGTGATCCTATCTCATATGATGAAATAATTTAATTCATGGAATGATTGTATACAGAATTATACTGCCAATCATTCTTATTCTAACCTGGAGATGCCATCAGAATCATAAGATTTTAGAAGAGAAAATGAATGTCTTTCATCATTTAGACCAGGGTTTCTTAAATTTTGTTTGTTTGTGTGTGTGTCACAGACCATATCTGGTAAGTCTAGAGACCCTTTCTAAGATTAAAATTTTTGCATATAGTAAAATACATGGGATTACAAAGGAAATCAATCACATTAAAATATAGTTATATTTTTAAAGAAATAAGCTCATAGATCCTAGGTTATGACCTAGGCAAACCTTTCATTTTTAAATGAGGAAATGGAGACTTGGATGAAGTGACTTACTTAAAGTCACATAAACAAATAATATTTTTATTCATATGTAAATTATTCCTGAATTTGCTTATTGTATTTTTTATCCAGTCTCTTGGTAATCCAATCTTGTAATCAAGAAGACAGGAAATCCAGACAGATAGAATGTTTAACTTTTTACTCACATATTGTCACTTATAGATATATCCCAGATCTAAATAAGGTAGCACTCATAAAAATTTAGAGCTAGAAGGACCTTGAAAGTGAATAAAAAAAGCATTTATTAAGTAAATAAGTAAGACATCCTCTCCCTCAAGTAGCTTAATGTTCTAATTGAGAAAGACAACACTTAAAGAGATGCCAGAGTTGGAAGGGGGGGGGTGGAGGCTAGGTGGAGGTAGAATAATTTGAAAATGATGGGAAGTATCCTGCCTCAGACACTTACTGTGTCACCCTGGGCAAGGTTAACCCCACTTAACCCCAATTTCCTCTGAAAGAAAGAAAGAAAGAAAGAAAGAAAGAAAGAAAGAAAGAAAGAAAGAAAGAAAGAAAGAAAGAAAGAAAGAAAGAAAGAAAGAAAGAAAGAAAGAAAGAAAGAAAGAAAGAAAGAAAGGAAGAAAGGAAGGAAGGAAGGAAGGGAGGGAGGGAGGGAGGGAGGAAGGAAGGAAGAAAGGAAGGAAGGAAGAAAGGAAGGAAGGAAGGAAGAAAGAAAGGAAGGAAGGAAGGAAGAAAGGAAGAAAGAAAAGAAGGAAAGAAGGAAGGAAGGAAGGAAAGAATGAAGGAAGGAATGATGGAAGGAAGAAAATGATGGGAAGGTATGTGAGGGCTTGATTCTGGCTAAGATAAGGCAAAAATTTCACTTTTCAGAGTCTCAGGTCATAGGGCAGATTTTAAGCTTTTGTGAAGAGCTTAATTCTGTTCACTTCCCTCATTTTACAGAAAATCTCACACAGCCAATTAGCAACAAAGCAAGGGTGAGAACTCAGGACTTCAAATTCCTACACCCTTTATCTTTCTTTTTGTCTTCCTATTTCCCATTTTGGGAATGCCTTTCCTTCTGCTCCACACTTGTCTTTTGAATGCTTGCTCACCATTTAGAGCCTCATTCAAATACCACCTCCAGGAAGGCTTCCCTGACCTTTTCTTTCAGTAAATAATGATCTTGTTCCCACCTTGACTAGATTGCTTGTACCTCTGATGCACACACACACACACACACACACACACACACACACACACATATATGTATTTAAATTATAATTATATGTGTGTGGGGGTGGGGGTCATATCCACTCTTACACTATATATTTCTGGAAAGTAGGGATTGTTTTTATTTTTTAAATTTATTTTATAATCAAACACCAGAACACAGATACAGAATAGAGAAAAGAAACAAAAACATGTCATAAACTTAAATATTGGAACTTAAATACAAAATAAGAAAGAAAAAGAAACATGTCATATGCATAATAGAACAAAGGAGAGGATTAAAAAACATGTAATAATAAATTTTCATTTCAAGAAAGCCTGTATGATAAATACTATATGTTGTGCTGAGAGCCATCCGTCTTTTTTTTTGCTTCCTTGTAAGCTTTCTTTTGCTCTCTGCTGTGCACTTTTTGACTTTGTTCTTTTTTCCCCTTCCCCCATCCCAGAAGTCTACAACTAAGTGTGAGTATATTTCTCTATAGCTATACACACACACACACACATTTATATATATATATATATATATCTATATAGACTTATACTTTCCCAAACACATTCCACTCCTGTTTTTATATATGTGCATATCTCTTGTTTCCTATCCATTCTGCTTCCTCTACTTTACTTCTACCTGCTACATTGCCCTTTTTTTACTTGCCTATCCCCCTCCAAGGATCCCTGCCCATCCTCCCATTCCCATAAATCTAAATGCCATTCTATAGCCCTCTATGACCTATTCCCTCACTCTTCCCTCTAAAGATCCCTCCCTTGTCCTCTACCCCCTCCTTATTTTATTTCATCTGGATGTAGAAGCCTTTTATACTCTTCTAAATATGTATGTATTGTTCCCTCTTAAACCTATTCCTAATGAAATTAGGTTACCAGAACTACCAGTCCCCCTCCCCCATTTAATTCCTCTGTATCAATTCTTCCTCTTGCACCCCATTTACATAAAATAAACAATTGCTCTTTTTAGCTGTTCCTAAATGGTTTTACTTTTAAAATTCATATCATACTGAGGTTTGTCCTTGTCTTTCTTATGAGGTACCTAATTATTCATAAGAATCTTAAACATATGTTTTGGATTTTACATATATAAAAAGTAAATGGTCTGCCCTTATTGAATCCCTTGTAATTAGTCTTTGGAATGTATGTTATCTTTATCTTGGCTCTTGTATGTCAAATCTTCTATTAAATTTAGGTTTTTTTTTTTAACAAAGTCTTGAAAATTTGACAGTTGATCAAGTGTTCATTTTTATTTTCATTCAGGATTATACTTAACTTTGCTGGGTGTGATATTTTTGGCCAAAGTCACAGTTCTTTTGCTCTTTGATGTCTAGTGTTCCAAGACCTGTGGTCTTTTAATGTCTTCACTGCTAGGTCTTGTGTGATTCTAATTGTTGCACCGTCATATTTAAATTCTTTTATTCTTCCTGCATTTAATATTTTATCCTTGAACAAGGGGTTTTGGAATTTGACTATAATATTCTTATAAGTTTTCCTCATAGGATATCTTTTAAGTAGTTATTGATGATTTTTTTTTCTGTTTCTGTCCCCCCCCCCCTCCTTGTTCTGATGCTTCAGGACAATTTTCTTTAATTGTTTCTTGCATTGTTGTATCAAGGTTCTTTTTTTGATCATAGCTTTCAAGTTCATCTATTTTTATATTTCCTCTTCTTGATCTATTCTCCAGATGTGTTGTTTTTCTTACAAGATGTTCCACTTTCTCTTCTTCTTTTTCATTATTCATATTATATTTAATTATTTCTTGATCTCTTATAATTTCACCTTGCCCAATTCTAATTTTCAAGGTGTCAGTTTCTTCCTTAAGATTCTGGATCTCCTTTTCTAATTGGTTGACTGGAAAGTCATAATATTATTGCTTCTCTTGAATTATTCTTATTTAAAAATTTTTCCCTCCATCTCTGTGATTTGATTTTTAAAGTCATCTTTTAAGATCTATGAATTCTTTTTGGGCAAGTGACTATTTGATATTACTCTTTGGGGCAGAAGGTGTTTTCTTTGCTTCAATATCCTCCTCTGAAGATCAACCCAGGTCTTCTCTATTTCCATAATAACTTTTGATGGTTTCTTTCTCCTTTGCCTGTGCATTTTTTGTAGTAATAGCCTAATTTTTGTAATCATCTCTAGCCCTGGAGTGTGGGAAATAGTGCCTCTTGCCACCAAATCATCAGTTGTCCCCTCTAACCTGGAATCAAAACCAAACCTCCGACCTCCTGTAAGTGTTCATAGCCAGGGGCTTCTGCACTCTTTCCTTCTTGCCCTCACTATCATTCTTTGCTTCCAGCACAATTGGTTCTGGTGTTCCTTGTTAGCAGAGGTTCCCGTGATTTTCCTGGGCTAAGACATCCAACTCCCTTCACTGTCTATGGGGTAAAAGTCCCTGTGGTTGGGGTTAAGGTAGCCTCTCAAACCAAATAACCCCAGGGCTTGCCACTTGTTGTTAAAGTTAACCTTAGCCTGGAAGTTTTTACTCTTCATATTCACCAAACTAGTGCTGGGATTTTTTTCTGATCTTCTCAAATTGTCTCAGGAAGACCCTTATTCTTGTTTATTTTTACCTGCACTTTTTTGTGCTCTAAGGTGCTGTTTTATCTTTCTTGTGGGGAAAAATCTTAAGAACTTGGAATTTTCTGACTTACTGCACCATCTTCTCAGAATCCTTTAGAAAGTAGGGATTGTTTTATAAAAATTTTTAATCCCCCCTCCTCCTTCTTCACAAACAATAGACAGTCAATAGATATCTATTTTGAGTTATTTCATTGATATAAGAAATTTCCAGATAGGAATTCAGCCTGCTGAAGAGATTTCCCTTCTTTATAATTTGTCCAGGGTCACATGAACATTCTATAAAAGTCAGGATTTGAAACCAGGAATTTTTTATTCCAAGTCTTGTTCTCAATACAATATTCCAGTGTTGTCATATGTGTACCCAGGGGGTTCTGTGTGGTCACAGCACTCCCAACAATGTCCTGAATCAGATCAAAATGTAACTGGTAAATATTTAGGAAAATAAATAAAGATGCAGTAAAACAGACAGTTTTATTTAAAAACTAAGTCAATATGTGGTCTTACATAAGGGATCCTATATAAGGATTCATGACCCCACTTCTATTTGAATTTGATACCATTGCTCTGTCTTAGGCCACTTCTCAAAATGTTTTATTAGTTTAATAAACATTTGTTGAAATAAATTTCCTGCTATTCAATTCAACATTTGTAAGTTAAAAAACATTAAAAAACAACAGACATATCAAGGCCCTATACATTATTGTGAGGTAGTGGACAGGGGGCTAGATCGGCAGTTTGAATCCTGCCTTAGACCTTTACTAGTGGTTTGACCCCACAGAAGTCAATTAACTCCTTTCAACCTTTTGTAAATCTGTAAAATGGGACTTGAGCAGCTAAGTGGCACAGTGGCCTGTTCCTGGAGTCAGAACGATCTGAGTTCAAATTTGACTGTAGATACTTACTAGCTATGTGACTCTGGGCAAGTCACTCAATTCCTTTTGCCTCAGTTCCTCACCTGTAAAATGAGCTAGAGAAGGAAATGGCAAACCATTGTCTTTTTCCAAGAAAACCCTCAAATGGGTTCATGAAGAGTTGGACATGACTGAAGTGACTGAACAACAACAAAAAAATGGGACTTAAATTGCAAGTTTATTGTGAGGATCACATAAGATAATATATACAGAGTGCTCGGAAAACTTTATTAATGTTGGCTACTATCATTATTCCTAATCTCCCTTTCCTGACTTGCAGAAAGCATTTGTTAGATGGCTTCAGATCTTGTTGCCTTGATTTCTCAATTGATGAGGGAATTATAAAATATTAGAGACAGAAAGGAAGTCTGATAATCTATGTAGCTCATCCTCCCTCTTTTAACAAGTGAGGAAACTGAACTCCACTGAGGTGAATTGGCTTACCCAAGGTCATGTAAAAGAAGACATTTCTTAGAATATAAATTCCTTGAAATAAAAAGTTATTTTTAATTTTTTAAATATATCCAGTTCTTAGCACAGTACTTGCTTAATAAATGTTTGTTGAATCAGATTAGTTTTGGTGATACAATCATGTTTCACCTTCTTTAGAAGATTCTGTCAGAATTAGTCAAGCAGCTCTGAAGCAGGTAAGCTCCTGGGGGAAAACAAAGGAAATTATATCATTTGAAGCATCATTATTACAACCTGAATTCTTCTTAGGCTACCTAATCCTGAGTATTTAATTTGCCTCTTGATTTAGAGAGTGGTAAGAAATAATCTATAAAAATTATGCTGGTGGAAAAAATGTTAATAGAAATTTTAATAAAACCAAAGCCTTAGTTAGGACCTGGCAATAATTTAGAAATCTTTTCATGTAAATCCTATTTATTATACTGTGGAATCTCTTCCTTAATACAAAAAAAGTAAAATGAAGATGATGATGGATTTTCCTGAGTTTTACCTGGAGACTAATTTATAAAAAAGAAAATAACTCTTGGATTTCACAGAGAGAGAGAAAGAGAAAGATCTTGTGCTCTCTTAACCATGGGTGCTCAGCCAAAGGCATCATCTTCTAAGTGAAAAATACTCCTTTGCCTTCTTAAATGGAAATAAAATGTGAATCAAACACTCAATGAGATGGTTGAAGTGGGTGTACTTGAAAAATGACTAATCCTTTGCCTGTAAATTTAATAAATTCATGTTGATGGTATAGCTTCCTGGATGCCACTGAATTATAAATTGTGTTCATCATTGCCTCTCAACCCTGCAATTACTTGTGCACAAAGTAAAGTAACAACTAGATCAGTGCTCCCAATCTATGGATGGATTTGCTTGATTCACTGAGGATTCTGGACAGTGAAAAGTGTTAAAGAGGGAGTCTTGGGTAAGGTGGATTTTTATCTTGTGAATAATTTGACCGAGTGTGAAGGTTAAAACTTTGTTCCATGCATGACAGTAAATCATTGATGGTGAGTTCTTCCCTTTAATCTGTCACTTTATTGGACAAGAAAGTGGTAGGGAAAGATTCCTGTTTTTACCAGTTTGTAAAATGGTACCTTATCATTTTAGAAAGTTGTGTGGGCCATTGAGAGGTTAAGCAATTTAGGGTCACATAGTTAGATATATGTTAGATCTTCCTAGTTTAAAGACTGACCTTTATTCACTGTTTCACTTTCCATCTATTAATTCATATTTAATGTGGTGATTTACCTATATTTTATCATTTGAGAGACTGTGTTGAGTGGATAGTTAGCCTCAGAACTAAGAATACTTCAAAACTTTCCTGTGACATATACTGCCTGTGTGACCCTGGAAAAGATATATAAACTTTTACTGCTCCAGGCAACTCTATATGTCTAAAATTTGCAGTGCAGTGCCCATCAGCATTGGTAGACATAATTTCCTCTCTGGGAGTTCCTGGAACTAATGCAATCATAAGTCTTAAAAACAAGTCATTTGAACCTTGCAACAAACCTGGGTCACCCAGTTCATAAGTATCTGAGGGTAGATTTGAACTTGGGAAGATGAGTCTTCCTGACTCCAGGTCTGGCATTCTCTCCACTGTGCCAACTAGGAACTCCCAAAATATTTATAACACCATTTTTTTGTATGATAGCAAAGAACTGGAAACAAAGTAAATGGTACATAAATGTCTTAGAATATTATTATGCTATAAGAAACAATTTACATGATGAATACAAAGAAATGTGGAAAAATTTACAGTATCTGATGCAGAATGAACTAAGCTGAGCCAAGAGAACAGTAAACACAATGACTAGATTTGAAAAATAATCATAATACAAAGAACAAGCATGACCTTAAAGATGAAACATGGGAAGACACCCCCACTCCATGCTTTGTAGAAAGAGAAGGTACATAGGTGTGAAACTTTGCTTATATTTGAGACTTTTTTCTATATATTATTCAGTTCTGTTGATTTTTCCCTTAAAAGTATTATTTGTTTTATTAAAATGAAAATTCCATGTTTGGACCTTCACCCTGATTAAAGGAAGCAAAATTCACGAAGAGAAAGTTTGAAAGAAATTTATTAAGACACCAATGCAAGAAAGTGTTGGTGGACTGGCTGCTGGGCTAACTAGGGATTCAAATCAGGAGCTGCTTTTATAGATTAGAGTATGTGTCACCCATTTAAGGGCAAAGGTATTTTGATTGGATCACATAAATGTGAGGAGCTGAGATTGATACACTTGGTGCAGTTCCATAATCAGATTTATGTCATTCTTCTGTCCTCAGTTGCATCATCCTAATTTCTTCTGCTAATGCCAAATCAATCTGAATAAGAATTAGTGGATATAAGGGACAGCTAGGTGGTACAGTTGGCTTGGAATCAGGAAGACTCATCTTCATGAGTTCAAATCTGACCTCAGACTTCCTAGGTATGTGACCAAATTACTTAATTCTGTTTGCCTCAGTTTCCTCATCTGTAAAATGAGCTGGAGAAGGAAATGATAAACTGCTACAATATCTTTGCTAAGAAAACCCCAAAAATGGGGACACAAAGAGTTGGACATGAGTTGGAGTGAACAACAAAGTAGCTGGATATAAACTAGGGGATTTAAACTTACAACAGGAAACAAGTGTGACCATGACTGTTATAATCATAATCCCATGCTTAACCAAGCACAGTCATAATCTGAAGGAGACAAATCTTGTTAAATAGGTTCTATGTGTAAATTAAGCCAGGTTATAGATTAAAGCTCTCAGAGGATTAGCCATGTACTAATTTGAGAGAGGGAGATTTATATAATATCAACAAGGTCACTGAGATAACTCCATAAACGTAAACACCATGAAAACCAAAATAATACAATAATGATCATTGGTATTAAATAATACCAAGTCTCCTTGTAACCTGGTAACCCTCTCCCAATGTTAAGTTAATCAGAGCATTTCATCTTGAGTCCCAGATGTTGTCTGGTCCTGGGGAACATCTTCCTTTGGACATTCTGGAATAAGCCTCATTCTCAGTGAAGCTTTCAGAGTTTCTAGTTTCTAGTAGATCTGCTTCCCTGGTTCCAACTCACTTTCAGAGATTCCTAGGTAATTGTACTAAAATCTGCCAGTAACAGGACTCAACACAATTTAATACAACCTCCTCAATTTGATTTTCCAGTTCATGTGGTGAAAACTCACTCAAACCTTATGAATTCAATTCCTATCTGGTTAATTCTGTGCTTGGCTATGATACCCTATGAATAATGTGAAACTCTGCTGTGTAATGGGTTGATAATGATGACTCTTGCCTGGAATCAAACAAAATTAAGGGAGCTTTTACCCTGTTGTGGTTTGTGTCAGATCAATTTTAACCTTTGAAGGGACTGTCTTGATATTGCCATAACCAGGTCCCTCCTTTTTTTTCCTTATCAAATTTCTTTAAACAAGACGGGTGAAGAGTAGAAATTTTGTAGTTGCAATACTAAATCTATTCATTAATAGATTAATTTTAAAACATCTGAGTTAGTATAATCAGATGCAAGTATGAAAGATCTAAATATTTTGTTTGTAAAGTACCTCATTCCTTCCAGATAATACAAAGATAATAGTTATATCATCAAAAATGTGGTGTTGTTGTTGTTTTTAACTAACACAGTGGTAAAGTTTGAGAAAACCACAAGATTAGATTATAAGAAATTTAAGAACTAGGACACACACACACACATACGTGTGTGTGTATTTGATTGGCTTCCAAATGGAAGGATAGGGTAGGATTATTGGAAGGATAATGGAAATTATACTAATGGATAATTTCCATAATCCTAATGGGAGGATAGGGTACAGGCATGGATATGTTTTTATAATAAGTTCTCAAAACTGAATTAAGGTTTTTACATATAGAATTGCTTTAATAATGGAATTTTAAATCATGTCATTTTTTTCTTATTATTTTGAAGTCCCTTTCTTCATATTAAGAGAAAAAAGGGCTCATTTTACAAATCAGGCCATCATTGATTTTATTTTTTTAAGATTCTTCCTTCAATCTTTTAATGGCATTGTACATATCAGGTACAGTGTTTAGGTTAAGACAGAAAAACAAGTGGTGTGTAAAAAACTTAAATTCTTTGAAGTTTCAGGAAAATTATGGATTCCTGTTTATTTGTTCTTCTTATAGCTCTGCTATTAATAAACAGGGAAATAGCACAATGAGAAACTGAGTCCAGAGGACGTTACCTTTGCCCATGTAAGGTCATCTTTTTAACTTTTCTTAGAGACAGACAGCCACTCATAGCAATTCTCAGAATGCACTCTTTTTGGGCAGCACTTGGCATTCTCCTTGAATGGTGGATTATTGGCTTCATGACAATTCAGACAATTACACGTGAAATCAAAACCTAGAATAATATCAAATTACAATGCTGAGAGATTTTATCTCAAATAGCAAAATTTCATTAATCATAACTTAGGGGGTGGCTAGGTGGTGCAGTGAATAGAGCACCAGTGCTGGAGTCAGGAGAACCTGAGTTCAAATCCCTCCTCAGTCACTTAACACTTACTAAGCATGTGACCTTGGTCAAGTCACTTAACCCCAATCACCCTGCCTTCCCCCCTCCAAAAAGAAAAAAAAAAGGAAAGTAATAAAAAATCACAACTTAGGGCTGTTATTTTTTTTATGTTTCCATAACAGTTAACACTGAGAATATAATGACACTTTATTTAACCTTCCTTTATAAATTAAGAATAACTGCATTCTGGAGTTTCATACATACAGTGAATGCATGATATTTACTGAAGACCCCAGAAAAATTCTGGTCACTCTAATTCTCTTCAGTATTGCCTATTAGACCATAAATCAAAATTGAAATCTTTGAATCTAAGGTCTATTAGTGCTAAGTTGGCTCAAAGATGTAACTTCATCTTCATAATTTTCACAAATTATGATCAAATAATCTCAGGTGAACTGAACTATATCATCCACTTTAAAACAAATATACCCCATTAAATATTTAACAGTTTTAAGGCATTTTTACCACCTTAAAATAACAGTTACATGGAATGACTCTTTGGCAGGAGAGAGACAAATGGATATTTTTAGCAGCAAGCACCCTACCATACCTAGAATGGCTGCTAGCACAGGTTCTTTGATCTGCTTTTCTAAAGGAAGGCAAATTTAAAAAAGCTTGAAAATCTTACTTTAATCAAACATATATCATTTACCTAGTTCAAGGGAAAAAGTCAGCACCCCTTGAATTCAAGAGAATACAAACAGAAATTACAAACAGACAAAAAATAAAAAGAAAATAACACAATTCAACATACAGGACTTCTAGCTGTCTGACCATTACATACATACAGTTGGTTACCAGAGAGAAAAGGGCCAACATCTGGATTTTCAGAGTGGGTTGGGGAGGGGTGTAAATGGCTGCCCAGAGTCTCATCTGATCAAATAATACAACTCTTCCCACAGTGAACCCCAAAGCAAAACCTCACCTTAGGGAATATATATAGCTTTCTCCAGGGTCAGAGAACATCACAACCTTCAAGACCCACTGCCTAATTACAAAGTAACAAAAGGCATTCCTGAACAACAAGCTTTCCCTAAGCAATCTTCTCTTGTTGGGCTCCAGGTGAGACCCATTAAGAGGCATAGGCCTATTAAGGTGCAGGGAAGATCTTCAAGTGCCCTTACCATTACAATATTGACAAAAAAATTGATGATTGAACAAACACACAATATCAATAAGATTTGTTTTAAAAATAGGATGATTATGTGCCTTGTCCTTACAAAATGTATTTTAAATTAATTCCTTAAGCTGATTCTTTAGGCATTTAAATAGACTCAGATCTTGTGATGGAGGCAAAATGTCAGATTCCCTTAAGGCTGATCATGCAATGGTACAAACTTATTTCCTTTAAAAGTGTAGTGGTAGTTCTGGTTTTGGTTGTAATAAAATTTTACTCCTAGAGATTCTCTCTTTCTCTCTCTCTCTCTCTCTCTCTCTCTCTCTCTCTCTCTCTCTCTCTCTCTCTCTCTCTCTCTCTCTCTCTCTCTCTCTCTCTCTCTCTCTCTCTCTCTCTCTCTCTCTCTCTCTCTCTCTCTCTCTTTCTCTCTCTCTCTGTCTCTCTCTCTCTGTCTCTCTCTGTCTCTCTCTCTCTCTCCATGATATTCTATTGCTGAGGAAACAGTATGAAATAAAGGTCAATTTCACCAAAGCTTTAGAAACCACCTGACCACATTATTCACACTTAGCTCAAATGAGAAGTTCATTTTGAAAGACGTCTGGGTCCTGATTGAGTTTGCCCTTCCATGAAATAAATAATTCATGAATGCACAAGGTTATATCCTTCCCTTTCCTCTATATACTTATTTAGTTCACGTTTTTTAAGAATCTTCACTCCCAACTCATGCTGTCCATTCACTTACCCAACAATTGAAACCCCAAGTTCTGAGATCAGCAGTTTCTTCTGTGCCCTTGACAGTGATAAAGTTCTCCCTTTCTTCATTAACTATGAATTCACTCAAAGCTCAGCTTTTTCTTTTTTAAATCATAATTTGTATAGCATTCCACTATAAATCATCTTTTTCCTCAAACAATTCCACATTTACTTCACAATTGGTTCACAATGACTTCTAACAGAAATACCTTTTGGCCTTTCCCCCTCAAGCTCCTTCTTCCTTTTCAGGCATCTGAACTTGGAGTTCACTCTGTATGCTGTCAGTTTTGGCGTAAAATGTTTTCTCCTTGGCTACTGCAGATTTGAATGGCTGTCCTCTGCTCACTGATTCTTCTAATTCAATTTCACATTGGTCCTTTGCTGATGCTGGAGGTAATCTCTAATCAAGGGTCATCCTGGTAAATGTTTATGGCTCTCTGGGGGAAAATGCATAATATGCTTTTAGGTTTAATCTGAATTATTAACATTTTCTTCAGTGCTTTTTTAAGTCTAGAGACAACCAAGTAGGATTTATAGCATGTCTGAAGTGTAAATGTTCACACTAAAAATGCAACAACTGAAGTAGCTAGTTTACTTCCAAATAAATATAGACCATCCTGCAGAAGATGGAATTGGAAATAATCAGGGACACCCCTAGGCAATTTTGTCAAGTAGCTGAATTATTAATATGGGCCTTCTTCAGTTTCCTCATCTGTAAAATGAAGGAGGTTGGACTAGATGGCCTCTGAGGTTTCTTCTACTTTTTATTTAATGATCCTGTTCTCTTAAGTTAATAATTGTTGCCTTGTCCCTCCCTTCATTTTGCAGATGAGGAAACTGAGAGTGAGACAGATATTTAGAAACCACCTGACCACATTATTCACACTTAGCTCAAATGATAAGTTCATTATAACCAGCAAAATTGTTCTATTATTTTACTAGATGCAAGCTCTACAAGGGCAGGGAGTTTGTCTTAGGTGAACTTTGTATCTCCCCTATAACACAGCAAAACACTTTGCCCAGAGTAGTCACTTGAAAAATGTTAGCTCAATTTGATATTAGCATTAGTCTTCCCTTTCTTTCCACCACCCCTCATTTATGTTGATCTAATAATGCCATTCCATATGGTGACTTTCCTCAGAGTGTCTCTTCTGTTCCACTAAGACATAAGAGTAGGAGAAAAAAGGACAATTCCTTCTTCTTGCTGGCATTGATGCAGGTGGCCAGGAATAGGGTTTATCCTATTCACTCCATTCCCCATCTAGAAAGTGAGGGGTGTAGGGGGATACTATTTATCTGCTTCACAGGGGAGGTGTGACAATTTGTCCAAAGAATGCTTTGATGTCTTGGATGCAAAGCTCTTTGGAAAACCAGAGTACATTTCTTTTTCCCTAAGAAAAAATAGAAAGAAGTCATCTGTTGCTAGGGAAACCGCGACCTTTGACTATGCTTATTTAGAGAAGGCATATATTCAAGACTTCTCCTTATAGTCAGCAGAGGTTGTGCTTTGTGTTGTTCAGAATAAATAAAGACAGCTCCCTCCCCTGCCCCCAATAAACTATTTCCCCTCTCCCACTTTTATCTCAAGTGGATATGTTATATATATATATATATATATATATATATATATATATATATATGAATTTTTGAAAGTAATTTATTATCAGGGTATTAACTCTCAAATTTGTCCTTTGTTCTGCTTTGTCTTGTTTGTTTTTGAAACTTCCTCTTAATGTCTTTGGGTATGGGTGTGACACATGAAGCTGAAAGGAAAGGAGAAAGTGAATCTCAACACTTGACTGCATCTAGAAGTGTGGACATTTTTGATTAATTCAGCCTGGGGGAGGGGGAGACAAGTTGGACTTTCTTGGCATATAGTGAGAGCCTAATAAATGCTTTTTGATTTCTTGCAGTACTTAGCACAGTGCCTAGTACATAGCAAATACTTAATAAATACTTATTGACTGACTAATTGTGATGAGAAAGATACTTTGTACACCTTTAAAATGTGTTTTTCTCATAATTTTTTAAAATTTAATTTTATCTTCCAAATTCTCTCCCTCTCTTTCTATTCCTATCCATTGAGAAGTCAAGAAGCACAGCACTTGTTTCACATATGAAATCATGCAAAACTTTTGTCTTCATTAGCCATGATCTAAAAACAAAAACAAAGAAAAAAAGACAAAAATACTTCAATTCATACTCAGAGTCCATCATTTCTCTCTCTGGAGGTAAATAGCATTTTTCATCATGAGTCCTTTGAAATTGTTGTAGATCAGAGTAACTAAGCCTTTCATAGTTGATCATTGTTACAATATTACTATCACTATGCATATTTTCCTAGTTCTGCTCATTCACCTTGCATCAGTTCCTATAAGTCTTTCTAAATTTTTCTGAACCATTACCTTCATTATTTCTCATAGCACAATAGTCTGTGACATTCATTCACCATAGCTTATTTAACTATTCCTCAATGGATGGGCATTCCTTCAGTTTTTAATTCTTGCCGTCACAAAAAACGGTTGCTATAAATGGTTTTGTACACATAAAACCTTTTCTTTTTCCTTTGATCTCTTTAGGGATAAAGACCTCATAGTGCTATTGCTGAGTCAAAGGATATTCACAGTGCATATCATTTGGACATAGTTCCAAATTTCTTTCCATGATGATTAGGCTAGTTTACAACATCACCAACAGTGCATTAGTGTCCCTGTTTTCCTATACCCCCTGTAGCATTTGTCACTTTCTTTTTTTCTGTCATCTCAGCCAGACTGATAGATATGAGGTTCAGGGTTGTTTTTTTCTGTATGTGTGTGTATATATATATATTTAATTTTGAAACTTTGAATTAAAGATTCATTCCCTTCCTCCCTTGTCACCCACCCTTACTGGGAAGATAATCAGTTCAGTATAGGATGTACATGTGTGGCTAATGCAAAACAATAACATAGTAGATATATTGTTAAAGACTGACTATATTTCCCTCCCTCCTATCCCACCTCCCACTTATTCTGTTCTCTACTTTGATCCCTTCCCTTTTCAAAAGTGGGTGCTTCCAACTTCCCTCCCCTGTAGCCTGCCCTCCCTTCCATCTTTCTTCCTCTGATCCCCTTCCCCCTACTCTCCTGTAGGGTGAGATACCCTATTTAGTGTGTATTTTATTCCCTCCCCAAGACAAATTCAATGAGAATAAGGTTGACCCATTATCTTTTGCCTTCCTATTCTTCCCCTCCATTGTAAACATTTTCCCTTGCCTCTTCTTTATGAGATGGTTTACCTCCTTCTGTCTCTCCCCATCTCCTCTCATTATATTCCTCTCTCACCTCTTAATTTCACCTTTTAAGTATAGTCCCTTCCTGTTAAATTGGTCCTGTGCTCTCTATGTATACCTGTAAACATATATACACACATTCACAAATGTATTCATATGCCCATATACCCTCATATATAGACATATATACATGTATATACATGTATATATATATATATATATATATTTCTATTTCTATTCCCTTCAACTATTTTCACACTGAA
This sequence comes from Petaurus breviceps papuanus, assembly GCF_028583685.1. NCBI lineage: Eukaryota > Metazoa > Chordata > Mammalia > Diprotodontia > Petauridae > Petaurus > Petaurus breviceps. The sequence goes on along the minus strand of NW_027185655.1, from coordinate 85,771,180 downwards.
AAAAGTTTCATCAGTTACAATTATTGTTTTTCCATGTAGGAATGTTAATAGTTCAACTTTGATAAGTTCCTTATGATTTCTTTTCACTGTTTACCTTCTCATGCTTCTCTTGCTTCTTGTATCTGAATGTCAAATTTTCTATTCAACTCTGTTTTTTTTTTAAATTTAAATGCTTTATTAACTGCTGATTTACATCATTCTTTTCCGCCAGATTTTGAGTTACAAATTTTCTCCCTGTTTTCCCCCACCCATCCCCCCAAAACAGCAGTCCCACAGGATATCCCCACCTCCATTCTGCTCTCTCCCATATTTTCTCCCATACACGTTTCAACTTTTCCAGTGGATCTCTATGCCTCAGTGCCTGTATATCTTTTTTCTTAATTACATGTAAGATGGTATTAATAATAGTATATATATATATACACACACACACATATATATATATATATATATATTTGAATATTTGATTTAAACTTTCAATTCCAGATTCATTCCCTTCCCCCCCCTGCCACCCACCCCCACTGGGGGGACAAGCAGTTCAGTATAGGTTGTACATGTGTGGCTAATGCAAAACAATAACATAGTAGATGTATTGTAAAAGACTGACTATATTTCCCTCCCTCCTATCCCACCTCACACTTGTTCTATTCTCTACTTTGATCCTGTCCCTTTTCAAAAGTGGGTGCTTCCAACTTCCCTCCCCCCCCAGCCTGCCCTCCCTTCCATCATCCCCCCTCACATCCCCTTCCCCCCCTATACTCCTGGAGGGTGAGATCCCCTATTTAGTGTGTATTCCCTCCCTTCTCAAGCCAGATTCAATAGGAATAAGGTTGACCTATTCCCTTTTGCCTTCCTATTCTTCCCCTCCATTGTAAACATTTTCCCTTGCCTCTTCTGTATGAGATAGTTTGCCCCACTCTGTCTCTCCCCATCTCCTCTCATTATATTCCTCTCACCTCTTAATTTCACCTTTTAAGTATCATCCCTTCCTGTTAAATTGGTCCCGTGCCCTCTATCTATGTATACCTGTAAACGTATATACACACATTCACATATGTATTTATATGCCCGAATACCCTCATATAAAGACATATATATATATATATATATATTTCTAATCCCTTCAACTATTGAGAAAAGTTTCATCAGTTACAATTATTGTTTTCCATGTAGGAATGTTAATAGTTCAACTTTGGCCAGGTGGCTCAGCGAACAAGAGCACCGGCTCCAGTGCCGGGATGACCCGGATCAAATCCGGGCCCAGACACCCAGCACCACACCCAGAAACAACAACCGGCCATGCAACCCCGAACAAGCCACTCAACCCTGATTGCTTAAAAAAAAAAATAGTTCAACTTTGATAAGTTCCTTATGATTTCTTTTCCCTGTTTACCTTTTCATGCTACTCTTGCTTCTTGTATCTGAATGTCAAATTTTCTATTCAACTCTGGTTTTTTCAGCAAGAATGCTTGAAAGTCCTCTATTCCACTGAATGACCATATTTTCCCCTGAAACATGATACTCAGTTTTGCTGGGTAGGTGATTCTTGGTTTTAATCCCAGCTCCCTTGACCTCCGGAATATCACATTCCAGGCCCTTTGATCCCTCAGTGTAGAAGCTGCCAGATCCTGAGTTATCCTGATTGTGTTTCCACAATATTCAAATTGTTTCTTCCAGGCTGCTTGTAATATTCTCTCCTTAATCTGGGAATTCCGGAACCTGGCTATAATATTCCTAGGAGTTTTCTTTTTGGGATCTTTTTCAGGAGGTGATCGGTGGATTCTTTCAACCTCTATTTTGCCCTCTGGTTCTAAAACATCAGGGCAGTTTTCTTTGAGAACTTCCTGGAGGATGCTTTCCAGGCTCTTACTTTGGTCATGGCTCTCAGGCAGTCCAATAATTTTAAAATTATCTCTCCTGGATCTATTTTCCAGGTCAGTGGTTTTTCCCATGAGATATTTCACATTGCCTTCTATTCCTTCATTTGTTTGGATCTGCTTAACAGCATCTTGATTTCTCATAAAGTCATTAGCTTCCATTTGCTCCAATCTAATTCTGAAGCAATGATTCTCCTCAGTGAGCTTTTGAGATTCTTTTTCCATCTGGCAAATTCGACTTTTTAAGGCATTCTTCTCCTCATTGCCTTTTTGAGCCTCCTTTGCCATTTGAGTCAGTCTGTTTTTTAAGGTATTATTTTCTTTAGTCAGGCTGTTGACTCTCATTTCATAATTTTCTTGCATTGTTCTCATTTCTCTTCCCAATTTTTCCTCCACTTCTTTTATCTGCTTCTTAAGGTCCTCTATGGCCTGTAACCAGCTTGTATTTTCCTTTGAAGCTTTTGGTGCAGGAGTTCTGACTTCACTGTTTTCCTCCTGTTCCGTGCCTTGCTCCTTCTTATCCCCAAAATAGGAGTGTAATGTTGGAATCTTCTGTCTGCTTTGTCTCCTTTGCCTGCTCATTTTGCCACTCAATGATTTGACTTTTGGGCTTTTTGCTACAGTAGGACTCTGCCACCAGACAGGGGAGTTTTCGTCCCAAACGCTGGGGTTTTCTCAGCTGCTGGAGGTATTAGATGGGTGCCCTCTCTGAGGTCTCCACATGCTCTGGCAAGCTGTACACACACCCCAGGACCTCCACCCTAGACTGCAATCCAGATCCAAGCAGGTTAAAGCAAGAGCGATTACCCCTCAGACTGGTGCTTGGTCCCCCTACACTCTGCAGGCCAGGAGCTGAAGCAGCCACGTGGTGCTGGCAGGCTGTGCTGGCATCTCAGGGGTTTCTCGCTCCGGGGGTAAAAGCCACGCACTCCCACTTCCTGGGTCCCAAAGTCCAGACTGCACTGGCCTCTCACCTTGTCCTTCGCATCTATGTATTGATAAATCTGGAAATGGCCACAGCTGCTGCTGATCTGGAGTCCCTCTGGCTGGCGGCTGGTCAGGCCTGCCCTGGGGCTAAAACCTCCGCGTGGTGCTGGGCTCGGCTCCCAGAGTGCTGCGCTGGCTGATTCCTGCCGGGCGGGCTGTCCTCAGCGGGAGGTTAGCTTCTCTGTGTCATTTTGTGGGTTCTGCAGCTCCAAAGTTTGTTTAGAGTCCCCTTTTTACATGGATTGGGGAGGGTGGAAGGCGGAGCCGCAGGAAGGTCGTGCTTCTACTCCACCATCTTGGCTCCGCCCCCAACTCTGGTTTTTTCATCAAGAATGTTTAAAAGTCCTCTATTCCACATATTTTCCCCAGAAATATGATACTCAGTTTTGCTGTGTAGGTGATTCTTGGTTTAATCCCAGATCCTTTGACCTCTGGAATATCATATTCCAAGCCCTTCCATCCCTCAGTGTAGAAGCTGTCAGATCCTCGGTTATCCTGATTGTGTTTCCACAATATTCAAATTGTTTCTTCCTGCTTGCTTGTAATCTCTCCTTAATCTGGGAATTCCAGAACCTGTCTATAATATTCCTAGGAGTTTTCTTTTTGGGATCTTTTTCAAGAGGTGATCGATGGATTCTTTCAACCTCTATTTTGCCCTCTGGTTCTAAATCATCAGGGTAGTTTTCTTTGAGAATTTCCTGGAGGATGATTTCTAGGTTCTTACTTTGATCATGGCTTTCAGGTAGTCCAATAATTTTTCAATTATCTTTCCTGGATCTATTTTCCAGGTCAGCAGTTTTTCCAATGAGATATTTCACATTGCCTTCTATTCTTTCATTTGTTTGGATCTGTTTAACAGCATCTTGATTTCTAACAAAATCATTAGCTTCCATTTGCTCCAATCTAATTTTGAAGCAATGATACTCCTCAGTGAGCTTTTGAGATTCTTTTTCCATGTGGCAAATTAGGTTTTTTAAGGCATTCTTCTCCTCAATGCCTTTTTGAGCCTCTTTTGTCATTTGAGTTAGTCTATTTTTTGAGGTGTTATTTTCCTCAGTCAGGCTGTTGACTCTCATTTCATAATTTTCTTGCATTGTTCTCATTTCTCTTCCCAATTTTTCCTCCACTTCTCTTATCTGCTTCTTAAGATCCTCTATGGCCTGTTACCAGCTCGTATTTTCCTTTGAAGCTTTTGGCACAGGAATCCCGACTTCGCTGTCTTCCTTCTGTTCCATGCTTTGCTCCTTTTTGTCCCCAAAATAGGAGTCTAATGTAGGAATCTTCAGTCTGCTTTGTCTCCTTTGCCTTGTCATTTTGTCCCTCAGTCACTTGACCCCTGGGCTTTTTGCTACAGTAGGACTCTGCCACCTGATAGGGGAGCTTTTGTCCCAAATGCTGGGGTTTTCTCAGCTGCCTGAGGTGTTATATGGATGCCCCCTCTGAGGCCTCCACAAGCTCTGGCAAGCTGTTCTCATACCCCAGGACCTCCACCCTAGACCACAAACCAGATCCAAGCAGGTTAAAGCAAGAGCGATTACCCCTCACATTGGTGCTTGGTCTCCCTATACTCTGCAGGCCAGGAGCTGAAGCTGCCACATGGTGCTGGCTGTCTGTGCCATTGTCTCAGAGGCTTCTCGAACAGGGGGCAAAAACCAATGCACTCCCACTTACTAGGTCCCAAAGTCCAGACTGCACTGACCTCTCACTTTGTCCTTCGCATCTATGTGTTGATAATTCTGGAAATGGCCACAGATGCTGCTGATCTGGAGTCCCTCTGGCCAGCTGCTGGTCAGGCCCACCCTGTGGCTAAAACTAAAACTGGGCCCGGCTCCCAGAGTGCTCCGCTGACCGATTCCTCCTGGCCTGCCGGGCTTTCCTCAGCAGTAGGTTAGCTTTTCTGTGTCATTTTGTGGGTTCTGCAGCTCCAAAGTTTTTACAGAGTCCCCTTTTTACAATAATTGGGGAAGGTGGAAGCCAGAGCTGCTGAGAGGTCTAGCTTCTACTCCGCCATCTTGACTCCACCCCCTCAGGGTTGTTTTTAATTTGTATTTCCCTAATAAATTATTTAAAGCATTCTTTTCATATGACTATTGATGGTTTTAACTTCTTCCTCTGGAAACTCCCTCTTCATATCCCTTAACCATCTTTCTGTAAGGGAATAGTTCTTATTCTTATAAATTTGGTTCAATTCTTTATATATTTGGAAATTTATATATCTGGAAAGTGAGACTTTTATCTGAGAAACCTGCTGTAAAGAATGATTATTTTCCACTTTTTTTGGAATTATAAGTGTGTTGGTTTTGTTTGTATAAAAACTTTTCAAATTTTACATAATCAAAATTATTCATTTAATGTTCTATGCATCTCTATCTTTTGCTTTGTCATGAGTTCTTCCATGTCTGTAGATCTAACAGCTTCTCCCATGCTCCACAAATTTACTTATGACATCATACTTTATTTCTAAATTATGTACTCTTTTGAACTTATCTTATTATACTGGATGAGATGCTGGTCTATGCCTAGTTTCTGCCTATTTTTTTAAATTTTTATTTTATTCTGCCTTATTATTTGGACCAGAACTGTGATTACATTATTTAAGGTACTTCCAATGAGGAAACTCCTTCTGTCAGTGCAGATTAGCATGGGAGCCACAATTTATGACTCTAGAGAGTTGCTTGGGGACTCTCTGAGAAGTTAAATGAATTGCTAAATGAATAGGTGACACTGCAAATAGTTGTTAGAGGTAGTCCTTGAACCCAGGTCTTTTTAAATCCAAGGCCAGGTCTTTATACACTCCTCCATGATGTCTCTGTGAGTTACCATTGTTATTCTGATGAATAAATAATTTTCTCAATATTCTTTGCTATGGTGTCCAATTTACATCTTCACTGAATAGAGTTTGCACATGTTCAGTTTTAGCACTTTTAAGTTCTCATTAAGAATTAGACTTGAGAGAAATGGTTCTGTCACAGCATCACAGGATTTTACAATTGGAAGGGATCTAAGTTGCTGTCTAGTTCAACCCATACCAGAATAGAATACTTTAATACTATAACATACCTGAGGAGTGGTCGTCTAGACTGAGCTTGAAAAACTGTAATGACAGGGAACCCAATGTTATATAAACCAATTCTACCTTTGGAAAACTTGTATTATTATTATTTTTTTCTTGTCATCAGCCTAATTTTGCCACTTTGCAACTTTCACTCATAGATCCTGATCTTTTGGGACCAAAGAGAACAGACCTAATCCCTTTTCAATATGTCAACACGTTCCATTCTTGAACACAATGATGATGTCCTTTCAGTTACTCTTCTTCAAACTAAAACCCTCAGTTCCTAACTCCTGGTTCTTCACCCTCCCAGTTGAATTCCTCTGGGTGCTCTGTAAACTTATCACCATATTTCTTTAACTTTTATGCTTTCTTGAAGTGTTTTCTCCAGAACAGAGGCAGAGTAACTCTCAACTCCTTATTCCTGGAAGTTTTTTCCTATTTGAATGTAGCCCAAATCAACAGGTCAATCAATAGCTATTTATTAAACACTTACCCTGTGACAAGTACTACTGTAGTTCTTGTGTTTACAAAGACAAGAAAGAAACAATCCCTACTTTCAAGAAGCTTACATTCTATAACAATAGTTGCCAAAAAGCTATGCTTGATGGATTGAGTTCTCTACCTGGAATCAGGAAGCCCTACTAGCTGTGTGATACTGGACAAACCATTTAACCTCTCTGTCTCAGTTTCCTTATCTATAAAATGGGGATAATAATAGTACCTACCTCTCTGTGTTGTTATGAGGATAAAGTGAGTTAATAATCACAAATATTTGTAAAATTATGATTTAAACTTCGTAAACCTTAAAGTATTATGCAAATACTTGCACATGTTCAGTTTTAGCACTTTTAAGTCCTCACTAAGAATTGGACTTGAGAGAAATGATTCTGTCACAGAACCACAGGATTTTACAATTGGAAGGGATCTAAGTTGCTGTCTAGTTCAACCCATACCAGAGTGGAATACTTTAATACTATAATATACCTGATATAGTATGAACTAGATATAGTTGAATACATAGATATAGATGAACTAGCAGTACACGAACACTTTCTGATCTTTTTAAAGGCAAATTGCTAACCATTGCCTTCTCCATTCTCTTGTATTTGTGAAATTATTTTTTTAAACCCAAGTCTAAAACTTAATATTTATTCTTCTTCTTTTTCATCTTATTGGATCCAGTCCAGTGCACTAGTCTATCAAGATCTTTTGAGAATCCAATTCCATATTATAATGTTAATTGTCCTCCTCAGGTTTTCATCTTTAAATTTGATGATCATGTCATTTATGACTTTATTCAAGTCATTAATAAAAATACATTAAATAGCACAGGTCCTTGAGGTACTTCTTTGGAAACTTCACTGCCAAGTTAACTTTGAAGTACTTCTTCAACTTAGATATTTAATGGTTATTACTTGAATCTAGTCATTCAACCAGTGGTAAATCTGTCTTATTCCATTATTGTCTCACCCATGTGTCTTCATCTTTTCCATGCGAATAGTATGAAAAACTTGAACTTTGTCAAAATCTTGGTAAACCATTTCCATAACATTTTCTGATTTCCTAGTTTAGTAATACTATCAAAAAAAGGGAAGCTTATTTTGGCATGACCTGTTACTGATGCAGTCATGTTTACCTGTTGTAATCAGTCTTTCCTTTTTTAGATGTTTGCTAACCATGTCTTTAATGAATTATTCTAAAATTTTCCCAGAAATCAAAAACAAGCTTTTCTACTTTTTTCAAATTGGGAGGACATTTCCATTCTTCAGGTATATGTTACCTTTTCCATTCTCAATGATCCTTCTTTAGTTCTATAATACCAAATAGGTTGCTTTTTATAGTACCTGGAGATGTAGTTCATCTGAGTAAGGGCAATTCAATTCACCAAATGTAGGTGCTCTCTTATCATCTCACTACTTAGCTTAAATATTGACAGCCTGATCATTTTTGCTTTGTTTTTTCCAAGGCAAAGTCCATTTCCTTGGGCAGGGAAAATAGAAACAAAAGAAGTATTAAGTAAGACTTCTTGGTTCGTATTGTCATTTGTCATCAGCCCACCCATCCCAAGCAGTGGTCCTATCTTTCCTTTGATCCTCCTCTTTCCTCCAATATAGCTTAAAGCAAAACCACAAACCTTTTTTTCTTCTCCTTAGCTTTTTTCATCATCTTCATTTTGACCTTTAGGACTATTGACAATTTCTTTAGCCTCATGCCACACTATTAAATTAATCATGTTACTTGACATTGCTTTCACCTCTTGTACATATATTAAAAAAATCTAGATTGGGAAATTCACTACACAGTGACACTGACTTTTTTAGATAATATATATTTCTTCTTCATTGGAATTAATTTTTTTGTATCTTTGTATTTGATGCTTCAGTTTTTCCCATCCCTCATGCTGACTTCTCCAACAGAAATTTTGTCCCAGGTATCCTACTCATGTTTCTTCTGAATAATTTGAAACCTGCTTTCTCAAAATCTAGGAGGCTTATCAGAGGATGTTTGTATTTGCTCTCTCATAAAATCTACTACTTCCATTGTGAGTAGAGACCAATTTGTTTTCACTTTGTATTCTTAGTGCCTGGTATATAGTGTGTGTTTGTTAAATATCCATCTATTGATTAATTCCCAACATTTCCACTCCAAAATCCAAAATCTTCCTTGTTAATAAGAATCAAAAGCAAAAGAGAATTTCACCTTATTTGTTCCTCATCCTTTGTAAAGAATGAGGTGATCATTAAAGCAAATAAGGAAGGTAGTAACTATTTTACTTTTGTCATAGTGGGAGAAGTATATAAGGGAGAGGGGTAGGGACAAATATAGAGGAAGAGGGAGAGGGAGTGAGAGAGATGGAGAAAGAGACAGAGAAGTAGAGAGAAAAAGACAGAAAGAGCAGAGACAAGAAGATAGATAAATGGGGAGAAGGGGTACAAGGGGAGAATGGAGAGAGAGAGACAGAGACAGAGATAGAGAGACAGAGACAGAGAGGGACAGAGAGACAGAGAAAGAGAGAGAGAGACAAAGAGACAGAGAGACAGAGACAGAGAGAGAGAGACAGAGAGAGAGACAGAGAGAGAGAAAGAGAGACAGAGCGAGAGAGAGAGACAGAGACAGAGAGAGACAGAGACAGAGAGAGACAGAGACAGAGAGAGAGAGAGACAGAGAGAGAGAGAGAAACAGAGACAGAGAGAGAGACAGAGACAGAGAGAGACAGAGAGAGAGAGAGAACCAAGAAAACAGATGGATTGATCATTGTCTCCTACTATTATATTCTATCTATGTTCAGGCTTGTGATCTGTTTCCAAATCTCATGATCTATTTCTTCTTTTTCTGTTCTGCTACTTACTCTAACAACAAAAATCTCTTCTGTTTTCCCTTCCACTGGCAGAAGGGAGTTACTGTATCAAATTTCTTTTTCCCTAACTGCTTTCATTTGTTGGAAGAGGTGAATTTTGAGGTAGGAAATATATCTAGAAATATTTGTAATGTTAAAACAAAAATCTAATATATAATTTAAAATAATTTTACAATGATTTTACATGCATTAAAAATGGTGTTATTTCCCAAATATAATCCTAACCATTCTCTTCCTTCTAACTAAATCTGGGTGTAACTCCTTGTAATGGCAAGTGCAGAAGTAGTTCACACCTTGGTTCATCTACTGAATTAACACCATGTTTCAGTCTGTTAAGAAAAAGAATGTGTGAACTCCACAACTTGTGAACTCCTGGGGAGGAGTTAATGACTATATAAGGAGAGCCCCAGGGCTAGAGAGAGCAGGAGCTGGAAAAGAGGACTTGTGGTGACAGAGTCAAGGAGAATGCTTTGTGGTATCCTGGAACTCTGTTTGTCTGCTCTATGTTGATGTTTGTTTATGATACTTTCTACAGAAGCCCTGGGTCCTTACTGGAAGCCCTGAAAGAGGATTTTTCTGGTCGTATGTTTCCAGAAGTCCTGGAGGAGGGTTTTGGAGGTCCTAGGACTTTACTGATGATTTGTGCTGACCTTTTGGACCTTGTTTGTGGGTCTGTGTTGATTTCTATGTTGATGATTTGTGTTGGGTTCTCAGACCTTTTTGGTGGGTCTGAGTTGATTTCACAGGCAGATAGTGAATTGATGATAGTGCCAGCAATGTGTATGAATAATACTGTGGCTCTGTTAATCTTTGTCTTCCCAGAAACAGGAATTGTAAAGAACTTGAGGTGGACTGGACACTGTGAGTTTCAATATGAAATGGGAACCGGACAAACAACTGGACAAGGAACTGGGAGCTGCCTGCTTTTGAATCCAGGTGACAGTTGGAGCTGAGACCATGGAAGGGGAACCATGGGAGCTTAGAGCCAGACTCGAGTCAAGCTGAAATCAGACTTTACTTGCATACTTTGTATTGACTGAGATTATGATTTACTGTGACATAGGGGTGGATGGCTTATGTATCTAAGAGGTTACTGAGTAGTGACTGATGACTGAGTAGTAACTAATTTGTAATTTAGTGTGCCCCAGGAGTGGAGAACTTTGACTATTGTATTTTGTGACCCTTAAGGAGACAAGCCTCCTTAACGATGATTGAATGACTGAGTTACTAAATGATTGTAATTTGCTGAAAACTCTTGTGACCACTTTGGTGAAAACTATGTGGCCATTTTAGTGATGAGTCATTGTGAATGCTGTATTTTGATTTTCTGTGATAAGTTGTAACATTGTGAATGCTTTACCTTGATTCTCTGTGAATATTTGGCTCTGATTTTTTAATTGAATAGAGTGTTCACTATACTGTGTAATCAGAACCTTAAAAGCTGTTCACATTAGCATTCTTCTGGAAAGCTGCTCATGCACGGTGTTTCACTCCTTGCCCATTTGCCATGTTTGTCTGTATGTATTTACTGATGGATGTATTGCTAATTCTATGCAATCTGAAGAATACATGTCATCTTTCATAATTTTAGCTTTTACTGTGTGAATTGTTCTTACAGTTTGAGCGTTTATAAGTTTTCACAAAAGAGAGATAAATTATGCAAATTAAAAAAATAACTCAAAGACGCAATAAGACCCAAGGCTTAAATAAGCAAAATACTCAGGACATAGGGCAACAAGAGTACGGAAACATGGGGACAAAGGGTACATCTGGTTGTGAGTAGATGTGGGAATGTATGTATACCTAGGTTTCATCTCAGATATAACAGGATCTCAGTCACTGTAGGAAGAAATAAATGTGATTATCTTTAGACCACAACAAGAAGATTGAGGGTCATTGTGATACTTCACAGAGGCTGCCCTAGGATATAGCACACTTGGATTTTTTAAAAATAAAATTTTATTGGTATCTATTTTTTATATCATCTCATCTATGTTGTGTCCCTCCTCTCTCCCAGAGAGTCATCACACATAAGAATAGTTTTATTAGAGAGAAAAAAAAATTAGTCCAACTGATCAATACATTGAAAAAGTCTGAAAATATATACAATGTGTAACACCTGTGGAATTCCCTACTCCACAAATGAGTAGGTTGGGGGTATCCTCTCAAATTTCTTCATTGAAGTCCTGTTGAATCTTTATAATTTTCTTACATTCACTTTCAATTTTTTTTGTTGTTCTTTCAATTTTCATCATTGTAGCTATTGTGTATATATTTTTTTAGCTCTGCATACTTCACTCCGTATCAGTTCTTGTAGGTCCTTCAATGCATCTCTATATTCATCATACACATTATTTCTTACCTATATAGGTTCTATATATACCTGTACATTAAACATTAGTCAAGTTGTAAAGAAGAATTAAAACCAATGGAATGAATAACAAAGAAGAAGAAACAAAACAAAACAAAATGAAAAGAGAGAGAGGAAGTAGTTTGCTTTAATCTGCTCTCAGACTTCATAATTCTCTGAATGTGAATAGTGTCTTCCATCATGAGTCCTTTGGTCTTATAACCTTGCTTTGCTGAGGGGAACCCAGTTTATCAAAGTCAGTCATCACAGAAAGAATATGGTTGTAATTGTGTACAATGTTCTCCTGGTTCTGCTGCCCTCACTAAGCATCAATTTATATGTCTCTCAAGGTTATTATGAAATTAGTCCAAAATAGTATTCCATTACATTCATATACCACAACTTGTTCAACCATACACCGACTGATGGGCATTCCCTTGATTTTCAGTTCTTTGCCATCACAAAAAGAGCTGCTATAAATATTTTTGTACATACAGGTGCTGTTTATCTGAGACACAGGTTGTAAAAATTCTTTCAAAACATTTCCATAGCAGCTATATTGTGGAAGATTAACTGTATTTCCCTCCATCCTATCCCACCCCACACTTATTCTATTTTCCCAATTTTCTGCTTCCTTCGTAATCTTGTTTACATTGGTTTAGTTTGTACAAAATATTTTCAATTCAATATAAACAAAATTATCCATTTTGCATTTTGTAATGCTCTTTATCTCTTGTTTGGTCATAAATTCTCTCTTCTCCATAAATTAGACAGGGCTTTGTTCTCCCAGATTGCTTACAGTATCAGCCGTTATATCTAAACTGTGAACCCATTTAAACTTTGGTGTATGGTGTAAGACATTGATCTATGCTCAGTTTCTGCCATACTATTTTCCAGTTTTGCTAGTAGTTTTTTTTTTGTCAAATGGTGAGTTCTTTTCCCAGAAGCTGGAGTCTTTGTGTTTGTCAAACAGTAAATTACTATAGTCATTGACTACTGTGCCTTGAGTATCTATTCTTTTGCACCGATCTACCATTTTATTCCTCAACCAGTACCAAGTAGTTTTGATGACTGCTGTTTTATAATACAATTTAAAGTCTGGTATGGCAAGGCCACCTTCCCTTGCATTTATTTTATTCAATTCCCTAGATATTCCAAAACTTTTGTTCTTCAGATGAATGTTATTATTATTTTTTTTCTAGATCTACAAAATAATTTTTTGGTAGTTTGATTGGTATGGCACTAAATAGGTCAATTAATTTAGCTAAAATTGTAATTTTTATTATATTAGCTCAACCTAACCACAAGCACCTGATGTTCTACCAATTATTTAGATCTGAATTTATTTGTGTGAAAAGTGTTTTATAATTGCATTCATATAGTTCCTGGATTTGTTTTAGGAGGTAGATTCCCAAATATTTTATAATGTCTACAGTAAATTTAAATGAAATTTCTTTTTCTATTTCTTGCTGTTGGACTTTGTTAGAAATATTTAGGAATACCAAGGATTTATGTGGGTTTATTTTGTATCCAGCAACTTGAATAAAGTTATTTATTATTTCAAGTAGGTTTTTACTTGGTTCTCTAGGGTTCTCTAAGTATATCATTATAGTTATAATAGTGATAGTTATAATATAATATAATAGTGATAGTTAGTCTCTTCTTTGCCTAATCTAAATTCCTTTGATTTCTTTTTCTTCTCCTATTGCTGCAGCTAACATTTCTAGCACCAAATTGAATAACAGGGGTGATAGTGGACATCCTTGTTTCACCCCCGATCTTGTTGGAAATGCATTTAGTTTATCCCCATTGCATAGTTTTAGGTAGATGCTACTTATTATTTTAAGGAAGACTCCATGTATTCCTATGCTTTTCTCTGTCTCTCTGTCTCTCTCTGTCTCTCTCTGTCTCTGTCTCTCTGTCTCTCTCTGTCTCTCTCTCTCTCTGTCTCTCTCTGTCTCTGTCTCTCTCTCTGTCTCTCCTATGCTTTCTAGTGTTTTTAATAGGAGTGGGTGTTGTATTTTGTCAAAACCTTTTTCTGTATATGTTGAGATAATCATATGGTTTCTATTAGCATTGTGGTTGATATGATCGATTATAGTGATAATTTTCCTAATATTAAACCACTCTTGCATTCCTGGAATAAATCTGACCTGGTACAAGTGTATTATTCTCATAATATGTTTCCGTAATCTTTTTGCTAAGACTTTATTTAAAATTTTTGCATCTATATTCATGAGGGAAATTAGTCTAAAATCTCTGTTTTGATGAGTCCTGATTTAGGTATCAGTACCAAATCTGTATCATAAAAACATTTTGTTAGGACTCCTCCAATTTTCCCAAATAGTCTATAAAATATTGGAGCTAATTGTTCTCTAAGTGTTTGATAGAATTCACTTGTAAATTCATCTGACCCTGGAGATTTTTTCCTAGGGAGTTCATTGATGGCATGTTCATTTTCTTTTTCTTACATGGGGTTATTTAAGTAGCTTACTTCCTCATCTGTTAATCTGGGCAATTTACACATTTTAAAATATTCATCCATTTCACTAAGATTGCCAAATTTATGGGAATATAATTGGTCAAAAAATTCCTGATTATTGTTTTATTTTCATCTTCATTGGAGGTAAGTTTGCCCTTATTTTTGAAACTGGTAATTTAGTTTTCTTATTTCTTTCTTTTAACCAAATTGACGAAAGTTTTATCAATTTGCTTTTTTTTCATTAAACCAGCTTTTAGTTTTATTTATTAGTTCAAAAGTTTTCTTAATTTCAGTTTTATTAGTCTTTCCTTTGGTTTTCAGTATTTCTAATTTAGTATTTAATCAGAGATTTTCAGTTTGTTCTTTTTCCAGCTTTTTCAATTGCATGCCCAATTCATTGATTTCCTTTTTCCTCTATTTTATTCATGTAATCATTCAGAAATATCAAACTTCCCCTAAGATTCACTTTTGCTGCATCCCATAAGCTCTGGCATGTTGTCTCATTATTGTCATTCTCTTGAATGAAGTTACTGATAGTTTCTATGAATTGTTATTTGACCCACTCATTCCTTAGGATTAGATTATTTAGTTTCCAATTAGTTTTTAGTCTATCTTTCCATCGACCTTTATTACACATAATTTTTATTCCTTCATGATCTGAAAAAGATACATTTAATATTTCTCGCTTTCTGCACTCAATTGTGAGGTTTTTATGCCCTAATATATGGTCAATTTTTGAATATGTGCCATGAACCACTGAGAAGGTGTATTCTTTTTTATCCCCATTCATTTTTCTCCAGAGGTCTGACATATTTATCTTCTCTAAAATTCTGTTCACATCCTTAACTTCTTTCTTGTTTATTTTGATGTTAGATTTATCGAGTTCAGAGAAGGGGAGGTGGAGGTCCCCCACTAGTATAATTTTGCTGTCTATTTCTTCCTCTAAGTCCTTTAACTTCTTCTTTAAGAATTTGGCTGCTATACCACTTGTTGCATATTGTCTACCTGAAAATTTAGTTAAAGGAAACAAACAAGGACAGACGATATACATTTATATCATTTATTTCCTTAAAGCTAGCAGACGTATGCTACACAAAGCTAGAACCAACTTCTGACTGCCTGATACAAGAATTACAAAGTTATTTTATATGTTTTAGGACAATTCCAGGATGCTCATGTCCCTCAAATTTATGGTCTACATATGTTTTTACATATGTTTCTTAGTTGAATAAGTCGTAAATAAAATCAGACAAGACAATTGACAAATTAGTGTCAGTTGGAAATTATAATCCC
Organism: Petaurus breviceps papuanus; assembly: GCF_028583685.1. Lineage (NCBI taxonomy): Eukaryota > Metazoa > Chordata > Mammalia > Diprotodontia > Petauridae > Petaurus > Petaurus breviceps. Next base: position 85,755,778 of record NW_027185655.1, on the reverse strand, counting down.
AGGATACTTGAGCCTCCCACACACAGCACAGTCCTCTAGGAAAGATAAGAGAAGTTTACTATTTTAATTGCAGGCATTCTGTCATAAACAGGAAGAATACCCACTGTTGACCTTGTCTGGTCTTTGAAGTTACAGACACAGGAAAGGGTATTTTTAAAGCAAAGCAAAGCAAAGCAGTTTGAATGATTAGTTCAGGCTTTGGCTCTTATTGAGGTCCAAAAAATTATATTTAATGATTATCATTTCCTCCTTTTGGTCAAAGTCAATCTGAAAGCTTTGCCTTAAAGACCAAGGAAGGTATGGGAAAAAAGCCTCTCTCCTCAAGGGGGAAGTTATAAAAATCAGTATCTAAGTGGCCTTATCCCCTCCCCCCCAACCACTTCCTAGAATAGGAACCACTAAAGGTAAGGTTGAATTCTTTGTCAGATGGAATCTGCCTCATGGGGTGAGTGGGGAGATGGGAGAAGTTGCTCTTCCCTTGTGGTTGGACATTCCCAGAGATGGGCAGCCACTGCAAGGCAATGCCAAACAAGCAAGGAGAGAAAGTTGCAAGGGGAATCAAAGTAAGGAGTGTGAGGGCATAGTGGGTGTATAGAGTGACTAAGTAAAAGTAACTAGTCTTGGGTAGGTAAGTGGTTAGGTGCAGGTGGAGCTGTTCTTCATGCTGGCCTGGTCTGGACTCTTCAGAAAGTTGTCTGCTTCTCATGCCATCTTTTTGGGGCCCTTTGAAACTGGAGAGCAAGGTCTACTATGGGCTTAGATGTCCACTCAGGATCGTTAGATGTGACAGATAGATCCAGGAGTTCATATCCACAAGTTGGCAGCTATGGGAGTCGTCAGACAGACCTGATGGGGCTCCCAGAAAACATGTGATTTGATACTTAAGGCACATTAGAAATGGTTCAGTTTTCCAGCCATGCAGTGCTAGGTTCAAATAATGCAATAAAGTTTTTCTCACAGTTTACAAAAAAGAGACTTACGTGTCACCAAGGTAACTGAGGAAACTTAAACATGAATTGTACAAATCAATGCAATCAGTATTAGCAATGTTAACTAACATTAAGTTCCTTGTATCCCAGTTACTTATTCCCAATATCTATTTAAACAGCACTTTTTAAAAATCCAAGATACCTCATGCAGTTATATGATCCCTAGGTGTTCTTTCTTTGACAATAGTTTTTATTTTTAGGACAGTTCAAAAAGGGAGTTCTGATTCTCTGGTTGAAATCTGGAAGTTCCCTGATAATTTTTACTTAGTATAAATTAGCAAAATCACTTAAATTTGGTTCAACATTTTTGAAACTTCAGAGAATTTGAGTTTATATACTATTTGTTGTTTCTGTACTTACCTATATCCTGTACCTGGTATAAGAATCTTTTAAAATGTGAGGGTTCAACCATAAAATAAGCTCATCTGTCTTTGAATTTATCAGACACTTTAATAAAGGAGAAGTAATTTCACTTTTACCACTGTCTTATACAGTCTTTGTTTAAAAATCCCCATTTGAGATCTTATTACCAAAACATGCTTAAAAATTGAATTTCCATAATAGAAAAAGTTTGGAAGTCAATCTTATTCATCTATATATAATCGTTAGAGGAATCAGTTTGATTTTTTTTTAATTTTCTATCCTTTTAAATTATATATCTGTCCCATTACATCTTTGTCTTATTACTTGGTCTAATCATTTCCTCCTGTGGAGAATGTTATCTCTGTATTACATTTATTTGGCCATGAATATAGGTTATAATTTTAGGTTATTCATTTTTGCATCCTATTATAGTAGGAGATGTTCCCAATTCCATCTATTATTTAATAGATTTAGTATTGTACTTACAGAACTTCTTGCTTTTATACATTTACAATAAAATAAAAAGAGAGACAATGTCATATACCATAACAGAAGCAAAGAACTTCCTTAGCTCTGTTTGATTTCAGGTATGAGTCATATCTGATAGACAAGCATGTAGCCACTAGGTGTTGAAAGCAGGGCTTAGGAGTAATCAGGTGGTGAAATTTTTCCTTTTTCAGAAAGGAAATAGCAGAATTGGAAAATAGAGTTAGAAGATCCTACCTAGGCCCTGTCCAGGGTCATCTTCAAAACTTTTCCTAGGCATAGAACTCTTTAGCAGTTCTCAGCCTGCAGACCCCAACCCAAAATGTGATCCACATCCAAGCAGGTCAAAGAAAGAGCAATTACCCTGTGAATGATCACTTGATATGCATGCCAGGAGCTCCAGAGGATTCCATTGGCAGCAGCTACAGCCACTCCTCATTTTGGGGGAAGGGCCACACCATACTCTTCCATCACCCAGTTCCAGCAGAGTTCTCCATTGACCTTTTACTTTCTTTTTGGCATTTATGGGTTCAGAAGTCTGGAAACCACCACAGCTAATGGTTATTCACCCTCCTGAAGTCTGCTCCAACTCATCTGTGCCTCTTATTGGGGCCACCCCACGTCTGGTCCTGGGCGGGTCACATGGGACTGCATCTGGCTCCCAGCTTGGTGTGATTGACCTTTCCTGTTGGGTTTTCAGGATGCCTTCAGTAGGATATTTGTTTCTCTCTGTCACTTTGTGGGTTCTGTAGCTCTAAAATTTGTTTAGAGTCATATTTTACAGGTGTTAGAGGTTGTTGGTGTGGGAGCTCAGCCAAGTTCCTGCTTTTACTCTGCCAAGTTGGCTCTGCCCTAAGTTATTATTCTTTAATAATAACTGCATTGGAATCCCAGCTTAAACAAAACAAAAAGAATTATGTCTAACCTCACAGCCTGATGGATTTATGGCCTTGTTTCACATTTGTTTATTCTTTTCTAATTATACTCGGTCTACAATAATTAGATACTTCAGGAATTTAAATCTTTCACATATATGTTCAAATGCAAATTTTAATTCTTGCTTAGGTCATGGAATGACTAAAAATTCCGATTGAAACAGCAAGATCTCTTCTGCTTTACAACTCCTTACATTAATTTAGCAATAAATTATCCTGAAAATTTAGTAAGCTTTTTCAAATCACACAAGAAAATTTTCAAAACATTTCGTCTTAAAGCAATTTCCTTTCTTTAAAAACTGTTTACATTTTATCCTGATGTTAACAGAAATAGTTGCTAAACTTCTATGGAAGAATTTTAGTTGGAAAGTTTTAAATGATGTCTCTTTCTTCCTTCTTGAAACAAAAATAATCCTTTAAAATTGGAATTCATTAAACTGAGTTAGTGTAAAATGTCTTTAAGTAACATGAATTCCAAAGGTATTATATAAAATTCCTATATCACAAAGTTCCGTAGTCAAAAAGGTGTTTGTTATTGAGAGGGGATATTTTTTTAAGCCAAGAAGAAAATATGCAATTAAATTAGCCTTATCTCAATAGCAAACTTTACCAGGCCTTTAAAATTTACTCAGTATTTTTTGTTTTCTACTGTCCTTAAATATATCACTAGAAATTAAGTACATTCTGAAATTTCACACAGATAGTGAATGTGGTAGTCCATAAACCTTTAAATTATCATAAATATATCCTTAAATGAAGCAGACCTGAAAAATCATACCTCTATCTTTTCCCAAGAAGTCTCATTTGCACAAGCTAAGAGAACTTTCAGAAATAAACATAAAATTTAGAAATACAATGATAACACAAGCATTTCAGATGACATCAATTGCATTTTCAGATCATCACATATAGAAATTATTGATCTTTTTTCTCCTGGCATTCAAAAACCACTTCAAAGTTAGAGAGATATAATAATGTTGTATCTAACATATGTTAGTCATTATGTTAAACATTTTACAATCGTATCATTTAAAAATATTTTATTTATTAATTTTTAGTTTTCAACATTCATTTCTACAAGATTTTGAGTTACAAATTTTCTCCCTTCTTTCCCCTACCCCACCCCAAGATAGCAAGCCTAATGAATACCCCTTCCCCCAATCTGTTCTCTCTTATACCCTCCCACATTCCCCCTAACTTTCCAGTAGGGCCAGATGGATTTCTATGCCCCAGGGCCTGTATATCTTATTTCCCAACTGTATGTTAAAAAACAATTAGCATTTGTTTTTAAAACTTTGATTTCCAGATTCTTTCCCTTCTTCCCTCCTCACCCACCCTCAATGGGAAAATAAGCAATTCAATATAGGTTTTGCATGTGTAGTTATACAAAATGTTTCCATAGTAGTTATATTGTGAAAGACAAACTATATTTCTCTCCATCCCATCCCCCCCTTACTTGTTCTATTTTCTACTTTAACCTTGTCCCTTTTCAAAAGTGTTTTCTGGGGGTGGCTAGGTGGTGCCATGAGTAAAGTGCTGGCCCCAGAGTCAGGAGGAGTCGAGTTCGATTCCGGCCTCAGACATTTAACAACCATGCAAAAAAAAAAAAGCTAGCAATATAACGTTGGGCAAGTTACTTAACTCCAATTGCCCTCCAAAAGGCAAAAAAAAAAGTATTTTCTTTTAACAACCCTCTCCCCCAATCTGCCCTCTCTTCTATCATTCCCCCCTCTTATCTCCTTCCCCCCTACTTTCCTGTAGGGTAAGATACCCAATTGAGTATGTAATCATTATATCATTTTGATCCCATAACAGCAACTACTATCATTATCCCCTTTACAAATCAAGAAATGAGTCTGAGATAAAACAGCTGGCCAAATGTTGATACATTTTACAACTAGAACAGAGAAGTGTGGAGTTTACCTGGAGTAGAGGCTGGCTTCCAAGTGGCGATATTTCTTGGAGGGAGGGCTTAGGGAATGCTTACCACAGGCCTGATCCATCCACCTTTCCCTTTCCCCACAATTGCAGTATGTGCTGAACCTGGGGCAGGTTGCAGCTTCCGCAGCAGGGTGGGCAGAATGTACAGGAGGTGGATGACATTTCCAAGCTTTGCCGAGAAAGGTGGGCTACAAGGTGCCCAGGTGGCACAGGGTAGTCAGGGTTATTGCCAGTCTGTGAGTATTATTCCTCCCCTCCTTTTGCCAGGTGGGGAAGAATGATTTATGTTTTCCCTACAATTCTCCTGCATTCTCTTCTTTTAATCTGATCTGAGATGAGAAGGGTTAACAAGAACTTGTAACTATCACAAATCCCCAAACTGAAATATCCTCTTAACTCTTGGGGGAGAGAGTGGGGAATACTAAGTGATCAGGATTGGGAGAAGGTGTCCTAGCACAGGTGACCTCCTGGAGTTACCTACAGTCTCAGGAGTTTTCTCCTGTAATTCCAATATAATCAATTTCCAACTTCTTAATGATTAATGATTGAATCTGCTAAGATGTTTTCAGTTATTTCTAATGTTTCATTATAGTTCCAGGTTTGCCAGATCAGAAACTACAAGGAAAAGAGTCTTTTTTTTAAAAACGCAATTGGGGTTAATTAACTTGCTCAAGGTTACACAGCCAGTTATTATTTCTGGGTGTGGTGCTAAGTATTTGAGCCCAGATTTGATCCCAGGTCGTCCTGATTCTGGGCCCGGTGCTCTTACTCACTGTACCACCTGGCCACCCCTAAGCAATTGGGGTTAAGTAACTTGCTCAAGGTTACATGGCCAGGTGTTTCTGGGTGGGTGCTAAGTGTCTGAGCCCGGATTCGATCTCGGGTCATCCCGACTCTGGGGATGGTGCTCTTACTCACTGTGCTACCTGGCCACCCAAGGAAAAGTCTTACAGATTTGTTTGTTTCCCTAGCTTCAGCCCTTAGAAATTTTTGTTTTTCTGTATTTTAAATCTTAAAGATAACAGAGTCATTCACAGCACACATGATACAGACCCAGAAACACACACATAGACAGACAAATTGATAGTAAAAATACACATACAACTAACACAGAGAGAAGGGGTGGGATTAGAGGTTTGCTAGATATCCCCTTTATGAATTGACTATTATTATTGAAGGATTCAAGACCTGACAGGGTAAGAGTGGATGGGGGTCAGATCCTGCACCCTTTGCTTGGAGCACCTCTATAGTCATTGGGGCAGGGGAGCCTTGGTGCCCCAATGCTTCTGATTTACCACCTTAAAGGAATAGGCCCTATGGGATTATGTTCAGTCCTCTAATCTGTAAGTGGAGGGTAGCTGTCCTCCTCAAGTCCAAAACCTGCAAGGGAAGGGGGAAAGGGGGAGGGGGAGACAACAGCAGCAGAACAATTATCCTCCTCAGGACTAGAGTAGTGAAGGGAAGGCTAGGACGGAGGGGGTAATGGCAAAGTGCAGTTATCCTCCCCAGGATCAGAGCATTTAAGAGAAGGGAGGAAGGAAATAAGGAATAGGATAGAAGAGGAGCAGAGGTTGGAGGAGAAAGATAGGCTGGGGCTGTTGGAGAAGAGGGGAGAGTGGGGTAAAGGGAATTAGCCAGGATTGAGGTGGCACTGAAACAACTTTGTAAGCCTTAAAGGAAGAGGCTTCTGTCTTTTGTTCTTACTTTGACTTCAACAATGAAAACATTTTCACACCTGGTTAGGTGTTTTGTTGGCCTTTAAACTTAATTTGGTTTTAAGATAGAGTAACTTTGACTGATCCAAAAGAGCCCTAGTGTAGTCAACATAATTTGGGTTATCTTTAATTAACTAACACTAGTTCTGGCAATTGCTGATTTACCTGTAATCGATCTGTACTTCCAGGGGATCTATACAGAGCATGTGACTGCAGATTTGATCCCTGTCCCCTCATCTAGCTTTAAAGAGAAATTTCAGACTTCAACCAAACTAGTAGGTGTCCTTTGGAAACTGGGATTGAGGAACTTATCTGACCATTCAAGGATAAGACACCAAGAAAAATGAATCCTGAGGCTCCTCAGCCAATCGAGTTGACAAGGTGGGATGTGTTCAGTCTTTGTCCCACTCCATCTGTTCCATCTGCTATCAATAGCACCATAATGTACACCTAAAAGTTTGGTTAAAGGAGACAAACAGACTAGGAGATATGCATTTATATCATTTATTTCCTTAAATCTAGCAGATATATGCTGCATGAAACCAGAACCTAACATCTGACTGCCTGATACAAGAATGACAAAGTTCATTTATATATTTTAGGATAATCCTGGGATGTCCATGTCCCTCTGATTTATGTTCTCCGTATGTTTTTACAAAGGAAGTTTCTGTTTTTCTTTTTAAAAAATTATTTAATTTTATTTTTTAGTTTACATCATTCATTTCCACAAGATTTTGAGTTACAAATTTTCTCCCCATTTTTCCCCTACCTCCCACACCAACGCAGCGATACCACTGAATATCCCCTCCCCCACTCTTCTCTCTCCTGTCTTCCCCCATTACCACACCAAATTTCCAGTAGGGCATGGTGGATCTCTATGCCCCAGTGCTTGTATATCTTATTTCCCAGTTACATGAAAAATAATTAATAATAATAATGATATATTTTAACCATTTGGTTTTAAATTTTTGAGTTTCAGACTTCTTCCCTACCTCACCCAACTTGCTGGGAAGACAAGCAGTTTAACATAGGCTGTACATGTGTAGCCTCGCAAAACATTTCCATAGTGGATATATTGACTGAGAATATTTCCCTCCATCCCATCCCATCCCTCCACTTGTTCTATTTTCTACTTTTATCCCGTCCTTTTTCAAAAGTGGGTGCTTCCAACTTCACTCGCCCGCCCCAGCCTGCCCTCCCTTCCATCATACCCCTTCCATTCCCTTCCCCCATACTCTCCTGTAGGGTGAGATACCCTATTTAGTGTGTATGTGATTCCCTCCCTAAGCCAAATTCATTGAGAATAAGGTTGACTCATTCTATTTTGCCTTTCTGTTCTTGCCCTCCATTGTAACAGTTTTCCGTTGCCTCTTTTATACCAGATAATTTACCCCATTCTATCTCTCCCCATCTCCTTTCATTATATTCCTCTCACCTCTTAATTTCACCTATTAAGTATCATTCCTTCCTATTCAACTGGTCCTGTACCCTCTGTCTATGTATACTTGTACACATATATCCACATTCTCACATATGCATTCATATGCCTATATACCCTTTATATATATATATATATATTCCCTTCTACTATTCTCATACTGAGAAAAATTTCATAAGTTACAATTATCATTTTTCTGTGTAGGAATGTAAGTACTTCAACTTTGATAACTTCCTTATGATTTCTTTTCCCTGTTTATGTTTTCATGCTTCTCTTCCTTCTTGTTATCGAACTTCAAATTTTCTGTTCAACTCTGGCTTTTTCATCAAGAATGCTTGAAAGCCCTCTATTCCATTGAATGACCATATTTTCCCCTGAAACATGATACTCAGTTTTACTGGGTAGGTAATTCTTCGTTTTAATCCCAGATCCTTTGACCTCTGGAATATCATATTCCATGCCCTTCGATCCCTCAGTGTAGAAGCTGCCAGATCTTGTGTTATCCTGATTGTGTTTCCACAACATTCAAATAGTTTCTTCTTGGCTGCTTGTAATATTTTCTCCTTGATCTGGAAACTCTGGAACCTGGCTATAATATTCCTAGGAGTTTTCTCTTTGTAATCTTTTTCAGGAGGTGATTGGTGGAATCTTTCAACATCTATTTTTACCTCTGGTTTTAAAACATCAGGGCAATTTTCCTTGAGAATTTCTTGGAGGATGATTTCTAGGTTTTTTTTTTATCATGGCTTTCAGGAATTCCAATAATTTTTAAATTATCTCCCCTGGATCTATTTTCCACATTAGTGGTTTTTCCAATGGGATATTTCACATTGACTTTTATTTTTTAATTTGTTTGGATCTTTTCAATAGTATCTTAATTTCTCATAAAGTCACTAGCTTCCATTTGCTCCAATCTAATTCTGAAGGAATGACTCATTGCAGTGAGCTTTTGAAATTCTTTTTCCATCTGGCAAATTCAGCCTTTTAAGGCATTCTTCTCCTCATTGGCCTTTTGAGCCTCTTTTGCCATTTGAGTTAGTATATTTTTAAGGTGTTCTTTTCTTCAATAAGGTTTTTTGACTGTCATTTTATAATTTTCTTGCATCATTCTCATTTCTCTTCCCAATTTTTCCTCAACTTCTCTTATCTGATTTTCAAAAACCTTTTAAGCTCCTCTATGGCCTGTAAGCGGCTTATTCTTTTCTTGGAAGCTTCTGGTGCAGGAGTTCTGATTTTGCTGTCTTCCTCCTATTCCATGCTTTGATCCTTTTTGTCCCCCAAAAAGGAGTACATAGATGGATTACTCTGCTTGCCTTGCTTCCCTTGTTAGCTAATGTTGTCATTCAATTACTCCACTTCTGAGCTTTTTGCCACAGTAGAACTCTGCTACCAGAGAGGGGAGCTTTGTCCCAATCGCTGGTGTTTTCTCAGCTGCTGGAACTATTATTTGGGTGCCTTCTCTGAAGCCTCTCCACACTCTGGCAAACTGGTCATGTACCCCAGGAACTCTACCCTAGACAGTGATCCAGATCCATTCAGGTTAAAGCAAGAGCAATTACCCCTCAGACTGGTCGCTTGGTCTCCCTGCAATCTGCGGGCCTGGAGCTCTGAAGCAGCCATGTGGTGGAGGCTGCATGGCTGCATGGCTGTAGTATCTCAGCCTTTCCCAGGGGCAAAGGCTGACTGCACTCTCATATTCCCAGGTCCCAAAGTCCACACTGCACTGACCTCTCACTTTGTCCTTAGCATCTGTTGGTTGATAATTCTGCAAACTGCCACAGCTGCTGGTGATCTGAAATCCCTCCAGCTGGCGGCTGATTGTGGCCACCCTGAGGCTAAAACCTCTGGCTCAAGTGGGGCTGGGCTCATCTACCAGAGTGCTGTGCTGGCCCCTTCCTGCCAGTCTGCTGGACTATTTTAAGCAGGAGGTTAGCTTCTCTGTGTCATTTTGTGGGTTCTGTAGCCAGCTCTGTCCAGTCCCAACCCTGCAGTGACAGGCCTGGCGATGGCCCTTATTGGTGAATCAACTTGCTGCCACGTTGATCAGACCTCATCAGGGCCTCTGCACACCCCAGTGCCTGGGCCTCTGCACCAGCCCCTGTCATCTTCCAGGCCTCTATGACAAAGGAAGTTTCTTAGTTGAGTAAGTCGTAAATACAATCAGACAAGACAACTGACAAAATAGTGTCAGCTGGAAATTACAGTCCCAGGTACTTGCGCCTCCCACACACAGAATAGGGCTCTAGGAAAGAGAAGAGAAGTTCACTATTCTAATTGTAGATATCCTGCCATAAACGGGAAGAATACCCACTGTTGACTTGGTCTGGTCTTTGAAGTTACAGATACAGGAAAGGCATTTTTAAAGCAAAGCTTTAATGATTTAGTTTATGAAATGATTAGTTCAGGCTTTGTCTCTTATTGAGGTCCAAAAATGATATTTAATGATTATCAATATATATATATATATTTAGTAATGATATTACTTCTTTGTCAATGGTACCTTTTAGGAGGATACAGTTTCTTTCCTCATCTCTTTTGAGTAGATCTATTTCTCCTTTTGATTTGTCTCAGATTAGGATTGCTGCCACTGATTTTTTTTTTGCTTTAACTGAAACATAACATATTCTATTCTAGACTTTTACCTTTACCCTATGTGTATCCTCCTGTTTCACTTGTGTTTCTTCTAAACAGCGTATTGTAAGATTATGTTTTTTTATCCATTCTGCTATCTACTTCTGTTTTATGGGGCAGTTCATCACATTCACATTCACTGTTATGATTACTCTCTGTGTCTTTCTCTCCACCCCATCCCCCCCACCATTTATGCTTTTATTTCTCTCTTCTCCCTTCCTGTATTCAAGAGTTTTGCTTTTGACCACTGCCTCCCTCCATATTCCCTCCTTCTCAATCCCCCTTCCTTTACCAACCCTTTTCCTTTACCAGCTTTCCCTTCATTCTACCCTCCATTCTGCTTTTTCTTTCCCCTTTCCCCTCCTACTGCCTGTAAGGCGTGTTACATTTCTCTACTTAAGTAAGTATGTTATTCTCTCCTTGAACCAAATCCAATAAGAATATCAAACAATGATCTTCTCCCTCCCTTCTTTCCCTCTACTAAAATGTTTTTGTGTTTCTTCATGTTAAATTCCTATACTTAACTGAGTATGTTATTCCCTTCTTGAATGAAACCAATGAGAGTAAAACTCATACAATGCTTATCATTTGACATAATTTATCCTTTTCTGTCTCCTCCTTCCCTCTTCTTCCATTACAATTTCTTTGCACCCCTTAGGTTTTTTCTTATAATCATATCAGTTAATAGATACCCACACCCTTCATCTATGTATATCTCTTTTCAGTGTCCTAATAATTATACAATTCTCAAGATTAACAGATATCCTCCCATATAGAGATGTAAACAGTTATTTATTCAATAATAAACTCTTATTCAATAACAAGTGCTTTTTGCTTGTGTGAAGGTGTGTGTTTATTTTTTCTCCTGTTTCCTTTTTCATGTCTCTCTTGAGTCTTGTATTTGAAGATCAAATTTTCTATTGAGTTCTGGACTTTTCATCAGGAAGGTCTATAAGTACTTTCTTTTCATTGAATGACAATCTACTTGCCTGAAAGATTATGCTCAGTATTGCTGGGTAGTTGACCCTCGTTGTAATCCAAGCTCCTTTGCCTTATGATATATCATATTTCCAATCCCTATGATCTTTTAATGTAGAAGCTGCAAGGTCCTGTCTGATCCTGACTGTAGTTCTGCAATATTTGAATTGTTTCTTTCTGGCTGCTTGTAATATTTTCTTTTTGATCTGATAATTCTGGAATGTGGAGTTTTCAATTTGGGATCTCTTTCAGGAAGTTAATGGTGAATTCTTCTGATGACTATTTTATCCTCTGGTTCTAGGACCTGAAGGCAGTTTTCCTTAATTATCTCTTGAAAGATACTGTCCAGGTTCTTTTATTTATTGTTGCTTTCTGATTGACCAATAATTCTTAGATTCTCTCTCCTGGGTCTATTTTCCAGGTCAGTTGTATTTCGAAAGAAATATTTTACATTTTCTTCTATTTGTTCATTTTTTTTTTTTGATTTTGTTTGACTGATTCTTCATGCCTGATAGAATCATTCACTTTAACTTTTTTATTATCATTTTTAAAGAATTGTTTTCCTCAGTTTTTGAAGCTACTTTTCCATTAGGTCAGATTTTGCATTCAAGGATTTATTTTCTCCAGTTAGATTTTGAATCTCCTTCTCCATTTGGCTAATTGTGATTTTTAAGGAGTTGTTCTCTTCAGTGAATTATTTTTCATTTTGTCCATTTTACTTTTAAAATAATTGGTCAGTTTTTCTCCTACCATTTTAATTTCACTTTAAAAATCCTTCTTCAGCTCTTCCAAGAATTGTTTTTTGGGCTTGAGACCAGTTCATATTCCATTTTGAGCCTTCAGATGTGGATATAGTATCAGTGCTGACTTCTTCTGAATGTGAACCTTGCTCTTCCCTTTCACCATAATAGGCTTGTAAAGTCTTTGTTTTTTCCCCACCATGATTGCCTATTTCCTGGCTTTTAAAGTAGATCTCTGCTTCCGGGGCACAGAGGGCTCTTACCCATGCTTCTTATGCTGGGAGTTAGGGCCCTGGTTAATGGCCTTGTGTGTTGTAGGCTCTGAGTGCCTAGACTGAGATCAAGGTCAGGACTTTTGGTGTTTCCCCAGGGTTACACTGAAGCTCACTGTGTGAGGTGTGAAGGAGGTGTGGTTTCCACCTTTGCACCCCTGGACTAGAGCTCAGGCAGGCTCAGCCTCTGGTGGCCTGGCTGCACTGGTGTCTTCCAATTCCCCTGGTTGTGTGAAGACATGCCTTGGGGTTCTAGTATTGGTGGCTTGCTGGCTCATTCTTCCTATCCTATGCTGGTGCCCTTCATCCTCATCACAGCCACAGCCACACCCCTCTTATAGATCTCCCAAGCCTGCTGCAGGTTCCACTATTTTGGAATTTTACACTCGAGCAATATTCTGTGGGTTTTTTCAGGGTCAAAGAGGGGAATGAGAGCAGCTACGGTTTACTCCACCATCATGACTCTTGAAAGTTTAGTTGGTGATTTAAAAAAAAACAACTCTTGGTCTTTATTAATGTGTTTGTTTACATTTAGTTTACAAGATTCAATTCCACAATTCCTTGAGTTTCAAATTTTCTCTCTCTCCCTCCCTCCCCTCTCCCTCCATGACAGCATACAATCAAGAAAAGCATCTGCAAATACTTTCACATTAGACATAATGAGGTTATAAAGACAAATTGTATCAGATGGAATGAAAAATGGGAAAGAGAAAACAAAACCAAACAAGAAAAAGAAGATCAGGTAGTTTGCTTCAATCTGGATTCAAACTCAGCTCTTTCTAGTTCATTCTCTGGATGTAGACATCTCTCTCTATCATGAGTCTTTTGGGATTTACTTATAACACTGCATTGCTGAGAAGAGTCCAGTCTATCAAAGCTGGTTGTCACACATAGCTTGTGTCTGTAATTGGGTACAAATTTCTCCTGGTTCTACTCTTGTCACTCGGGATCAGTTCATATAAGCCTCTCCAGGTAAATATGAAGTCCCTCTGCTCCTCATTTCTTATAGCACAATAGTATTCCATTGCATTCATATACCACAACTTGTTCAGCCATTCCCCAATTGATGGGCACCCCTTTAATTTCCAATTCTTTGCCACAACAAAAAGAGCTGCTATAAATATTTTTGTACATATGGGTCTTCCTCCCACTTCTATGATCTCTTTAGGATACAACCCTAGAAGTGGTATTGCTGGGTCAAAGGATATGAAATTATTTATAGCCCTTTGGCCATAATTCCAGATTGCTCTCCAGAAAGGTTGGATCAGTTCACAACTCCACCAGCAATGCATTAGTGTTCCAATTTGCCCACATCCTCTCCAGCATTTGTCATTTTCCTGTTTTGTCATCTTAACTAATCTGACTGGTGAGATGTGGATAGGTAGGTGATTTTTAATCATCTAGAATGTGGGCTGCTAGCTCCAGGAGTGGCTGCTGCCATTGCCACAGGTTCAACTTTTGTCACTTACTGGATGCTGACAGACCCCTCCCCAGAAGTGAGAGATTTGGGAATTGTCCTTGCAGTGGGTCAATCAGTTCACCCAGGATTTCTATAGCTCTGCTATGACCTGGTCTGTGCTGGTGCAACCCACACACTCTGCATGCAACACTCTGTACTCCCCTTCCCCCCGAATGGCCTGCCTGTCTCAGCAAATCCTATCAGAGGATTCTCCATGTTGTTGACGTGCACTGGAAATCTGCCACACAGTTTCCTAATGGATTATGGCACTCTAAAATTTGTTCAGATTCACTTTTTATAGGTAATTCAAGGAATTTATGGGTGAGTTCAGGTGAGTCACTGCTTTCAATTCACCATCTTGGCTCCACCCCCTATACCACAATTTGCTTAGCCATTTAGTCAATGGATATCTATCCCCCCCTCAATTCTTAGCTACCACAGCTATAGATATTTTTGGGTATATGTTAGCCTTCTTCTTTTCAATGGTAAGGTTGGTGCTCATGACCAGCTTTCTGCCAATTTATTTTTTTCTTCCAATTAGTTTTTCTTGATTTTATGAGGTGATACAGTTTTTACTCTCCTGCCATCTTTCTACATCTTTTATTAAACATTTCCCTATTGCTACATAGTGTTTCATAAATGAGTTTATGGTTATAAATTGGTTTCACTCTTTTCTGATATGTCTTTTTACTTGACAAGGAGATGAAGAATTTGCAGGCTAAAAGGATTCTTTTTTTGTGTTAGTTTGTTTGTGGGCAGGGAGGAGGAGGAGAAGAGGGATATCTAGAGGAGGCAGAAATTGGCCTTCTTTTTGTGTTACCCAGTTTACATTTGTTAAGCTTTTGAGAGTTTAATGGCAAGCAAAGGAGTACTTAGCACTTTCCTTCAGTTATTCAAATATTTAGCACTTTGTTTCAGTTTTTCAAGTGCCTTTGAGCCTCTCCTGTGATTTGAAGGTGGGAGGAACTTGCTGACACAACAGGAAGGGTGGAACAGGAAGGAGAACTACCATATAAAAGCAGGAGCACAATCTGGAACCAAGTAGAACTGAGAGGAAGAACATTTGTTGTATTCAGCACTGTTTGTTCTGTCTGTTGATTTGTGTTACTTTGTCAGACAGAAGCATTCTTACTGTATATTTGTATACTTCATCAGACAGACTTCTATCTGTTGTGTTACTTTATCAGATAGAAGAGCTCCATCTGTTGTTTGTGTTACTTTGTCAGGTAAAAAGACTCTCTCTGTTGATTGTGTTACTCTGTCAGACAGATGCACCCTGTCTGTTGTCTTGTGTTAATTTCAAAGGAAGAAAATGAATTGAGATGATAGTGCTGGCAATGTGTGTGAATGCTGTTGTAATTCTGCTAAGATTTATGTGTGTAGATATTGTTGTGACTCTGTTAAGTTTTCTCTTCCCAGGGACAGAGACTTTGAGGGTAGACTGGTAACTGTGAGCTTTGAACTAGAACAGGAGCTGGAAGCTGCCTACCTGTGAATCCAGGTGACAGTTGGGTGAATTCAGACAATAGCTGGGAGCATGGAAGAGGAACCATGTAGTTTGGGAGTCAGCCTGGAGTCAAAATGAAGGAATTTTTCCTTGGGTATTCAGTGCTGACTGACAAGATCATGATTTACTGTGACCTAAGAGTGGAAGTACTTTGTACTTTGTACCCCTTAAGGATGATTGAGTTAAGATTGATTGGAAGCTAGTCTCCAATCAAGATGAAAGAAGACTTTCTGACTGACAAGATTAAGACAATGTGATCTAGGAGTGGGGGAACTTTGTATTTTGTATCCCTTAAGGATGACTTGCTCCTTAAGGATAATTGAATTAAGGACTTACTGAATGATATCTTTGGTTTAAAACTATGTGGCTGCTTTAGTAATGAATTGTGTTACATTGCTGTGAACATCGTACTTTGGTTTCTGTGAATGTTTTGCTTTGGTTTGCTGCTGAATAAATGGAGAGTTCACTCTACTATGGGATCAGAACCTTAGAGCTATTCACAGCAGCAGTCCTCTGGAGAGGGCTCTTGCTTGGCTTTACAGAGAGAAATGGTGATAATCACTGTCCATGTCTATGACTTTTTATATTTACCATTTTTTGTATTGATAGATTATTTAAAATTCTTGTAGTTTTATAATTTTTCCTTGTTTTCCATTCTTCTAATTTGATTTTGTTTTTCACCTTTTCCTAGTTATGTTGTCTAACTTTGCACAAACAGGTAATACAGGTATGATTTGACCTCAGTAACCAGAGTTTTCTGTATGTGAAGGTGTGATTACTTTCATTTTTGGTGAAATTATCCAGTCATATTGCAGCTGTATCTAGCATCTCATTGTCTCATTGAAGAAAACATTGTGATTTATTGGATTCTTAGTGATTTACAAACCTATTCCCTTTAATTTTTAATGCTGAATCCTATTTTTCCAACTTAAAATTTTGCTATTATGCTTTGTGCCCATTTCTGAATTGACATTAGTGAACATCAAAGTTGCATTAGTTAAGAAGATTTGTCAAATCTATGGTAACATTTCTATACTCATCATTCTGGGCAGAAGGTAATGGAAACATAAATGTCAAAATGTGATCTTTTTGCTTATCTTCATCATGAATACTTGGACAGAGTCTTACACTTAGTGCCAAGAAGAACCAAATTATAATCCTGCATCATGTACTAACTAGTAGTGTGATCCTGGGCAAGCCAGCTAATTGCTTTAATCTAAATGTTATCTGTAAAAGAGGAACAAGAATAGCACCTACCTTACATTGTTGTTGTGAGGGTCAAATGAGGGATATACATATATACATATGTATTTGCAAAACTTTAAGTTTTTGTCTTAGTTATTATTTATAATTCTTCAAGATAAAATAACCAAATATTTCATAGATGAACTTTGGGGACATGATAAATTAATACTCTCACTTGTTTTTTTGACCCTTCTAGGAGAACTAGTAACCCATCCTTCCAGTTATCTAAAACTCCCATTTTGACTTCTAGTTTTCATTTTATCACAAAAACTGAACAGGTAGAGGTAGAGAAAATTAAGTCAAATGGAACAACTTTGTGATTTTCTCCCCAGCATTTGGTAAACTGAAAGTAAAGATAGAGAAGAACAATGTTGGGGTGTCCCTGCATTGAAGAGTTGCATGGCATGAATGTTGAATGAAAAATTGGGGGGGGTGGTAAAATATAATGGAAGAGCAGAATGCATTCTATTAGTTTGTGAGCTCTATAGGGTTAAGACTGTGACATAAGTGTAAGGTCAAAGATGAGGACCTGGAGGTTGCAATAAGGATAAAGAATAGCTTTTAAAGAATCAAGCAGAAAGAGAAATTGAAGCAAAAGAGATTTTGGTAAGAGAAAGAAATTCAGAGTTTAATACCATGCAGGTTGATTATGGAGTGATGTTGAGGTCTACAGTATGAATGCCTGTACTGGAGACTGAGGTAGCTTAGAAATGGAAGTTATGGGATTTGGAGAGATAGATGAACTGGTAGACCAACAATGAATATTGAAGTCCCTGAAGATGAGAGTCCAGTTTGCGATAGAGATACTTTGAGTCAGTGTAATAGTAATGTAATTTGATCCCTTTGTATTGGCAAAGCTAACAGGTTTGAAATTAATTAGATCAAACCTTTGTTAAGAAACAAAAAGTATGAACTCCTGTTGCTGACATAACAGGAAGTTGCTGATGTAACAGGAAGGGGCAGAACAGGGAGGAACTAATAGGTATATAAGGTATATATTCCCTAGCTGGAATTTTAGATTTTTCTTGAAGCCAGGTTCTGGAGGCTGAAGAAGAGAGGCCCAGGCTGGAGAGAATGATTTTTATTTTGAGAACCTGAATGAAGTGATTTTGGTTCTGACAACCAGCCAAAACTTCTGCTGAAGACTTCTGAGGGCCAGCTGGAGTTGCTGAGGAGCTGCTAGAGGAAGCATGACTGTGGCATCAGTATTTTGTGTATTTTGTGGCTTTGTTAAGCCTTGACTTCCCAGGAACAGAGACTGTGAAGGATTTAAGGTGGACTGGACACTGTGAACTTCAGTGTGGAACAGGAACTGCATGGGAGCTGGACAAGAGACTGAGAGCCCTCTACCTTTGAACCCAGGTGACAGTTTGGTGAATTCAAGTAGGAGCTGGGACCATGGAAAGGGAAGCTGCCTTGAGTCAAGATGAAAAGACCTGAGTACTGACTGATGAAATGGTCTCTGAGGAGTGACTGATCCTGATGTGAGCTTTTGCTTTGGAACTCACTTTGGGAAGAGTTGTGTGATTTGGCCAGATGATACTCTGGGCAGCTGTTGAGAGCCCCCTGGCTTTGAAAACCCAAATGTTGGTGCTTCCCTCTCTGGTAACTAACTAGGTATGGATGTAATGGTGAGACAGCAGGAAGCCCTGTCTGCTGAATTGTGTTATTTTCTATTGAGTAGTAACTGATGGAATTGTAATTTATTTGTGATTGTACTTTGTGATTGAAGTAAGGACTTTGTGATGATTAAATGAAAGTACTACCCATGGCTGGAGTACTTTGACTTTTGTATTTTGTGTCCCTTAAGGAGGCAAGCCTCCTTAAGGATGATTGAATGAGTTATTAAATGATTGTACTTTGTTGAAAACTATTGTGACCACTTTGGTGAAGACTATGTGGCCATTTTAGTAATGTCATTGTGGATGCTGTATTTTGTTTTTCTGTGGTAAATTGTAACATTGTGAGTGCTGTACCCTGATTTTCTGTGAATGTTTTGCTCTGATTTGTTATTGAATAAATAGTGTTCATTATACTATGTATTCAGAACCTTGAAAGCTGTTCATAGCAGCAGTCCTCTGGAAAGCTGCTTGTGCATGGCTTTAGAGTCAGATACTAAAATCCCTGAGAAAGGAGGTAGAGTAGGTGGCAGATTGATAAATAACAGAAGTAAGAATATGGAAAAAGTTGTGTGGTTAAATGGAATGGTTGAGCTAGATGATGTCTTAGGTTCCTTCTTGCATCAAATCATAACCCCTAATAGAATTATGGTGCACAGTAGGGAGCTTGGATGAAACTTCTGCTTATTTTTCTAGAAGAGTTGATGTTTTTTTTTCCTGAGTCATGGAGAACATTATCTTGAGAATTGAGTGAGGAGAGAAGGAAGCTGGAAATGGTAGAGGGTCTTGTGCTAGAGAAATCATTCTTAGGGTTATGGGACTCTAGTTTCATAGGTCTAGAATTGTAAGGGACCTCAGAAGTCACCTAGTCTAACCCCTTAATTTACATACTGAGGTCAGGGAGGTCAAGTGACTTGTCCAAGACCACAAAAGTAGCAAAAGTCAAAGGTGGGATTTGAATACACCTCCGACTTCACAGTTCTTATTCTTTCGTCCATATCATATTGCCTCACAAAGGAAATAATTGATGGCTCTGTTATCCTTGTCATGCTTCCTCAAGGTGAGAAAACTGATGAAGACTCCATGTTGTCCTGTGGAATAATGTCAGGCTTATAAATGGAGGGAGTGTGTTCTCTTTTATTATTTCCAAAGGTCAGTGGCATCCTTGGGTAGAAAAGTAAAACACTGGGTCTTATTAGGGGGACTGGATATGTTTTACCCCTTATCAACATGATGGTTTTTCTATGTATGCACCTGAGAGGATGATGTAATTTTGGCAAAAGGACCAGACAGGTAGCTGATTTTTTTTCTGTCTGACTCATCTTGATGACTTTCTCCTTTTTCAAATTCACTTTTCATTAGTATTTCCCATGGAGATCCAGTCTAGTGATTTAGCCTTGTTAGAAACATAAAAGAGACCAAAAGAATCACTGAATGTTTAAGCTAGAAGGAACCCTAGAGCTTATATGTTTCAGCATTCTCATTTGTTGATGATGAAACAGGCCTAGAGAGCTGAAGCAAGTTGCTAGCTACTAGCAGAGCTGAACCTAGAGCCCAAAACATTTTGGTTCTTGAGGCCATTCCTTTTCTCACCTAAACCTTTATTAAGGGGCATTTAAAAAAATCTCATGCTATTAAAAATTTCCTATTAGCAGATGAACACTCATAAAATTTTACAGTAATAATAGTAATTGATCTAGACAGAATTAGAAGGGATGTTGAATTTTTTTAGTCCAAACCCTTTAACTTATAGATAAGGAAAAATTTGAAGCTCAAAGAACTTATTTTCAGTTCCATTTCTTTCCTTTTCTCCTCCCTTTCACCCAAACAATTAGAAGGTAAGAAAAACAAAACCCCTTACAAATATGTTCTTTTTTGTCCTTTGTTTTCAAAGAGTATCAGTGACATCATGGGTGATGACTTGCACATGAATTGGGTTTAAGTGGGTCAGTTTTGTTCAAAGTTATCAGTCTCAGTCTCTCAGTCATTGAGGTCCAGTGGTAAGACAAAAGTCAAGACAATTAGAGATGTCCTTTGATGCAGTGGATAACTTTGGCATATATGGTGTCTGCTCATGCTCCAAGTGCTCCACAGCACCTGCTTTAGCTGTCCTATTTTCCACTGGATCAAATTGTTCTCATCTACTCATTTCACTGGGGAATTTTTCTCATGCTTGGGGAATACATCCAGCAATTCACCAGCAAGCTTGAAGGCTGTTGATTACACCTAACCTGGCTTAGCCTATCTGCTGAGATGGTTTTACTGGAGTGTTGTCTCTGTACATGCTATAGCTTCTTGGAGCTGCAGGTGAGAGTTGGGTAACAGGAAAACACCAAAGGTGAATGAGCAGCCTTGAAAAGGGCTTGATAAACCCTAACACCAGAGGTTCTAATTTTCCTTGTATATCCTATACATCCCTAAAAATATGTATAATTATGCAAAACAGTTTCACATACAGTCATGTCCAAAGATAGAAAGTAAAAGAAAGCAAAAACTATGATTCAAACTACACTCCAAATCTACCATTTTTTCTAAATGGAGTTGGATAACAGGTTTCATCATGAGTCCTTTGGAATTGTGGTTGATCATTATATCTACATTGCAGTATAAATTATTCTCTTGGTTCTGCTTGGTTCACTTTGCTTCAGTTCATACAAATCTTTTCAGGTTTTTTCTGAAACCATTCCTTTCATAATTTCTTAAAGCCCAATAGTATTGTATCATATTTATATACCATAACTTGTTCAGCCACTCCCCAGTTGATTGGCATTTCCTCATTTTCTAATTCTTTGTCATCATAAAAAGAGCTAACATAAATATTTTCATATGTATATATCCTTTTCTTCTTTCTTTGATTTTTTAAAAAAGCAATTGGGGCTAAGGAACTTGCTCAAGGTTACGTGGCCAGTTATTTTGTGTGGGTGCCAAGTATCTGAGGCCGGAACCGATCCCGGGTCTCCCAATGCCGGGGCTGGTGCTCTTACTCACTGCTCCACCTGGCTGCCCCTTCTTTGATTTCTTAAGGGGTCTACACCTCATCCCGCTTTTGTTGAGTCAAATAGAATGCATAGTTTAATAGATTTTTGGACATACTTTCCAGAATAGTTCATAGCTGTACCAAGAGTACTTTATCTATTTTCCCACATTCCCTCTCACATTTACCATTTTCCATTTTTTTTTGTCATCTTGGCCAATCTGAGGTAGTGCCTCAGTGTTGTTTTGATTTGTAGTATTTGTACTCTTATTAGTAGTAATATAGAGCATTTATATATGGTTATTGGTAGGTTGGATTTTTATCTGAAAAGTACCTATTCATACTCTTTGACCATTTATCATTTGAAGGATGGTTCTTATTTTTGTAATTTTGACTCATTTCCCTATTAATTTTAGAAATTAAACTTTTATCAGAAAAAAATTGCTGCAAAGATTTTTCCTAATTTATTACTTCCTATCTGATTTTCATTGCATTGTTTTTGTGCAAAAACTTTTTAATTTTATGTAATCAAAAATATCCATTTTACCTCCCGTGAATCTGTCTCTTATTTGGTCATGAGTTCTTCCCATGTCTATAGATCTGGCAGGTAATTTCTTCCATGCTCTACTATTGTGATGTCACTATTTATGTCTAAATCATATACCTGTTTTGAGATTATCTTGATCTCTGGTATGAGATGGTGATCTATACCAAGTTTCTTCCAGACTGCTTTCAAGTTTTTCCAGCAATCTTTGGTGAATAGTGAGTTCTTGACACAATAGCTGAAGTTTTTATCAAACACTAGGTTACTGTACTCAGTTTCTCCAGCATATTGTGTGTCTATTCTATGTCACTACAATCTCTATGTCTTTCCTGTTATTGAATTGTTTTGACAGTAACAGTTTTATTCTGGAGTTTGAGTTCTGGTATTGCTAAGTCCTCTTTCTTCCATCTACCCCTACCCATTTTTTTTGCAATCGGGGTTAAATAACTTGCTCAAGGTTACACGGCCAGTTATTTCTGGGTGTGGTGCTAAGTATCTGTGCCCAGATTTGATCCCCAGGTCATCCCGACACTGGAGCCGGTGCTCTTACTCGCTGAGCCATCTGGCTGCCCCTAAGCAATTGGGGTTAAGTAACTTGCTCAAGGTTACACGGCCAGGTGTTTCTGGGTGGGTGCTAAGTGTCAGAGCCCGGATTCGATGCCCAGGTTGTCCCAACACTGGAGCCGGTGCTCTTACTTGCTGTGCTACCTGACCACCCTGTCATCTACCCCCTTCTTAATTGAATTCCTTTGATAGTTTTGATCTTTTCTTCCTCCAGATAAATTTGGTTATTACTTTTTCTAACTACATAAAATATTTCTTTGGTGTGTCAAAGTAAATTAAGTACTAGTATAAGTTTTGTTATATTTGCTCAACTTATCCACAAGTAATTAATAGTTCTTCAGTTATATAGAACAGTCTTTATTTGTGAGGAGTGCTTTGTAATTGTGTTCATATAGTTCCTATGTATATTAGGGCAGGTAGATGGCCAAATATGTTATATACTTTATAGTCATTTTAAAAGGAAATTCTTCATTTTTTTTCCTGCTGAGTTTTATTGGCAATATACAGAATGCTGATTATTTGTGTATATTTGTTTTATATCCTGCCACTTTTCCAGAGTTGTTAATTATTTAATTTTTATTGTTTTTTTAAAATAACTCTCCAGGGTTCTCTATGCAAATAATCACCTAATTTTTAAAAAGTGATAATTTTGTTCACTTTTTGTCTATATTTGTTTCTTCAATATCTTTTTCTTGTCTTATTATTATCACTAGCATATCTATGATATTATCTAGATAATGATAGTAGACATCCTTGCTTCATCCTTGATCTTATTGGAAAGAATTCTAGCTTATCGCCAGTACAGATAATACTTGCTTTTGGTTCTTACATATATATTACTTTTCATGTGAAAGCAAGCTCCAAGCTCCCATGCTTTCTAATGTATTAAAAAAAGCAGAAATAGAGTTTGTAAAAAAAAAATAAAACAACGTTTTCCCACATCTATTGAAATAATCACATCATTTTTGTTATTAATCTGATCAACTATGTTCATAGATTTTCCTGTTTCTGTATTTTTCCCTCTTTGATTCAGTTCAGATGAGTGAAGCTCAAGTGCTACCTTTTCCTCCCATTTCCCCATCCATTAAAAAAAAAAAAACAAACTTCCTTCTGTTCCTCTTTTATGTGAAATAAATTTCTCCATTCTTCCTCTCCCTTCTCCTTTTTTTCCAGTACTTCCTTCCTTCTCATTCTTGCTTTTTATCTTTTTAAGTGATTATTCAAACATAATAGACTCACATTCATGCCTTCTGTTTAAGTAGACTTCTAATTGCCCTAATAATGATAAGGTCCTTAGAAATTTCACATTTAATTTTCCCTTTTAGAAATGTAAATGGCTTAAAATTATTAAGCTTCTTATAATTTCCAACTCATGTTTATCTTTTTTTATGTTTCTTTTGAACCTTATGGTTGAATGTGATATTTGCTGTTCAACTCTGATCTTTTAATCAGGAATACTTGAAAGTTCTCTCTTTCATTATATATCCATTCTCCCCTTCCCCCCCCCCCCATAGGGTTATACTCATTCTTACCAGGTCAGTTATTCTTTGTTTTAGTCCTTGCTCCTTTGCTTTCTGAAATATCATTCCAAACTCTCCACTTTTTTTTAATAGGGTGGTTAACTAATCTTATTTGATTCTTTTTTTATTAAGCAATTGGGGTTAAGTAACTTGCTCAAGGTTACATGGCCAATTATTTTGTGTGGGTGTTAAGTATTTGAGTCTGGAACCAATCCCAGGTCTCCTGACTGTGCCACCTAGCTGCCCCTATCTTGTCTGATTCTTACTACCAGTCCACAGTATTTGAATCTTTTCCCTCTGACTGCTAATAATTTTTCCTTAACCTAAGGATTCTGGATTTTGGCTAAAATATTTCTGGAAATTTTTGTTAAATCTGGGATTTTTCCAGGAAGAGACTGGTAGATTCTCTCAGAGTCTACTTTGACATCAGGTCCTAAGATGTGTAGGGAAATTTTATTTTATGAACTTTTTTGAAATATGATGTCTAGGATTTCTTTTTTTTGGGGGGGGTGGTGGTGGTGGTAATTGCTGTTCTTGGCTTATAGGTAGTCTAAAGATCCTTAAATTATCTTCTCTTGATCTACATTACAGGTCAGTTGTTATTTTTCCTTTGAGATATTTCATGTTTTCTTTTAGTTTTTTAGTCTTTGAAACTTTCAAACTTTGTAACTTTCTCTTATTATCTCTTGTTGTTTCATAGAGTCATTACCTTCCATTTGGCCCATTCTAACATTAAAGAGTTATTTTATTCAGAAAGGGTTTGTACCTCTTTTACTAAGCTGTTCGCTATCTTTTCATAATTTTCTTGAATTGATATAATTTTTTCTTCATTTTTCCACTCTATCATTTGACTTCATTTTTTTTTTGCATTAAGAAAAACCAAAGCTTTAACTCTTCTAGGAATTCTTGTTTGGCTCATGTACAATCTGCATTTTTCTTTTATTTTGAAATTAAATTTTATGTTTATTTTTAGTTTACATCGTTCATTTCCACAAGATTTTGAGTTTCAAATTTTCCCCCATCTTCCCTCTACCCACCACCCAAAAATAGATATCCCATTGTATACCCCCTCCTCCAATCAGCTTTCTCCTATATCCTCTCCATTTCCCCTCTGACAGGGCAAGATGGATCTCCATAGCCAGTGCTTGTATATCTTATTTCCCAGTTGCATGTAAAATAAAAAAATATATATTGTTTTTGAACATTTGATTTTAAACCTTTGAATTCCAGATTCTTTCCCTTCCTCCCTTGTCACCCAGCCTTACTAGGAAGATAAGCAACTCAATATAGGTTGTACATGTGTACCTATGTAAAACATTTCCATAGTGGATAAATTGTGAAAGAATTACTATATTTCCCTCCATCCTATCCTGCCCTCCACTTGTTCTATTCTCTACTTTGACCCTGTCCCTTTTCAAAAGCGAGTGCTTTTCACCCTTCCCCCACCCCAACTTCACCTCCCCTATATCATCCTCCCTCTCATCCCCATTCCCCCCTACTTTCCTTTAGGGTGATATACCCTATGTAGTGTGTATGACATTCCCTCCCTAAGCAAAATTCAATGAGAGTAAGGTTGACCCATTCCCTTTCGCCTGCCTGTTCTTCCCCTCTATTGTTAGTTTTCCCTTGCCTCTTCTACATAAGATAATTTACCCCATTCTGTCTCTTCCCATCTCCTCTCATTATATTCCTTTCTCACCTCACAAGTATCACCCCTTCCTATTCAATTGATCCTGTGCCCTCTATGTATACCTGTACACATATATTCATACACCCATATACCCTCTTATATAAACATCTATGTATACACACATTTATATAACCTTCAACTATCCTCATACTGAGAAAAGTTTCATAAGTACAATGATCATTTTTCCATGTAGGAATTAATTTAAAGAGTTCAACTTTAATAAGTTCCTGATGATTTCTTTTCCCTGTTTACCTTCTCGTGATTCTCTTGCTTCTTGTATCTGAATGTCAAATTTTCTATTCAACTCTTTTTTTTTTCATCAAGAATGCTTGAAAGTCCTATATTCCACTGAATGACCATATTTTCCCCTGAAATATTACACTTAGTTTTGCTGGGTAGGTGATTCTTGGTTTTAATTCCAGTTCTTTTGACCTCCAGAATATCACATTTCATGCTCTTCAATCCCTCAGTGGACTCAGCTGACAGATCCTATGTTACCCTGATTGTGTTTCAACAATATTCCAATTGTTTCTTCCTGGCTGCTTGTAATATCCTTGATCTGGGAATGCTGGAACCTGGCTATAATATTCCTAGGAGTTTTCTTTTTGGGATCTTTTTCAGGAGGTGATTGGTGAATTCTTTCAACCTCTATTTTTCCCTCTGGTTCTTTAGAGGTCTTTCTACAATCTGTAGGCCAGGAGCTCTGAAGCAGCCATGTGGAAGCACCTCAGCCGCTTCTACTCTGGGGGGCAAAGGCTGGACTTCACTCTTGGTCTCCCTGTTCCCAAAGTCCACACTGAACTCTCACTTTGTCTTTGGCATTTATGAGTTGATAATTCTGGAAAGCACCACAGGTCCTGGTAGATCCATTCTCCCAAAATCCCTCCAGCCTCTGCTGGTCAGGGCCACACTGGGGCTAAAACCGTAGGCTTGTGCAGGGCTGGGCTCCTTTACCAGTGTACTGTGTTGGACCCTTCCTGCTGGCTTGTCAGGTTGCCTTCAGTCAGAGATTTGTTTCTCTGTCACTTTGTGGGTTCTGTAGCTCTAAAGTTTGTTTAGAGTCATATTTTTAGGTATTTGAGGTGGTTATGGGGTAGCACAAGGAGTTTTCCTGCTTTTATGCCACTATCTTGGTTCTGCCACAATTTGCATTTTTCTTTGAGGTTTTGTTTGGAGATATTTTTGAATCATTTTCTTTTTCTATGTTTGTGTCTTGAGTTTTCCTATCACCATACTAGCTCTTTATAGTTGAACTCTTTTTTGGGGTTGGGGAGGGTATGTGTTTTGTTTGTTCAACTTTCCAACCTACTTTTTGACTTTGAACTTTATGTTACTACTGGGATCTGCCATTTTTTGGAGGCTGGGAGCTTGTCTGGCTTAAGCTTGTTTTCTTTTATGTATTTCAACTCCTTTCACCACTCCTGGGCCTGTAAGTTTTCAGTTCTCCCACAGCTGAATGATCCAGAGAAGAATCTATTCACTGCCTTCCTTGTCTGAGCTCTGCAAGTTCTTTACCAAGGCTTGATTCCGTTGACTTGGGAGTGTTTGAATTTCAGTGGACTGATGTTGGATTACATTATACTCGGGAGGTTCTACAAAATCAGAGTGCCTGAACTGCTGTCTCTGCTCTCTTCATGTCTGACTCATTATTCCAGTGAAGTCATATTGTCAAAGGCTAGAACTGAGTTAATTATCTGCTCCTGGGCTCAGGGTCACATAGCTACATTCTGAGAAATTTTCCTTGTTCAGTCCTCAGCTAGGGACCCAAGTGATCACTCTCCTCCACCTTGTATTTATCATACAACATTGAATAATAGGTAACAAAGCTGTCAGATGGCCTCTGTTCTTACACCTAGAACTAGTTTCCTGCACCCAGTACTAGTTTAGGTGTCCCCTGAGATCTCTTTCTACTTCATGCTTCCTTCCTAATGCTCTGTCTCAGCCTTCTATTCAGTTCTACATTCTGGAATGATCTCTGTTATGCTGCTATCTGTACTTGTGTATTCTAAGCCATTTTCCTCCCCCTAGTGTCTGCAGACTTCTCTGTGTTTCTAAGATGCTGGAAAAATGATTCACCCTGTAAGGTAAGTAATTGGTATTATCCCTATTTTATGCATGACTTTTTCTTGGTTTTCTTGATTGGAATTTGGTCTGGCACATTTTCTGGGTTGTTTGGGGGAGGTGTGCTAGGTCAACTAGACAAAAATGCTTCCTCTCACACAACCATCTCAACTCTACCTCAATTCAATGAGTTTGAATGATTTAGCCAATGTCACACATTTTGTAATAATATTAACTAACATTTATATAGCCACTGAAGGTTTGGAAAGCACCTATTATATATTATCTCTTCTGCTTCTCACAACAATCTGGTGAGGTATCCCTATATTATAGATAAGTAAATTAAATGATTTCCCTGGGGTCACACAGCTAATTTGAACCCAAGTCCTCTTTATTAAAATCCAGGATTCTTCCTATTGTACTGGGATACTTCTCCAACCTATAGTTCATAACTCATCTTCCCAGGCTGAGTATCAAAAATGGAAGACAAGTTTTGAACTGATACATTCAGGAAGGTTTTGTACCTTTTTTACTAAGTTGTTAACTATCTTTTCATAATTTTCTTGCATTGCTTTCATAGCAAGGGAGGAAGTGGGTTAAGCAAAAAAAAAGTATCTTCAGTTTACCCTATAAAGCAAAAATTTAATTTAAAAAGTGGGTTAATTTACAGGTTTGCCATTGTGGTGTGTATCATACTGAGAGGGAAATAAACAAACTGAATTTTTAATAATCATGCAACCCCAATAGGATTTAAACTCATAACCTTCCCAAATATAAAGCAGACAACTTAAACTATGTGATTCTGTTCATGGAGAAAATTTTATATGATGATAGATGCACTATACTGAAAACCAAGTGGAAAGCTTCACTTAAGAAAATATTAAAAAGTGACCCATTCAAACAAGGCAGGTATTTCATTGTCCTTCCTAATGTGTAACTCTGTTTACAGATTCATCTAATTTCCCAAGTTCAAAACCATGTACTATGTTTGGATAGAAAAAAAAGGAAGAGAGGAAAGAGTTCATCAGTAATCAAGTCTTTATTCTGTCTCCTCAATGTCTCCCATATCTTTGGTCTTCACTAAACTCTTGATGCCAATTCCCATGTGCAGGCCTTCATTACCAGCTACCTAGACTCTTGCAATAGCTTCTTAGCTGCAGTTTCTACCTTTATTCTCTATTCCTTCAATTCATATTAATACTAATATCTTACATTTGGGTTTTACATACATCATCTTATTTGATCCTTACCCTGTAAGGTAAGTAATTGGTATTATCCCTATTTTATGCATTAAGATGCTGAAACTGGGAGAGGTTATACAATTATGTCTCACTCTTCATGACCCCATTTGGTGTTTTCTTGGCAAAGATACTGTAGTGGTTTGCCATTTCTTTTTATAGGTGAGTTAACCGAGACAAACAGGGTTAAGCAATTTGCCCAGGGTCATATAGCCAGTAAATATCTGAGGCCTGATTCGTAGCTAGGTGCTGCAGTGTATAGATTACTGGACCTGGAGTCAAGGAAGATCTGAGTTCAAATCTAGTGTCAGACACTTACTGTGTGACTCTAGACAAGTCACTTAACTCTAATTGCATCAATCATTTTCTTCATTGGTAAAAGGAACCAAAGAAGGAAATGGCAAACCATTTCAGTGTCTTTGCCAAGAAAATCCCAAATGGAGTCACAAAGAGTCAGACATGACTGAAATGACTGAGCAACAACAGCAACAACCAAAAAAATTGAATCTTCCTGACTGCAGGCCCAACACTCTATCTATTATTCCACCTAGCTGCCCTTGGAAGAGGTGATGATTTTCCCAAAGCAGTGGAATGTCTGGGGTAGTGTTGGAAATTAGGTATTCTATACCATAAGCCCAGTATACTAAGCATTGTACTGCCTCAGTCTTATACTAATGACAATCAATCAATCAGTGATGAAGCAGTTATTAAAGTACCTACTATGTGCCAGGTCCTAACGAAGCAAATGAAAATGGATCTGATGAAATGTTTTTTTTTGGCATCAGAGTTGGCTCCCTGAGAGGGGAAGGGAAGTAATATGGGGGAAACTTAGTTATTATAAAAATAAAACTATTAAAAAACATTTTATTTTAGAAAACACAAAATGTCCCCTGCCCTCAAGGAATTTTCATTCTATAGGGGATTAACCAAAGGTTCATACAGATAGAGCTAGAAGGTACCTCAAAGGAGACCTAGTCTAACTCTCTCATTTTGCAGATGAAGAAACTGGGCCCAAGGAAAAATAGGAGACTTTTTCCAAGGTCACACAGGTAGAAAATAGTAGAGGTGAGATTTGAACCTGTATCTTCTGACACCAGAGCTTCTTACACTGAATAACTATGCCTCCCATGAAACATATATGGATGTATGATAATACATACATACTTTCATATATATATATATACATACACATATACACATATGCTTGTGTATGTATCACTCAGAATTGCTATTTCATTGGTGTCAGGGCAGTGGTAGCAGAAATGGGTCCCATATGCACATATTGACTTAGAAAACCATGAATTAATATTATGTTGTATTGCCTTTAAAATGTATTTTATTAAACATTTCCCTATTGCATGTTAATCTGGTTCAGGTCATACTCAGGAGTGTTGCTGCCATTTTCATTCAAGTTTGACATCTCTGTAGGGAATTCTGTTCATGAAACCATCCTCATCAGTACAGTGATTATTTTGCAACTTAGAGTCATAGAGGCAATTAGAAGTCTTGCCCAGGGTTACAACAGCTAATATATGTCAGAATCTGGATTTGAACCCAGGTCTTGACTCAGAGGCCAGCTGAGAGGCCATATACAAAGCCTAGGTATTAGCTACTAGGAGGGAATTAGGAAAGGCCTAAAATAGCAGGTGGTCCTTCAGATAACCTTTGAAGAAGCTAGGGATTAAAAAAGGCAGCAGGCATAGGGGTCAGTTTATACAAAGGCGTAGAAATGAAAAGTGGAATGTTACCTCTGAGGAATAAAAAAAGAGCAGATCAAAATGCCTGTCTTGTAGATAGAGTTTGATGAGGGGAAAAATAATTATATATATATATACACATATATAAACATGCACATATGCACCCTCTGTCTACATATACATACACATATGTGTATATATATATGTTGTATAGACAGATTTGAACCATATTATGAAGAGTTTTAGATATCAAACAGAAAAGCTTGTATTTGATCTTAGAGATAGTAGGGAGCCATTGAAGTTCTCAGAATAGGGGATTATTAGTATGATTTAGGAAGTTCCCTTTGGAAATTATATGGCGGCTGAATTTCAGAGCAGAGATATTTGTGGCAGAGAAACAAAATTGGAGGTTATTGCAATAATTTAGGGGAGAGATGATGAGGGCATGCACTATGGTGAAAACCCTGGGAGGCCAGAGTAGCAAAGAGAAGTAAGATATTATGTAGGTAGAATTTACATGTCTTTGCAACTGATTGGCTAGTAAAGGTGAGAGGGAGGGTGGGATTAAGGGTAATTCTAAGGTTGTGAATTTGGGTACCAATAGTAGAAATAAGGAAGGTCAGAAAAAGGGTGGATTTTGGAAAAAAATATGATGAGTTCTGTTTTGAACATGTTGCATTTGTGATTCAATGTGGCACAAAGTTTGGTATCCCCAACAAGAAATGAGTAATGAGTACTGGAGCCTATGAGTAAGATTTGTATAGATTCTGATAGTTATGTACATGGAGAAGATAAGTAAACACTTATAAGCTTATAAGGTAACCAAAGAGAAATTGTAGAGAGAAAAGCAGGACAGAGTCTGGGGGTGCACCCATAATGTACATGATGTTCCAGTAAAGAAGACTGAGAATGAATGGTCAGTCAGAACCTGGAGAGAACAGTACTAGAGCAATTTTATTTATGCAAATATCTAGCCACCTACTCCTCTGTCCTTCTTTCTACCCATCCCCAATCAAATCTTCAGGGACTTTCAGTTCCTCTTGAACAAAATTTATTCATTTGCTTAGACCTAGAACCCTTTCTCAGTCTAGCTTTCCACTTCGACTCTTACTACTTGCATCTATGTAGTCATTGAATGCTTTAAATGCCATTATTAGTTGTCTCTTGAGTAGTCCTCTAAATATTCTTTCACCTTTCTACCTTTACTTATACTCTTTCTTATACTTAGAAAATACTCTCTGTCTTCCTCTTTTCCCTGCCCCAACCTATTAATTTGTTAGATTCTTATCCATCCTTCAGAACCACCTTAAATGCCTATATCTCCAGGAAACTGTCCTTGACTCCTCTTCCCCTCCTCTAATAAGTAATGTTTTTGTCATTCTTGGACCCAGTATAGTATTTTGCTTGTAATTCATGAACAAAAAACATGTATAGGTATAGATATGTGGTATCTCTCTCTCTATATATACATATCTCTGTATATGTATGTGTGTGTATATATGTATAGATGTATGTATTTATGTGTGTATACATATGTATTTATGTGTGTATATACATACATAAACACAATGCACATCTATATGTTCCTCAGTTTCCTTACCTGTAAAATGTTGGGGGTGAACTAGATGGCCTCTTATGTCTTAAAGGGTTTAAGGGGAAAAATGCATCTTTCGCCTTGACACACGTACATACCAATAGGGTTTAACTTTTCTCATTGTTCTTCAAAAGTGAACTTAACAGGCCATTCAAAAAAATAGCTACCCATATTCTCTGCCTCATAGGTTTCTGTGTTGCTGAGAGATAAAAGGAATCACAGGGGTCTAAATCAAATGGGCAGCAAGAACAAGAATAATTGGAAACACTTAACCGAGGTGAGCCTATTCTTTCTGGATATAATATAGGCTATAATGGCTTTCAGTGTAAAATTAACCTACCAAATTTATTTACTAGTATTCCATCAGTTCTCTATTTTAGGATAGATTCATAGCCTATGTAACTCTCTGGGAGAAGTAATTTCATAAACTGGACAAGAAAATTATAGATTTGATATAAATCCTGATCAAAAGCAAGTAAAAGATGTCTTTAACTTCAGAAAGACAGACTCAGAAACATCAAGTTAAGGTTAATTCCCAGTCACACATACACAATCACAATTGTTTTTCTTGTTTAAAACTTTTAGAAACTGATCAAATTATTGACTTGATCGGAAATGGTTTGATCTGCTTAAAAATATTTTCCGTGGATCAGAGATAAATCTCTAGATAGGATCTGGGAGACATTTAAGAACACAACTTATGATTTGGTTCTTATAGCACCTAGAAATAGGATTATTATGTTGACTTCCAAGCACAGAATTTCAGTCCCTGCCTAAAATGTCACATACAGTTCCATTACTTGAAGTTGAAAATTCAAGCAAAAGGTTGTATGGGAAATATGTATAATATATTTTCTTGAACATAAATTCGATAAATATATTAATGTCCTAATAGTGAAACTATTTCACTTTGATTTGTTGGATTACAGATGAAAGCATTTTTATGACAGTCTGATTGTGGCAATTCCTTACTCAGTCTTTAGAGCATATTTGGATTTTTCCTTTCAGGGGGATTATACAGAGCATGGGTAGCTATTATTTGCCTGGTTCTAACCCAACACATGGAAGTTGGAAGCTTCACTGGGGACCCAACCTTCTGGTGCCAGTAAGAGTTGGGGGAATGAGCCCAGAGGAGGCATGATATTTGCTACAGCATCCTTTACCCACACATTCAACTCAGCATCTTCATTGGCAAGATGATTTCATGTGACCTGTCAATGGCAGTTCTAATTACATTATTCATTTGTAGGATTAGTGCTCCTTTCCCCTTCTTTTCTATGTGTGAATATTGAATTTTCCCTCAACCCCATAAATCCCTTGTCATATGTTCACTGTAGCATACAAATAATTTTGTAGGCATTAAAGGAGCAAATGTAAGGGGAAAGGGAGGGTTTCCAAAGAGATTGATGGGGACTCAGGGAACACATAAACAAAGAGATGAAAGATGCACAGAAGATGTAAAAAGGTAATTAATGCAATATATTGAAAAAAATTATATGGTTCTTTGGAACATTTTCAGACATACTAAAACCCAATAAGCTGGGGTTGGTGATTATTTCTAAGGACAACACAAGGTGAAGTTTTAAAAAATTCACACGATGAAGATTTTAAAGCTTTGAGGGTAAGATGAAGATTAAAAAGATCTAAGATCATTGCTTGGCAGCTAAATGGCAC
The DNA here is from genome assembly GCF_028583685.1 of Petaurus breviceps papuanus. Classification (NCBI taxonomy): domain Eukaryota; kingdom Metazoa; phylum Chordata; class Mammalia; order Diprotodontia; family Petauridae; genus Petaurus; species Petaurus breviceps. Next base: position 85,721,904 of record NW_027185655.1, on the reverse strand, counting down.
AGTGGATGGCATGCAGTGCTTGGAGTCAGGAAGATTGTTGCCGGCATGGGCCGAAAGTGAGAGTGTGGGAATGATGAGGCACAAGCCAGGCAGGAAGCTGCCTAGGCAGATTTTTTTATCTGAGGGTAAAGGTTTATATACTGACAGCAAAAGTGATTACATCTGGTATTCTACCTCCTAGTACTTTATTCCATTATGTGCACTTGATCATGCCCTATTCCCTTGCTAATCAAGGAAAGATGGTGAACCAATCAGCCTGAGCAACAATGAGTCCTCATGAGGAGTGGGGCCTAGGGAAATCCCCACCCAGACTCTACCCATGACTGGACTGGCTCAGTACTGGCCCTCTTCAGAAGACCTGAGTGTAAATTCAGTCTTGGACACTTACCAGCTGTATGACCCTGGGCAAATCACTGAGCCCTGTTTGCCTCAGTTTCCTTATCTGTAAAATGAGCTGGAGCAGGAAATGGCAAACCATTCTGATATCTTTGCCAAGAAAGTTCCAGATGGGGTCATGAAGTTGGACACAACTGAAAAGTGACTCAACAACCACAAAGACCAGTCAGACCTGAGTTTAAATCTGACCTCAGACACTTAACACAATTACTAGCCATGTGACTTTGGGCAAGTCACTTAACCCCCATTGCCCTCCAAAAAGCAAGAAAAAAAGAGTAATTTCCTCAACTGCTAGTATGTTCCCTCTTAAACTACCTTATATTTAAAGTATACTGTATTCACTGTCTTTGAATTTTTTAAAATATATTGATATATATATATAGCTATTGTTTCTCCTGTTAGAATTTTAAACTCCTTGAGAATAGGGATTGTTTCATTCTTTTTATATGTATCTGCATTAACTAACACTGAACCTGGTATATAGGTCATTGATTGATTCAGTTTCTGCTCTCTTTTCTATATGAAGTCTTTTGTCACTACCTCAACTGCTGATTGCACTCTTTCCAAACTCCTTTGTATTAACTTTGCATATTATATATATTTGCTTTTTGCTATTTGGAGGGAAGAAGGTAGGGCAATTGGGGTTAAGTGACTTGCCTAAGTTAAAGCATGGCTAGTTTTAAGTGTCTGAGGTAAAATTTGAACTCAAGTCCTCCTGACTTCAGAGTCGGGGCTCTATTCACTGTGCCACCTAGCTGTCCCTTGTATATTATGTTTATATAGGTACATATTGTCTTCCTATTGGAATCTTAGTTCCTTGAAGGAATAGGTTATTTGACTTTTGTCAAATATGTCATTGTTGCCATAGCACTTACCTCAGTAAATGGATCATGGTAAGTGCTTAAATTTTTTTTTGAACATTTTTCCTAATGGAAAACCAATTTTTAACATTCATTAAAAAAATTTAAGTTCCCAATTCTCCCTCTCCTTCTTCCACTGTGAGATGGTAAGCAATGTGATATAAGTTACACACACGCAATCTTGCAAAACATATTTCCATATTAGCCGTGTTATGAAAGAAAGCATAGAACACACATGCATACAAATAAAGTGAAAAGTAGTATGCTTCAATCTGTATTCAGATGCCATCCATTGTTCCTCTGGAGGCAAATAACATTTTTCATCATGAGTCCTTTGGAATTGTCTTGGATCTTTGTATTTCTGAGAAGAGCCAAGTCATTCATAGTTGATCATCATACAATTTGCTGTAAATGTGTACAAAGTTCTCCTCGTTCTTAATAAATGATTGTTGGCAGATTGCTAGGGCATCCTATGATAGAAGAAGCACTTAGAAAGATATCAACAGCTTGGAACAATTGCAGAAATATAATAGGATGAAACTTACCTATAGATTTACCATTGGATTTAGTAGTGCTAACTGCAAATGCCTATCCTTGGTTCGCAATTGCAGGATAAGACATGTGAGTAGACAATAGTTTGTATGAAAAAGATGCTAGCATTTCAATGTGCTTTTAACTTAGTATGGCTCAACTTTGTGCAACACTGCCTTATTCAAATGCAGTTTACATGTACGTCAAGACATTACCCCATGATGTCATTTGTCCTGTTAGCAAATGAAGAATGAGCAACAACAGCAATCATATCCAAAGTATTATGCTCGGTCATGAGAAGCATAATTACAGAGAAAAATAAGGTACATTCATTTCATCCAGGAGTTTATAGACTACCAATAGGGGAGTATAAAACACACACTCACACACATAAACACACACAATATAAATCAAAGAGTATGAAACCTGGAATAGTCTTTATAGATTATCCTGTCAATCCTTGCCCACAAGTTCCATTCATTTTATAGATGAAGAAAGTGGTACCTGGACAGGGTTAAATGTATTGTCTGAGGTCACACAGCAAGTCAATTTTAGTGGCAAGAAGCTGCTGGGTAGCACAGTAGGTAAAATGCTGGGCCTAGATTCGGTAAGCCCTTAGTTTAAATCTGGTCTCTTACAGTAGCTATATGACTCTGGTCAAGTCACTTAACTACTGTTTGCCTTAGTTTCCTCAACTGTAAAATGGTAATGACAATAGCATGACTCTCATGGTTGTTATAAGGAACAAATGAAATAATATTTGTAAAAGACTTAGCAGGATGATACATTACACATAGGAGGGACTTAGCGAATTCTTGTTCCCTTCTTTTCCTTTTGCAGAAACTGGATTGGATCTCACGTTAGCTATCAGACTTATGAAAATATCATTGCACTGTAATGTTCCCTGTGTTGCCTTTTAATTTGTGAGAAGATTTCTTCTTCCTCTAAAGGTCAGGGTTTCCTCCCCATTATATACCAGAACACAGGATATCATAGAATCATAGATTTGCAACCAGAAGGAACCTCAGAGGCCATCTGACTCAATTGTCTACAACTGAGTGCCAACTTATTTACTTATATTCAGAATGTTGTGGTTAAAAAAGTCTTACTTGTGAATTGATAGATGTATATTTCATATTTTTTATTCCTTATTGTCGCCTACTCATTCCTACATGCTTATGCTATTGGCTGCTAATGACTGTGTGGAGTATTTCTTAGTGTTTGCAAAGATGGGGTAACATTATATGATAGACACTGTCATCACTAAGGAAGTTAAATGGTGAAAAAAACACTTAAAAAGTAATTATTAGGGTTGGCATACTTGATAGGAACAGGGAATGCATTTGACTGAAACTTAGTGTCCCTCAGTAAATTGTTTTAATAACTTTTTGTGCTAATGCCCATGGATTTTGAATGCATCCAGGAAGTTATACAGTCTCCTTTTGGAAACTAAAATAATGTAATTGCTCTTGATCTGGCTTCAGCAAAATGTACTTGTTGTGCTGAGCAGAGACATTTGATGATAAGCTCTTCTAACATTTGTATAAAGCCATCAATTTGGTACAGTTCATGAAAGAACATTTTTTTTCCCAGAGGAAATGAGTCCAAGCTTATTGTTCTTGATGATATAATATAAACCTAGTAGGCAAAAGCATGTCAAATACATAGATAACAGTCAAGTTTAGAGCCTTAGGACACCATTGGAAAGTCATTGGATTTAGCTCCCAATTCTTTTCAGTTGTGGGTATTTTACCACAAATGATTAAGGTGGTACCCAGGATAGAGGAGAGTATTTTACCATAAATATCTAGGTGGAAGCCAGAGCCCCTTGATGATCTCTTCATCCCCAAATAGCTACAGTTATAGTTCCTTGTAGAGGTTTCCTTCTAAGTATTACTAGCAACTGATTATACAAAGTAAGGAGCTTGAAACTATAAGAACAATAATCATTATTATTGCCTATGGAACAACTAATATCCAAGAATGGAATCAAAAGGTCTGCCATAGGCAACGTTACATGAACTCAAAGATCAGTATGTCAACAAAAATACAGACTTATTTAAGAAACAGAGGGCTTTAAAATGACAACTCAGGATCAAGTTGTCAGGAAATACAGAATGATTATCCTTAAGGAGCCTGTACTCAACTGACCAAGACAGATTATGCAAGAAGATTGGAAACACATTACTATAGGTTGTAAAATTTTAGCACCTTCTGTGTACTTAGAAGAACTTAACCTGGTGACTGGGATTATACATTGAAAACTCATTATTGCTTTCATAAACCAAAAGAAGACAAATCCCTGTACTACAAGGTAGATTTTACCTTATCCTTGAGAATTCAATAACAAAAATGTAATGGAATTAGAGCATTATTATAGGTTGTTAACTACAATTACTTGGATAGAACATTGATCCATGAAAATTCAATGTTTTTAATTTAATAATTTATTTTAGTAATATCACCATGCCCAATACTCATAATCTTTATGATCCATGAACATTAAAGATTTAGAAATATAGATACCTAGTAGAAGAAATCATAATCTTGTGGGGATAGGTTGAGGTATAAGTCATCTCATTTTCCCATTTGGCACTGAAATTGGCCCAAAGATGCTTTCATTGAAACTACAGAATCTTTATACTTTGATTCAATTACAAAAATAGAATTTTTATCTTTTGGTTTCCATGCTATAGATTCATACTAAGTTGAAAGCAAACTGAAACCACAAGATCTTGTTCATACAAACTCTTGCCTTCTGGCACCTCTTATTCTGCAATTGTGAAGTTCATATTTTGTACCAGGCATAAGCTTTTACATTTAGAGCAATTAAATTCAATGGTTAATCTAGGGCTAAGTTTCATTTCATTATATTTGTGTCATTGCTCAAGGTTGTCCTTTTTTGTTTTTTATTTTTATTTTTAATTTTTATCTTATTTTATACATAGGACATTGAAGATATACAAATAATAGAAGGCTAGTGACTTCTCCCAGGACCATTTCTTCTATCTGAACCTCATAGAAAAGATGAGAATGAGATAATAAAAACAATGGGAATAATAACTTCAATGCTTCAATCATTTTTGCTTTGATTGACTTTGGGTTATTTCTTCTATTTATAGATTTCAACTCTTTGACTTGGGAGATAATTTTCCAAAGTTTCTGTGGTAAAAATTTCATCACCCTTGGTTCAACTTAAATGAGTATCTGAAGACTTAGACTAGGTCTCAGACAATAGAAACAAAGTTGATAACTGGGACCATATTCATGACCTTTTCATAATGATAGGAATTTCTTGAACTTGCATTCTGCTGTAGTAAGTAGCCTTTAAGAATATAAATTTATTATTATCCTATGATGGGGAGAACTTTTATGAAGTAATAATAATAATAACAATAATTATAATAATGCGATTTTATTTTCTTGTACTCTATTCCACAGTACACTAAACATAAAAGGATAACAGGACAATGACTTGTCTTTGGACTCTTCCTATGTGAAGTAATTAAAAATAAAAGAATGAGATGACAAAAATAATTCCATGATGAGGAATAGACCGGGGGTGTGCTGGAACAAGCTCCAATTACCTTCCAAGAGTTTTTGTCAGATTTTCAGTCTGAGCAATTTATACCTTGCAAATTTGCAAATTGCCACAAATCAATGCCAAAAATAAATTTGTTAATTTTCCAGATTTAAGAAGGTATTAATAATGCAGGTACAACTTAAAAGAAAATTCATATATCAGTGCAACCCTAAATATTGCTTGAGTTATGTAGAAGTGATATAGAAGGCTCAGGGAAAAAAAGCCTGGAAGTCTGGTGACTGAAAGCTAATAGTAATGATAATAATGATAATAGTAATTTGAATTTATATAGCATTTTAAGGTTTTCAAAGTGCTTGAGATTCATTATCTCAAACTCCCTCTCCCAATGCAGGTTGACATTGTTTCTGGTACTTTCTCTCTGTGGGTGTGTGTGTGCATGATGATGTCATATATTTAGACTAACATGATATAATTTCCATTTTACATGTGTGAAAGTAAGGATCACAGAGTTCAGGTGTCTCAGTCACCCAAATAGTTAAGTGGCATAAGTGGGACTTGAATTGAGATCATGAATACAAGTCCCTTGAACTGAGTCCACTCAATTAATCCGTGGTGACTCTCTCCCTTGCTTTCTCCCTCTGTCTTTGTCTCTCTCTATGTCTCTGTCTTTCTTTGTCTTTCTATCTTTGTCTGTCTCTGTGTGTCTTTCTGTCTCTCTCAAAGGGAAATGTTATAGTGGATATACTAGGCAGCCATACTAGTCAGCCAGACAGCATAACCCCGTGGAGTGATCAGGATTCTTACATAGGGACTAATGTGATTCCAAATGTTTGTCTGATTAGGACTTAATCTGGGTCAGATCTTGCCAGGTAGATCTTGGTAGGTCTTGGAAATCTAAGAAACCCCAGGCAACCTATTCAAACTTCATTTGGCATGCCTTCCTTTTTGCCCCTTCCTTGCTTGAGGCTATTGTTTCTATGGAAGTATGGCTTTTTTTTTAATTCAGAAAAACAGAATCTTTATAATGGGTAAAGTACAGCAGGTCATTTCCACCCTGGAATTCTGCTACCTTGATGTCCTGTCCCTTGATCTGGCACAAAGAAAATTTCCCCATACATTTTGAGGAGGTAGTCTGACCTTTAACTCAGCTCAGTGAATCATCAATTCTTTCTGTTGAGAATCAACTGTAAAATTGGCTAGAGTAAGAGAAACTCCTTTAAACATGCCCAAACTTATTAAACTCTCAGGCTTGTGGGAAAAAAAGAGCTGCACTAAATGTTCCCTATAATACAACTAAAATTCATGGGATAGTTAAGAATGAGTTAAGGTTGTTTGATTGGAAGAAAAAATAAGAGTTAAATGATATCTTAATTTAACAATCACAGGAGGATTCTAAGAATGAATTTTTCTGAGATTACAAAATTTGAATGTTACTGATTCATCAATGCCCAAAGCTAGAACTAGATAAATTTAGTTTAGTGCAGTTTGAAAGTCTGTTAAAAGAAATGAATTATCCAGTCCATTAATTCAGGAGCTGGCTAAGTCCCTCTCAACTTTTTGGCATGATTATTTGCATTCTTTCTAAACAAGTTAGTTTATCACTAGAACTGATTTGTTATGCCTTAAAAATCAGCATTTCAACCTTGAAAAAAGATTAAGACTGAGATTGGCCTGCAATCCCTGAAAGTCCTTAAAGAAAGCAGGAAGCCTGTTGCAATAGGCTAAAGTCAGAGAGGTGATGGAGAAGCCATTGGATATACATTTCTTTAATTTTTCTATTCATGTTTGAGAGATTATATGGCATACGGTAAAAAGCCCTGGATTTTGGCTCCCCTTAACAGCTGTGTGGTCAGGAATAGTAACATGTGTCCCTCTTACAGAACCCAAAAATCTCATGGGATTTTTGAAGAAAATACTTTGTAAACTTTCTAGCATTATGTAAATATTTTTCACTTGACCTTAAAGTTCCATTTAGGAGAAAATTCTGAGAGTATTTTTTCTGCAGATGGTTATGTTTCTGTGACTGAAACTTACAATAGACTTCCCAGGGGAGGGAAAGTGGAATGTTTGGAAGAGCTGAAGTGGCAGAATGCACAAATGTGAGTTGTACAATTTAAAGAAGGCTCTTATATGTACAATTATGATTTTTAAAACAAATGCAAGCCTGTACTGAAAACAAGATCAGGATTAGCAGACTTGTAAGATTTTGTTCACCTTCCAATAACTTTACAAAGGAGTCAAAAGGAAAGATTTAATCTGAAGGGAAAGGAAGAATTTAAGACCATAGGGTGAAGAAATTTATGTACCTGAGACCAAGTTTGAAAATTGCCTCTTCCCCTTAGGCATCCTGGTCCACCTGTGGAACCTTCAATGTGTTGTGATTTACTACACAATAAATACCCAAAATGCATTGAAAGTGGTATGTTCTGTCATTAAAATGTATTCTTCAGGACTTCCAGAATTTGAATTTTTATTAGTTAGGAAATCATTAAAGCTGAGCATAGGTGAGCTATTAAGTGTTTTAAATCACAGAATTGTAAGGTGGATTTCTCCAGAAAGAGCTTCAGAAGTCGCCTAGTCCTAGTTAAGTGGAATGAAGACTGGGAAATGACAATTAGATTTAGCTACTAAGACTACTGTTGTTGGTAATCTTGCAGATAAGAATTTCATTTTATTGGTGATATTGGGAACCAAATTGCAAGAGGTCAATAAGTGAGTAAGAGTGATAAAGAAGATGCATATATACATACATATATAAAATACACATATACACACATGCACAGAGACATACACACACACATACATACACTCATACACTGATGTATGTTTTTAGGCAGTGGGGAATGAGCCAGTAGCTAAGGAGGAAGAAAGAGTAAATCAAAGGTGAATGAGAGAGAAAATGAATAAAAGTGAAGAAGAATGATTGTGGAACACATTGTCAGAAGTTTAAGCACTAGTAGAGGACCTTAGAATCTGAGTATAAATTTGAATACAATGTCCCTGACAAGGGTTCATCCAGATCCTGATTGAAGGCCATTAGGAATGGTCAGTTCATTGGACTCCCAAGGCAGCAGATTCAAATTGTTAATAACTCTCTTTGTTAAAGATTTTTTTCCCTCAAAATGAACAGAAATCTGAGTTCCCCTCTGTTGTCTCATTTTCCCTCTTTCTGTCTTTGTCTCTTTTTCTTTCTCCTTTCCTCTCTCTTTCCGTCTTTCCTCTCCCTCTTTTTCTTTCTTTCTCCCTCCTCCCCTTCCCCTTTTTCCTCTCCTTACCTATCCCCTTTCCTCTCCTTTTCTCTTTCCCTTCTCATCTCATTCCCCTTTCTTCCACTCTCTCTCAGTCTCTCTCCTTCTCTCTCTCTCTCTCATTGTTATGCTTTACAGTGGGCAAGAATTCTTAGGGGACCTACAAGTTTATTGTTTTGCTGTACAGCAGGCAAGAATTCTTAGGGAACCGGCAAACTTAAAGAACACATAGGCATAGTTTTAAGGAGTTGAGGCAATAAATCAGATGTCAATTATGCTAACTAGGTGAGTAAAGGTGGGATTAGGGAGGAGTTAAGGGGTGGTCAGTGCTTAAAGGAACATGCACTTTTAATGTCAACTGCACAGGTGTATCGCCAATAATTCACTGGGAAATAGCCTAAGGAGGGACTACCTGGAGGTGTTGTTTTTGGCCTGAACCATCTCTAAGTCAGCTAGCGGTCAAGGGCTGACTGAGAAGTTTACACAACTTTTTCTCCGCCTTTTAGTTTCAATAAAATTTAGATTGAAAACTGCTTTATCTAACACCATTTCTGGCTCACAATGGTCACTCAATTTTTACAGTATAAGAGGATTTTACAATTTAGATATACCAATTTAGAGATAAAACAATGACATTATGACATTAATTGCATTTCCAATTCATCACATATAAAAATTATTGATTAAAAATTAGGCTTACCAAGTGCAGAGACTTTTCTCCTGTCCCCACAGTTGCAGAGCCTTATTGTGGACCCAGGGGTTTGAAAGGAGAGAGGGTCATCTGCATGCCTAGAGGTGTGGGCTTCAGGGTACCCAGGGGCCCCGGGCTGTTGCTAGTGGGGACAGAAATATAGCTGCTATGCCTCCCCCCTCTGTTTTTTCAAGTGGTGGAGGATAACTCAAATTCCCTATTATTCTTCAGTACTCTCTTTCCTTATCTGATCTGGTGAAAGAGGCTTTAACAAAATCTGCTGAAATGTTTTTAGCTGTTTTTACTTTTACTCCCATAAATTTCACTTATGTCTCCACTTATTAAAAACTTTGAAACTGAGAGCTTTGAATCTGCCAGTCAAGTAAGTGGGATCCTGGTGTCCACTTCTGTACTGGAGAGCTCAAAGCTTCACCTTTGAGGTGTCTCTTTTACATATTTTTCTATTTTCCTAATTTGCCCTCAAGTGCCACCTATTACTTATCTTTAGCATTGAATTAGGAATGATACTCTTCAAAAATGACCAGAATGAATTCAGTTGCCTTTCAGTTACATTCTGATACACAAAACTTTCCTCTTTTAGGTGAGGCAGGAAATAGTTAATGTTGGTCTGCCTGCCTCTTTGATTTGAGGGAGAAGATTCCTTCCTTTTCTTATCACCTTCCCCTCACTCTGCTTGGTCAGAGTGAAATGAAGAGGAAGAGATTTTCAAACTTTTAAAGATATTAAAACTTCCATTCATACTTTTCAATAGCAATTACCTATCTTAACTTCCTACCCATGTTCCTTTCTTTGCTACATGATTAAACTTTCTTGATTTTCCTATACTCTTAGCTTGCATTTACCATCATATAACTTAAACAAGACAATTATCTTGCTCTCCAGCCTGCATTCAGCATTGGGGGAAAGGAGGAGGGAAAGAGGTAAAAGCATTGCAAAGGAATGTCCAACAGTCCAGCTGCAGTTTAAACCTTACAGGGTGTTAGATTACTCACTCACACTCATTCACACAGCCAACAGAAACAGAACAGAGAGAGAAATGGACAGGAAGATTCCAAAAGCTCACAGAGGATTGCCAGAAATCCTCGGCACAAATCACGTTTGCTTGGCCTGCATATAGATGCTAATGGAGGCCAGGTAAGATTTGCTTTAAGATACCCTAGGCACAGATCCCAAAGTATAGAGGGAAACTGGCCCATCCTTTCTTCCTGAGGTCTTGAAGACCAAGTTTTTTCCAGTTGTCCAAGAGATATCCCAGAGGTGAGTGTTCGGTTATGGAGTGAGACTGACCGATCTTTCCTCCTGCCCTTAAGCCAAAGAGTCCCTGTAGTCCATGCTTCAGCTCTGGAGTCCCAAAGAAAAGCCCTGCTGATAAACTAGGGGCCACACAAGTGTCCCTGAATGACAGAGCATACTCCGTCCAGTGGGAAGTATGCCCAGGTCTAAGGTAGACCCACTCTGGTCTGGCCAAGACTGGAAACCACGTCTCAGCAAGTCTTCCTAGGTGCTTGAGGGGAAATAACACTATGTACAGGGAGAGAGGGAGGAGACAAAAGGAGATTACCGTGACTCCAAGAAACCTTGAGACCTCAGACTTTCTCCTGGCTGGCTTGCCAAAATGATGTGGGGATGGCAATAGGTTATACAGGAACTCTGATCCTTATCAATGACCAGAATGCCTGCGATTCAGTCTGGAAAGAATTCAGTAGGCCTAAGCAGTCTTGAAGTCAGGATTGTAAAAGTTTATTGTTACGCTTTACAGAGGGAAAGAATTCTTAGGGAACCTGCAAGTTTATTGTTATGTTGTACAGCAGGCAAGAGTTCTTAGGGAACCTGCAAACTTAAAGAACACATAGGCATAGTTTTAAGGAGTTGAGGCAATAAATCAGATGTCAATTATGCTAACTAGGTCAGTAAAGGTGTGATTAGGGAGAAGTTAAGGTGTAGTCAGTGCTTAAAGGAACATGCACTTTTAATGTCAACTGCACAGGTATATTGCCCATAATTCATTGGGAAAGAGCTCAAGGCGGGGCTACCTGGAGGTGTGGTTTTTGGCCTGAACCATCACTAAGTCAGCTAGTGGTCAAGGGCTGACTGAGAAGTGCCTAGTCTGCCACCCATCAGTGTCATGTTTGACAAGATGGATGTTGGGAACCAAGGCTAATGGAGACTCAGTATGTGTATAATTGGCTAAGGAGTTAACCTATAGATAGGGCATTGAAGGATTCATGGGTGCAGCTGCCCACTTTACTAAGGGGAGATAAGATTTGCCTAAGCTAAAATGTTTATAGATGGTTTAGTGAAGGATTCATAGGTGTAGCTTGTTATTATTCAAAGCAGAGATAAACAATTCATGAGTTGTTGCTGGGCAGAGTGCTGGCAGGGGAAAGGTGCAGAGTTAATGCTCTGAGGCTGGGGGGTGAGGGGGAATTTGGTTTTACAGACTGGTTTTACAAATTGATTTTCCAAACTGATGTTACAAACTGATATTACAGACTGATGTTACAAACTAATATTACAAACATAGATCCTAAGCACCCCATCATTTCTCTCTGTCTTTTTCTCATGGTCTCTGCATATCTCTCTCTGCTTCTGTCTGCCTATCTGTCTCTTCCCCCTCTCTCTCCTCTACCCCCTTAATTCTACCATTTGGGGCCAAACAGATCAGTTTTAATCTCTCTTCTGCACTACAGTCTTTCACAGCTAATAAATAGCAGTGTTGGGGCAGGAAGAGACTTGAGATACCTATTCATGGGCTTACATAATAATACAATTAAAGGATGAAGGGAATTTAGAAAACATATAGGCCAATAACCATATTTTACCGACAAGGAAACAGGTTCAGTGATGTTGACTGACCTGTCCAGGGTCACTCAGGCAAAAAATTGTAGAGTTGAGGTTTGGAACCCAGGGGACCTGAATCCAAATCTAGCAGTCTTTCTAGTGCATACAGGCAGTAGTACAGCACTGGCAATACTGCTGTTTTATGTGTGTTAAGAAAGACCACCTCAGAGATGGAGCAAAGGAATAAAGAAATTTTTGATAGGGGAATATTGTAGGGGAATTTTTGATTTGCAGAGTAGGGAAGAAGAGGGACTTTACTGATTATAGCCTCCATTTTTCTAGTAAAATAGGAAATGTGGAGAAGTTGAGAGGATGGAGAAAGGGGCTTTGAGAGAAGAGAAGGTTTGGAAGAGCTGTTGTGGGGAGTGCAACAGTTAATTGACTGATTAAAAAAGAATAAAATGATTGAATCTCAAGGCAAGTTTTCTGAGCATTTGTTTTAATTTTTACTGCTTTTCATTGATATATGAGGTAATACTGCTTATAATGTTCTAACATCATTCTCTATAATTATGTTAATTTATGTTAAAATTATGTAATTATGTAAAATCATGTTAAAAATAATTTTTGTTGCTCTTGGCTACTATTTCTTTCTCCTATTATGAAGATCAAATGGTTGTTGGGTAATGTGGTTTTCAGGCTCTTTTGGCCTCCTTGTTGTGAAAATAAATTTACATTGGTTAAAGTCTTGAAGGAAGAGGTTTTGAAGCTAATACATTTGTTGTTTTCCATTTCTTTTTCTTGGCAACAACAACTTAGGTCGAGTTGAAACTCAGTTGTACAGAATTAAAAAAAGACTAGCCAAGATGACAAAGAAAGAGAAAGGAATACAACCCAAATTCCCTCACAACTACTCAAACAAAGATGTTCCAGCCATACACTCAGTAGAAAATCTGAGAAGAAACCATCATTGGGTATCTTTTTAGGCTAAGATGACTAATTGGTTCCTCAGGCAAGAGAGTATGGCAGGAATTGTGAAACAGGGGTGGGCCAGGATTGTGGACCCAGCTCAGGGCCCAGGCCAGTTGAATCAGATCGCTCAGAGGAAATGGGATCCTATACTAATTACCCAAGTCTTCAAGGACCAAGGCTGAGAATAGAACTAGGCCAGCAGCCCAGGTATCCCAACACAGCTCTTCCAGAGTGGATCAGGGCTCAACTCATGAAAAGAACAGAGCAAACCCAGCATAAATTAGCTATTAGAAGATCAGGTGTTCTGTCCTTGGCTAAGAACAAAAGAAAGCCAGCAACATAGATTGCAAAGAAGAATGCTAGCTCAATCTGGGGTCCAGGTCAACAATGTGGAGTCTCTTTTTTTTTTTTAAAGCAATCGGGGTTAAGTAACTTGTTTAAGGTTACACAGCCAGTTATTTCTGGGTGTGGTGCTGAGTATCTGAGCCCAGATTTGATCCCCAGGTCATCCCAACACTGGAGCTGGTGCTCTTGCTCGCTGAGCCACCTGGTCACCCCTAAGCAATTGGAGTTAAGTAACTTGCTCAAGGTTACACAGCCAGGTGTTTCTGGGTGGGTGCTAAGTGTTTGAGCCTGGGATTTGATCCCTGGGTCATCCCGACACTGGAGCTGGTGCTGTTACTCGCTGTGCTACCTGGCAGCCCCAACAATGTGGAGTCTCTTAAGGAGAACAGAGTGAGGCCTCAGCTATTAGGGCTCCAAACAGAACTGGCCAGCAGCTCAGGGTCCAGAACAATGCTATCATGGCAGCACTCTCAGAGTGTTTTGGTAACTGATATCAAGTAATTCTGAGCCTGTACTTCAGCTAGCTGACAGGGGCCAAGATCAGGACCAGCTACAATTCACTGGAGTAACACCTAGGGAGATATCTGTGGGTGTATTACACAAACAAGGATACAGAGACCAGAAAGCTCTAAATGATCAGTCTGTGCCCTAGATATGACTGCATGGATTTACTGAAAAACTGTACTTCTTTGACTCAAGCAACCCGGTAATCTTTGAATAATATGGTAACCAATGCCAATAGTGGCAGAATTCCATACAAGATACCAGAAGTGTGTGGAGACTGGTCTTAACATGACACCCCAACCTAGGAACTCAGGATAGAGGAGAGATTAAACAGAAAAATATAAATATATATGCCTGGAATGTCCAAGACACAAAACCAAAAGAGAAGAATAACCCTAAAATACTTAAAATCAAAGTCTCAAAGGAAAATAGCTGTATCACAAGATTGGTTAGAATTTCTAACAGAAATAAAGCAAGACTTTAAAAAAGTCAAAATGTTATTATAAATGATCTGAAAAAATATATAAGAAAGAAATGAGAGCTAAGGAGGAAAGAGAATAAAAACCTTAGCAAAGACATACTTTACCCAAGAAACAAATTACTTAAAAATTAGAATGGACCAAACAGAAGTTAATGATTCTAAGAAACAAGATATATTAAAACAAAGTAAAAAGACTGAGAAATAGGAAAAAAAGCAATGCATTTCATGTAAGAAACAAACTCTCCCTAAGTCTCTCCAGCTGGCAGCTGGTTGTGGCCAAGTGGAGGCTAAAACCTCACCCTCATGCAGTGCTGGGCTCTGCTCTCAGTATGCTGCAATGCACCCTTCCTGCCACCCTGCTGGGCTGTCTTCAGTGGAAGGTTTTTTTTTCTCTGTCACTTTGTGAGTTCTATAGCTCTAAAGTTTGTTTAGAGTCATTTTTTTATATGTATTGGAGGAGGTGGAAGTGGAAGCCTTGCAGAAGTCCTGTTTCTCCTCCACCATCTTGGCTCTGCCACCAATAATTATTACTATTGACATTTAAGTTAGTCCGACACATTAAGTTAAGAATGTTATCTCATTTCATTCTCATAACTTTTTGTATTATTAGGTATTATTAGTACTGTTCACAAAGGAAGAAAATGAGTCTTAAGATTAGTTTAGTGATTTTACACATGGTCACATAGCTAGTAAGTATTACAGGTAGAATTTGAACTTGAATGTCTTTGGGTCCCCTTCTAAAATCTTAGTTATTGATTGAATCTTTCAAATGTTCATGTAGACATTTTGTATGAGTGTGTGTGTGTGTGTGTGTTAAACTAGACACTGTTTTTCATGTGAAGCGGGGCTCTCATCATTGTAAACTGGAAAGGGAGGAATCTAACAATTTGCAGACTAATTTGGGTGACTTCACCATCATAGTATTGAGCTCTTCAAAGGTAATTTTATGAAGTAAAGGAGGCAAGTACCATGCCCTTACACTTTACAAACAGACTGAAAAATCACTCTTGCATGTCCTACACTTCTTCTAAATTTCTATTATTAGAAATTCATGCCTTGGGTTTAGGACTTGACTTTTTCAAGTCTATTCTTTTATACCACATGTCCCCAAAAGACTTAAAATGCCAAGCTGTTATCAACTGTTAAAATGTTATTCAATTTAAGTAAAGAGATCAAGATTCCTGAAAGTCCTTGATTATTTTTTATTAATGGGAGAATAAGAGGTAAGACAGACCTGAGCAGAAAAATAAGAGATCTAAGTGAGGTATGAAGGGTATACATCTTGGGGAGTGATGTCAGAATGCCTAAGGGCAAGCAGAGATATAGCTTGAGGGTAGTAAGTCTACCCATCTCTGGAAGTTTTCAAGGGAATGTTGTAGATAAGATTCATGCTTTGACTATGGGTTAGAATAGGGACCCTTTGTAGTTTCTTTTAAATTTCCAATTTTAGTATCCTAAGGGGTGGAAAAGAAGGTAGGAGAGGAATGAAGACATAGCACTAACTTTATGATTTTGTTTAGGCAGAATTGTAACTGACTGATCCTTACTTTATGTGCATCATTCCCATGCTGATATAACAAGACATATTTCCACATTATTCCTTCGCTAGTAGTGTAGTGCCAATGCAATATTTACCACACCAACCATGACTATAAATATTCCTACATGGCGCTTAATCACAAAATATAGCAGAGCTTCCATATAGAAGAGAGAAGAGAAACATTTATTCAGACACCAGAAAACCAAATCCCAAAACCAGTAAGCCAATTCCATCAGAGTAGCAAAGAAGTTAAGCTATAACAACACAAAGAGCCACAGCATCCTTTAATCTTCCCACAAACCACTATAAATTGAATATTTACTCACAAACCTGACTAATTCCCTGCCTGAGTGTCCTCTCTCTCCCACCATCTCTGGTTCTGACTCCCACCTTCCTGTGGGTTCTGCTCCACCCTTCAGCAAACTCCTCCTATGTGATTACATTCAGTCTATTAGGGGAAAGGATTTGTTTTCAAAGCAGGGAAGGTCTTCAAGTTCCCATAAGCTTATTAAGGTGTAGGGAAGACTTTCAAATTCCCATTACCATTACAACTATTCTTTTTTCCAATTTTGTAAGCATCTATGTCAATTAACATAGACCATTATATTTAATTCTTTGTTGGTTTTTTATTGTCCCAATAAATGACCCCAATCCGATCCTGTTTGAAAATAATCAATTTTATGCTTCCCCTTTTAAAAATCATCAGAAGAGGGGTGGCCAGGTAGCACTGTGAGTAAGAGCATCGGCTCCAGTGTCGGGATAACCTGGGGATTGAATCCGGGCTCAGACACTTAGCACCCACCCAGAAACACCTGGCCATGTAACCTTGAGCAAGTTACTTTACCCCAATTGCTTAGGGGTGGCCAGGTGGTTCAGCGAGTAAGAGCACAGGCTCCAGTGTCGGGATGTCCTGGGGATAAAATCCGGGCTCAGATACTTAGCACCACACCCAGAAATGACTGCCCTTGTAACCTTGAGAAAGTTATTTAACCGCAATTGCTTTAAAAAGAAATCATCAGAAGGGGTGGCTAGGTGGCACAGTGAGTAAGAGTGCTGGCCCCGGAGTTGGGAGGACCTGGGATCAGTTCCAGCCTCAGATACTTAACACCCAAACAAAACCTGGCTGTGTAACCTTGGGCAAGTTACTTAACTCCAATTGCTTTAAAAAATCATCAGAAGTCATTGATCAAATTATTGAACAGTCTTTAAAGAATTTCATGAACAAGACATGATGTTAACATAGAAAGAGGGCAAAAAACTTATTCAGAGTTTCCTTAAATTATCACTCATTGATTCTAAAATCTGGGACAGAGTATTCACAGGTTGTTAGTTTTATCTTCCCTTATGCCTGGGGCAGAAACTTACATATTATAGGAATTTATTCAAAAGTGAGGATGGTGACACATGGTATTAGAAAAGTTTTCAATCTCTCCTTCCTAGGTGTTTAGAAACATCTGAACTTTCCTAGGTGCTGTGAACCATATGAACTCCTTATCTTCTCTCCTATTTACTTCTATTCTCTTCTGGTTAGCCCAGAACTATCTGTTATTTATTGTATAGCTAGACTAAACTAGAATACAGCATATTATAAGCAAAGAGCTCTACGAGAAAGGTGGCATAAAAGGTACCATTAGAGAGATATGGAACTGAAAAAGGGTGGAAGGGTTAATCTGGCATTTAGAACTTCTGAGGGATGGATAACTGACCGATGACTTTGAGCTCCACTGACTTTCAAACATTTTCGAGAAAGTTAGAGGAAGGTCCCTAGCATATTGGATGGATCATGTTTGAAGGATTTTATTGGAGAAATACCACTACTGCTACTACTACTACTACTACTACTACTACTACTACCACCACCACGACCACTACCACTACTATTACTACTACTGTTATGACCACTACCACCACCATCACCATCACTACAACTACCAACACTACTACTACTACCACTACTATTACTACTACTCTTACTACCACCACTAATACTACCATGATTACCACCACAATTTGGCATTTATATAGCACTTTAAGGTTTACAAAGTATTTTACAGATATTTCATTTGATTTTCACAACAACTCTGGGAGTTAGGTGCTATTATTACCCCTTTTTATAGATGATGAAACTGAGGCAGACAGAAGTTAGGTGACTGTAAGGGTTATGGGATTTAAAGATCTTCCATGCCCCATTGGACTTGCTGATGTAGCAGGAAGGGGCAGAGAAGGAGGAAGCAGAAGCCAAGCTACAGTTCCTGCGGTGGCTAGCAGTGGCGGCGACGGCGGCAGCAGCAGAGGCAACGGCAGCAGAAGCGTGAACCCCTTTTTGAGTCAGCCAGAATTTCTGCTAAGGACTGCTGTTGAGGACTTCCAGGGACCAGAGCTGCTGGGAGCATGCTTCCTGGATGCTGGGTGGTTGCTATGAGTGGGGAGAGGAGGACCTTTGCCCGAAGTAGCCTGTTCTGTTTTAAAGGCTTGAGAATGTGGGTGCTTTCTACTTTATCTACCTGTGCCAATTTCATAACTACTCTGATGGCTTTGACTTTCTGGTTTTGGGACTCAGTCTTTTGGTATTTTAATAAATGTTCTATATATCCATATAGAAAGCCTGATATATTTTGTGATTGATAATTACATCAGCATATCTGTAATTTCCATAGGCATTGTGAATATTTCATTGCTGATACAGTGACTTGGCCAGGGTCACACAACTAGTAAGGTACATGGACAAGTTTAAATTGATAGATAACTTAGGATTGAGGTATTGATTTTCAGAGTCTAGAGAGGTGATCAGTCACTCTTACATTTGCCCCATTTCCCCTCCCCATCACCCTATAGTTAGTTGTAATGCTTTCTGATTTTAAAAAGTCAGCCTGAAGCATTAAATTGAAAGTATAACCTATGTATCTAATTGAGTGTTATTCTAGGTTATGGCATGGCCAACTGGATTTCAGATAGATAAATCATTTAGGGGATTGCCAAGTTGTTGTTGTTTTTATTGTTGATCATTCTTTAAGAGGATCAATGACATCAAAATGGTGAGGTCTTGACTTGAACATGAATTGGATTTAAGTGAGGCAGAGCTGTACAAAGTCAGCCTCAAACTCTCCTCCAGAGTCATTTAAATCCAGTGGCAAGACAAAAGTCAAAATAGCTGGAAATGGAAATGGCAATGGCTCATGATGTAGTGGGTGACATTGGTCTTTGCAAATTTAGGTCTCTCCCAGGTCTCAGTCTGTCTGAGGGCATGTGCAATATGTGGGACTTCCATAGGGCCTCCTTGAATGCTTAAAGATAAGGAACACATTTCTCCAAAGTTTACTCTCTTATTATATCACCTGTCATCATAATAATATAAGTGCCAATGTCTATATGAAGGATATAGGTCCAAGCAATAGTGTGACCTGGCTAAATCACCACTTTTGGTTTTATCAAGAAAACTTCATCTCTGTCATATGTAATCAGCGTTTTCTAATATGTGTAAGAGATATATATGTATAGATATATTTTTAAAACCAATATGCACACATATGTACATATATGCATATAGATATATACACATATGTATCTGTATATTATAGCATGTGTATATAACACACACACACATAATTCCAGGATCTAGAAACATTGATTGGTTGGAAGAGGGCTTACTGGATTCATGATTGACTGTCCAAAAGTGCTTTGGCTTTATTATAAATGACAGCTCAATTTGACCAAGGCCTTGGCAGAATCTTCTTATGTCTTCTATATATCCAGAGCCATGGACCCTCCCTTCTGTAGCCTTGAAGAGGGTTACTATCTAGAAGTCTCTAACCTTTGGGCTATCCATATTAGAAATATGCACTAAAAGAAAATGTTTGATGAATAAAGGAAATAGAGATCATCAAGTATGTGACTTCTTTAATAGATCCCATGGTGTACATAAGAATATACTGGTAATTGAGTTTTTATAATTGCAAGTGCTTTATTTTGCAAAATAAAAGTAAAAAAAATATTGGGGTGTTACCATTATGTGAATCTTAAAAAATTGTTCTGGTATTACTTAAAAGTAATTTATTAACAAATATTGATACTAGATGTGTATCACTGGCAGACAAATTGTACAGTTTAGCTAGCACAGGAAGATGCAAGTCTTATGTCATGTGACTTACTCATAGCATATTTGTCTGCTCAACTGCTCCCTTTGCACCTTTGGCTCTTCATTGGGTTGAGTGACAATACTGTTAGCACTGCAGTGCTCTAAAAAAACCACACAAGTAGGCTTTGAGAAATATACTGATAATGTATGTGCCCTGAGAATTCTAAGCTCACAGTGTGCTAGAGGTAAATGTGTAGTCATATGCCACTAGTGAATACATTGCTGCTTTGTTTACCTTTTAAGTGGCATAAAGAATAGAATTATACCATGCAACAATTATGTGATGAAAGGTTATAAATTTTTGACTGAAGAAAAAACAAAACAAAACAAAGCACAACAATTATGTAGTGGTGATGATTATGTTGTGAAATACTGCAGTGTAGACACTCCCCTCAGGGTCGCAACTGACTCACTAGAAATGCTAGACAGAAATTCTTACAATGGAACTCTTCAGTGTTGGCTCTTTGCTTTCTGCCACTTCTAGTATCCTGATCTTGATTCCATTCCATTTCTCTCTTTGTTCTCTTGATTGAACTAAGTATATCTTCACTTTACAGCCCTGCCTCCTCAGAGATTTTTCCAAGGTAAGGAGGAAAGGACTGTCTCTTTAATACTCAGTTCCCACATGTCCAGAGGCTTATTTTTCCAACTAGGGAAATTAATAACCAGTGTCCTGTTCAATTCTACCCGAAGGTTAAGAATTTTAGAGTCCCTTGCAAAATCAGCTGCAGTACTCTACTGAGTACTCTATTGACATATATTATTATATTTTACAACATCAAAATAAGCATCAACAATTAAGAGATCACTAGTTAACTGAGCACTCTAGAAAATCACCTTAGGGTGCCATTCAGAGCAAATATAGACCAATGATAAGTTCAGTGTAAAGCATTGCCTAAAAGGCCACTTCAGTGATTATAGGCCTAAATTACATGTAGAACATATCACATGTACATTTCTCAGTAATACATACATATCTATAGTCACAAACAAATGTGTATATGTTATGTATAACAGCAAACAAAAATAAAGCAAGCATAAATAAATCTACCGAATGATTAAATAGATAAATAAATAAATGAATAAACAAACGAATGAATGAATGAATAAATAAATAGATAAATAAATGAATAAATAAACCTCACCTGCCTGACTTTCCAGAGGCTAGGATGACAAAGTAAACTCTGGCTGCTCTGAGTCTTCCTCCTCGACCAAGAAACCCCATAGATAAGTGTCCCAGCCTGAGATAGTGGAAATAGTCTCCAGCTTGGGAGTCATTGAGAAGGGGTATAACTAAGGCAGCAATGGGGATTAAAAGGAATATACCTTCTTTTCAACAGTTCATAGCATATACTAAAAAATTAACTATGTTCTAGGGCATACAAACCTCACAATTCTTTGCAGTAAGGCAGAAATATTAAATGCATCCTTCTCAGATCATGATGCAATAAAAATTATATGCAATAAAGGGCCATGGAAAGACAGACTAAAAACTAATTTGAAATTAAACAATTTAATCCTAAAGAATGAGTGGGTCAAACAAGAAAATATAGAAACAATCAGTAATTTCATTCAAGAGAATGATAATAATGAGACAACATACCAAAATTTGTGGGATACATTAAAGGCAGTTCTTAGGAAAAGTTTTATATCCCTGAGTGCATACATGATTAAATTACAGAAAAGGGAGGTCAGTGAATTGGTTATGCAATTGAAAAACCTAGAAAAAGAACAAATTCAAAATCCCCAATTAAATAATATATTAGAAAAACTGAAAGGAGAGATTAATGAAATTGAAATTAAGAAAAGTATTGAATTAATAAATAAAACTAAGAGCTGGTTTTATGAAAAACTAATAAAATTGATAGACCCTTAGTAAATATGATAAAAAAAGAAAAGAAGAAAACCAACTTATGAGTATCAAAAATGAAAAGAGTGAATCTACCTCCAATAAAAAGGAAATCAAAACAATAATTAGGAATTATTTTGCCCAATTGTATGTACATAAATTTCACAATCTTAGTGAAATGGATGAATGTTTACAAAAATACAAGTTGCCCAGATTAACTGAAGAGGAAGTAAATTACTTAAATAACCCCACCTCAGAAAAAGAAATTAAATAAGCCATCAGTTAACTCCCTAGTAAAAAATCTCCAGGGACAGATGGATTTACTAGTGAATTCTATCAAACATTTACAGAAGGTTTGATTCCAATACTCTACAAACTATTTGGGAAAATTAGTGAAGAAGGAGTTCCACCAAATTCTTTTTATGACACAAATATGGTACTGATACCCAAATCAGGAAGAGATAAAACAG
Source organism: Petaurus breviceps papuanus (assembly GCF_028583685.1). Taxonomy (NCBI): domain Eukaryota; kingdom Metazoa; phylum Chordata; class Mammalia; order Diprotodontia; family Petauridae; genus Petaurus; species Petaurus breviceps. Next base: position 85,699,536 of record NW_027185655.1, on the reverse strand, counting down.
AGAAACAAAATTATAGACCAATTTCTGTCAGGAATATAGATGCAAAAATTTTAAATAAAATATTAGCCAAAAGACTATAGCAACTCGTCTCAAGAATAATATACTTTGATATGGTAGGATTTATTCCAGGAATACAAGAATGATTTAATATTAGGAAAACCATCAGTATAATTGATCACATCAACCATAAAACTAGCAGAAGCCATATGATTATTCAATAGATGCAGAAAAGGCTTGTGACAAAATACAATATCAATTCCTATTAAAAACACTAGAAAGTATAGGAATAAATGGAGCCTTCCTTAAAATAATAGGTAGCATCTATTTAAAACCATCAGCAAGTATTATATGTAACAGGGATAAGCTAGAAGCATTTCCCATAAGATCAGGGGTGAAACAAGGTTGTCCGCTATCACCCCTCTTTTTCAATCTGGTACTAGAAATGTTAGCAATAGCAATTAGAGAAGAAAAAAAATCAAAGGATTTAAATTAGGCAAAGAAGAGACCAAGCTATCACTCTTTGCAGATGATATGCTTTGAGAATCCTACAGAATCAAGTGAAAAACTACTTGAGACAATAAATAAATTTGGCAAAGTTGCAGGATGTAAAATAAACCCACATAAATCCTTGGCATTCCTGTATATTTCTAATGAAATTCAACAGCAAGAGATAGAAAGATAAATCCCATTTAAAGTTACTGCAGACAGTATAAAATATTTGGGAATCTAACTGCCAGAACAAACCCAGGACTACAAAACACTTTTCACACAAATAAAGTCAGATCTAAATAATTGGAAAAATATCAATTGCTCATGGCTGGGTAGAGCTAATATAATAAAAATGACAATTTTACCTAAATTAAATTATATATTTAGTGCCATGCCAATCAATTTACCAAAAAACTACTTTATAGAGCTAGAAAAAATAGGAACAAAATTCATTTGGAAGAACCAATGGTCCAGAATATCAAGGGAATTAATGAAAAAAAAAATGCTAGGGAAGGTGGACTAGCAATACCAGATTTTAATCTGTATTATAAAGCATCAGTCATCAAAACTACTTGGTACTGGCTGAGGATTAGAGTAGTGGATCAGTGGAACAGATTAGGCACACGAGATTCAGCAGTCAATGATTATACTAATCTATTGTTTGATAAACCCAAAGACCCCAGTTTTTCTGATAAGAACTCACTTTTTGACAAAACCTGCTGGGAAAACCGGAATATAGTATGGCAGAAACTGGGCATAAACCATTATCTAACACCGTATGCCAAAATCAAGTCTAAATGGGTGCTTGATCTAGGTATAAAGGTTGATATGGTAAGCAATTACGAAAAGCAAGGAATAGTTTACTTTTCAGATTTGCGGAGAGTAAAAGACCTTATGAACAAATAAGAATTAGAGAGCATTATAAAATGCAATATGGATAACTTTGATTACATTAAATTGAAAAGCTTTTGTACAAACAAAGCCAATGTAACCAAGATTAAGAGGGAGGTGGGAAATTAGGAAAGAATTTTTACAAACTATGTCTCTGAAAAAGTACTCATTTCTAAAATATACAGATAATTGAGTCAAATCTACAAGAATACAAGTCATTCCCCTATTGATAAATGGTCAAAGGATATGAACAGGCTGTTTTCAGAGGAAGAAGTTAAAGATATCTATAAGCATATGAAAAAATGCTCTAAATCACTATTGATTAGAGAAATGCAAATCAAAACAACTCTGAGGTACCACATCTCACCAGTCAGATTGGTAAGATAACAAAACTGGAAAACGACAAATGCTGGAAAGGATGTGGGCAAATTGGAACCCTAATGCTTTGCTGGTGGAGTTGTGAACTGATCCAACCTTTCTGGAGAGAAATCTGGAATTATGCCCACAGGGTTATAAATAATTTCATACCCTTTGACCCAGCAATACCATTTCTAGGGTTATATACCAAAGAGATCATAGAAGTGGGAGGAAGACCCATATGTACAAAAATATTTATAGCAGCTCTTTTTGTGGTGGCAAAGAATTGATTTTAAGGGGGTACCCATCAATTGGGGAATGGCTGAACAAGTTGTGGTATATGAATGTAATGAAATACTATTGTTTTATAAGAAATGAGGAGCAGATGGACTTCGTATTTACCTGGAGAGGCTTATACAAAATGATGCTGAGTGTGAAGAGTAGAAGCAGGAGAAATTTGTACACAATTACAGACACAACGTATGTGTAATTACCAGCTTTGATAGACTGGACTCTTCTCAGCAATGCAGTGATTTAAATCAACCCCAAAAGACTCGTGATGGAGAGAGATGTCTACATCCATAGAAAGAACTAGAAAGAACTGAGTTTGAATCCAGATTGAAGCAAACTACCTGATCTTTTTATTTTTTCTTGTTTGGTTTTGTTTCCTCTTTACCATTTTTCTTTCCATCTGATACAATCTGTCTTTATAACCTGACTAATGTCTACTGTGAAAGTATTTCTGGATCCTTTACTTGACTGTATGATGCCATGGGGGGGGGTTGAGGAAAAGGATTTCCTTTTCAGTATTTGAAACTCAAGGAATTGTGGAATTCAATCTTATAAACTAAAAGTAAACAAACAAATTAATAAAAAAGAAAGGAAAAAATATGCAGAAACATAATATGTAACATTAAACAGCAAAACTATGCAAACCAACTAATGTAGTTATGATGCATATATGTTACTGAAACTAAAGTAAATAATCATGAATAAGAAAATAATACAGAATCATTCATTAAAATGTAGTAATCAACATGCTGTCATTGGTTTCTGTCAGCTCTCTGTTAAATGGAAGTTGTATCTGGGGGTAAGCTGCTGTCTTTGCCAGGATATATATTGGATGTGTTGCCAGTCTCTCCATTCCCAGAGATATCAAAGCATGAGTCACTAGGAAGGTATGGATTATGCCCAAGCATCATATAGAAGGATGTAATTCCAGGATCATTGTTCATGATGGAGGTGGATGCATATGCTAGGACAACCAGAAATTTGCTCTACTGAGATGTCTGTACTGGCTTCAGTGTCAAATTTTCATCAATATGTGAATGAAATATTCAAGGTATTAGCAAAAAATAGTTCTAAACACCTTAATGAGAGGCATAATAAACATACTCTTGGTCAGGGTGATTTCAAAGGTCTTTCTTGGTCGGCATGAATCCAAGAGGAAAGTCCATACACTGAGAAATACTTCTCTCATAATACTTTAGCAATCATTAAGGCTTCTGACTCCTGGTTGGTTATGAGAGTGTATACATTATGAAATGATTACTCTCACTGAAGTGTGGCTTACTCTATGTTCTTACTCTAATGTCTTAGAGGTAAGATACTAATTCCAACTAAGTCCTAAGTGTCAGTTGGACTAAATTGGCCTCTACCCTGTGGATGGCTGGAGCCAAACAGAGCAGGCTAGAGACAGGATAATCAGGTATCAGATAGACAGTTTAATTTCAAAGTGAGGGAAATGACTTGGAAGCAAGGACACATATGCTGGGGCTCTGCCCTTATTCGGGGGGAGGAATATGAGGCCATGGGGCATAACCTTGAGTTATACACTTGCAACTAGACAAATAGTCAAACAGTGCAGGGTAGCAACAGTGGTGAGGCACAGCAGCAACCATGAGGAAAGGTTGTCTACTGACAAAAAGTATCTTCATAGCAGGGCTTCATGTCTGGGCCTATTGGTGCTTTCTCAGGTATGTGATTTAGCTGCAGCAGTATTCAGACAGAGGGTAAGTGCAAAGAATTGTTGCTATGCCAAGTTCAGGGCACAACTTTCTTGCTGGGCCCTAGCCCTGGAAAACAGGGTGTCTCCTAATAGTATTTTGATCTAAGGATTAGCAAGTACTCATATTCTCTAAATATGTGCCATGAGTTCATCACTCTCTTCTTTGCAAAAAAGATACAATTCTCTCACTCTGTTAGGGATGTCTACAGCCATCTTTTGCTAGTGGAATTTGTCTCTTACTAGCTTTGAGGTCTTATTTTGATCAAAATTATATTCCAAAGTCATCATTTCAGTCAATCAAACATTTATTAAGTGGTTATTATATGCCAGGGTCTGTGTTGTGTCCTAAAGACATGAAGACAGGTAAAAAATGTCTTTGTGCTCAGTATGCTCACATTCTAATGGGGCAGACAAACACGAAGATGATTAAAAAGAAGCAAGTTATACACAGAATAGATGGAAGATAATATTAGAGTATTAGCAGCTGGAGAGCCTGTGTAAGGCCTCCTAGAGAAGGTGGAATTTGATCTGAGCACTGAGGGAAGCCAGAGAAACTAAGAGGTGGTAGTAAATAGGATGAGCATTTCAGGAACTGGAGATGACTTTTTTGTTTGAGGACCAGAAAGTAGGCCTCTGTAGCTTGATCATAGAATTCATGGAGGATAAGAAGAATGGGAACATAGGAATGAAAAAGGCTGTGAAGAGTTAAAAATGCCAAACAGAAGATTTTATATTTTGATCACTAAGATAAATTTATTAAGTACTTACTGTGTGATAGACTGGTGAAAAAAGAAAGGTAAAAAATGGTCCCTGTTCTCAAGAAGCTCGGAGTCAAATAGGGAATGCTAACAATTAAACATAAATATGATATATAGAGAGTAAATTGGAGACAAACTGAGAAGAAAGGCACTAGCATTAAGGGGCACCAGGAAAGGTTTCTTTCATAAGGTAAGACATTAGTTGAGGTGGAGACGAAGAGGGAGAGAGTTCCAGGCATGTAAGGAGCAAAGGAAAATGCCTTAGGTGAAACAGGATTTTATATCTGATCTTGAGGGTAAGGGGAAACCACTGCAGTCTATTAAATGATGTGGGAGGAGGTATGGTCAAAGCTGTACTTAAGGAAGATCAATTTGACAGTTGAGTGGATAATAGAATGGAATGGAGATAGTTGAGGCAGGGAGATCAATGAACAGACTTCTTCAGTAGTCTGAGCATGAGAACCTGCAGTGGTGGTAGCAGTGTCAGAGGAGAGAAGGGGGAATATAAGAGATACAGACAAAACAGGACTCACTCACATATTGGATATTGAGGGTGAGACAATGAGGAACAAAGGGTGCTGACAGAGTATATGTTATGCTTTGAACATGTTGAATTTGAGATACTGATAAAATGCCTAGTTCAAGAAGTCTAAAAGATAATTGGTGATGCAAGACTGTAAGGGTTATGGGATTTAAAGATCTCCCATGCCCCATGGACGTGCTGATATAGCAGAACAAGAAAAAAAAAAAAGCCGAGCTAACGGTCCTGTGGTTGGCAGTTGGCGG
>NW_027185655.1:85627053-85694147 GCF_028583685.1 Petaurus breviceps papuanus | reverse complement strand
GTTGCTTTTTTTTTTTTTTTTGAGTTAGGACTCCTGCTGAGGACTGCCAGGGGCCGGAGCTGCTGGGAGCACTCTTCCAGGACGCTGGGTGGTTGCTGTGAGTGGGGAGAGGAGGACCTTTGCCTGAGGTAGCCTGTTCTGTTTTAAAGGCTTGAAAATGTGGGTGCTTTCTACTTTATCTACCTGTGTCAATGTCATAACTACTCTGATGGCTTTCACTTTCTGGTTTTGGGACTCAGTCTTTTGGTATCTTAATAAATTTTCTAGTTTATTTCCCCAAATGGCAAACCTGATGTATTTTGTGATGGATAATTATATCAGCATATTTGTAATCTCTATAGGCATTGTGAATATGGCATTGCTGATACATTTGGCGACGAGGATGGGATCACAAAATGTCAGGCCTCTATTTGGAAGCAGTGGGGCTTTAGAGGGAGAAATGGCTATTCCAGGATGGGAGGATTTTCCTTATTCCTCTCTAGCCAGAGAATGGGCTAAAAGCACAGGGCCCTGTGAAAACTGGGAACCAAGGCTAAAAGAGGGAGAACCTGGAGATTTGGAAAGATGTTTGAAAGCAATACCCATAGAACCAGGCAAAGAACTGGCAGGAGTGTGCAGGAGAGGCTGGGTGCTGCTAACAAGTTATCGCCTTATGTGTAAAAGTAGGGATAAGCTGCTGAAGGAAAGAGCTAGGATGGCTAGGGAGTCAGCTGGTTTGCCTGAGGATTCTTCTGTGTCACAGCACTCAGAAGAGCAAACTGGAGGGACTCATGTGGTCCAGGAGCAAGCTACTGTTCATGTAGCTAAAAGGAAGCAAAAAACTAGCAGAAGGAATGTGCGTGCAGCTTTTGTACAGGCTGGGCAGAGTTGCCCTGACAGTTTCCAGGAGAATGTGTGTGAGGAGAATGGAACAAGGTTAGATGAGGAGTCTCCTAATGTAGAAGCTCTCCCCATACGAAGAAGAAGGCAGGAGACCCACCGAGGCAAAACAGAGTCCAGGGAGATAATTGAGGATTTCACTCAACAGGAGATCACTGATATATTGAGTAGATTTACCCAAAGAATGGGGGAGTCTTTAGTGTCTTGGATAGTAAGAATCACTGATGAAGGTGCCGGAGGAATAACACTGGACAATGAGGACTGTTTAAAATTCATAAGTATCAGTCAGAATCCTTTTGTACACCAGGATTTTAGGGATCACCATATGCAAGGAGGAAGTAACAAAACGAGTCTTCTAGCTTTAGCTGCAGAAGGTTGCAAAAAGCAATATCCAACTGAATCTATGTGGCCTAGGGGAGACAGACCCTGGTACTCACTTAGAGACTGTATGAGAAAACTAAAGGAGCAGGTAATGAAAACTGCTATCCTGATTGGAGATGCAAATGCATATTATGATACCCCCCTAGGAGTTCCTCATAGAAATATCATAGTGAAGACGGCTCCTCCTGCATATAAGCACCTAATTCTGACTCTTTTAATTGGAGAAATAGGGCACCCTCTTTCAGAGGTGCTGGATAAGATTTCACAATTAAGCGATTTAGGGGAATGGGAAAAAGACAAATTGCCTCGAGAGAAGAGTAAACAGCCAGAGGATTCAGAGACAAAATAGACCCACAAGAAGGGAACTGTTTACTGCTCTATTAAGAGCTGGGGTGGACTTTAGAAGAATAGATGGTATTCCAACTGAAGAGCTGCATAAGCTGTACCAAGAAAAGGTACTTAGCATTAGAATGAACAGGGAAGCAGGAACCACCCCTGCAGGTATTTCTGAATCTGAATCTTTGTATCCAAGTTTGCCCCACCTTCAGGGGGAATAGGAGATAGGCCAAGCCCCAGCCCAGATAAAGAAATATGCAGAAGAGATTGCAGACCCCATATTGGTTTAACAATATATTGGAAGAATGGATCAACTACTGTGACTAGGGCACTGATTGATACTGGGGCTGAGGCCACACTTATCTATGGAAACCCTGATAAGTTTAAACATGGGACTCCTATTACCATCACAGGTCTAGGAGGTGCTGAAATATCAGCCAGACAGATTAAAATAACAATGAAAATTGGGCAGTTACCTAAGAAGGAATATACTGTGGTTGTTGTACCCATTCCTGAATACATCATTGGAATAGATGTATTGAGAGGCATGACTCTGAATTTACCTGAAGGAAGATACCAATTTGCTGTGAGGAAGATAGGAATTAATACAGTTTTAGTAGGAAAACTAAAAATGGACCCAGTCACTTTACCTGAACCTTCTGAAGTAATTACTTTAAAACAGTATCGTGTGCCAGGTGGGCAAGATGAAATTGCCACTACTATAAAGGAATATGTTGAAGCAGGAGTGTTAGTCCCTACAACCACAAGATGGAATAATCCTGTCTGGCCAGTAAGAAAATCAGTTGGGACATGGAGAATGACTGTGGATTATAGACAGTTGAATAAGATGACTCCTTCTTTGTATGCTGCTGTTCCAGATACCATCACCTTAATAGAAAGGATCCAGAAATATGATGGGACTTGGTATGCAATTATTGATTTGGCAAATGCCTTCTTCACCATCCCAATAGACTCTAAACAATGGGACCACTTTGCTTTCACTTGGCAGGGTAGACAATATACTTTTACTCGCTTGCCACAAGGGTACATACATAGCCCCACTATCTGTCATAGGAACTGAAGGATTTGGTTCTACTGATAGAATAAAATTAGGAGCTAAAGTATGGGTAAAACGGAAGCCAGATGATGTTCCAAAGGCTGCAGCGATTATAGCATATGGGAAGGATAACACTGTAACTATTGTTTATTCTGGAGAAGATGATTACAAAATTGTACCCTTAAATCATTTATTCTACCATGAGTGAGGCTACAATAGTCTGGTTATTGTCTCTTTGCTTGTTCTTGATTTTTGGTTTGTTCACCTTGTTTGTTAGATTTGTTTCCACAGGCTTGGTACCCTCCATCTGTAGATGCCTGATAGCTTAAGCTGGATGTCACCCCCTGTCTGCAACTGTGATGCGTCACCCTTGGACCTGGCATCAAGCATATTAAGAACTGACCTCTCAAATGGGACCCCTAAGGACAGGGACAGCTCTACATCCGATTTCAGCAACAAGTAGCCATAGAAGAAGAGATCTTCACCCCTTACCACAAGATTTTGGGGCCCCATTTGTTTGGGGTGGGGGAAATGATGGGGAGCTTGTGCTCAAGCCCCACCCTAAAATATGATTTTTTGTGTTTATTGTGTGCTATTCTTGTTATATTGTTGTGAAATTTTGTTGACACCAGTTATTCCTACTGTATTTTTGTCAAGTAAGGGACATGAAAGATCTTGGGGCCGAATGTAAGGGTTATGGGATTTAAAGATCTCCCATGCCCCATGGACGTGCTGACATAGCAGAACAAGAAAAAAAAAAAAGCCGAGCTAATGGTCCTGTGGTTGGCAGTTGGCGGCAGTTGCTTTTTTTTTTTTTGAGTTAGGACTCCTGCTGAGGACTGCCAGGGGCCGGAGCTGCTGGGAGCACTCTTCCAGTACGCTGGGTGGTTGCTGTGAGTGGGGAGAGGAGGACCTTTGCCTGAGGTAGCCTGTTCTGTTTTAAAGGCTTGAAAATGTGGGTGCTTTCTACTTTATCTACCTGTGCCAATGTCATAACTACTCTGATGGCTTTCACTTTCTGGTTTTGGGACTCAGTCTTTTGGTATCTTAATAAATTTTCTAGTTTATTTCCCCAAATGGCAAACCTGATGTATTTTGTGATGGATAATTATATCAGCATATTTGTAATCTCTATAGGCATTGTGAATATGGCATTGCTGATACAAAGACTGAAACTCAGAAGAAAAGACTAGGTTTGGATATGTACTTCTACATAGAAATAATAATTGAGGGGTGGCCAGGTAGCACAGTGAGTAAGAGCACTGGCTCCAGTGTCGGGATGACCTGGGGATTGAATCTGGGCTCAGACACTTAGCACCCACCCAGAAACACCTGGCCATGTAACCTTGAGGAAGTTACTTAACCCCGATTGCTTTAAAAAAAAATAGTAATTGAACCCACAGGAGTTGATGTGATCACTAAAAAGTTCACATTATAGAAGAAAAGAGCCTAAGGAAGAACCTTGGGGGACTTAGTGGGAAAACTTGAATGAAGTTCCAGTGAAGGAGACTAAGAAAGAGCAGTCAGATATTAGAGCTGCCATCAGGAAAGAGGAACATCATGAAAACTGAGAGAAGAGAGAATATTATGAGGTGTGATCAACAGTGGCTTGAATAGAGGTTGAAAAGGATGAGAATGAGAAAGGACCATCAGATTTGGCAATTGAGGAGATATTGGTCCAATTGGAAGAGCAGTTTCAGTTGAATGATTCAGTCAGATTTTTCTTGGAATAGATTGGGGTCAGTAACATGGATCGTGTTGGTTTCTACTCAGGTATATCCCAATCATTCAATGAGACTACACTTCTTGCTGAGCTTCATCCTTGTGATGGGACCAACATTTCTCTGAGACAAGCATCTTTCCTCCCACCTACAACATAGAGAGACATTACCCAAAAAGAAGGCAAATCTGTCCCTGAGATCTCATTGGCCAGAGCTTCACTGACAGAGCTTTCTGTTCATCCAAAAGCATATAAAAAGTTCCAGTTATGTAGAATCTATGCCTTTTGGATTTAGTAGATTTCTGAAGACCATATGAGTCACCATGTCTTTTATTACACTCTTCCTTAATGACTAGATATGTTTCCCTATGCAGATGAGAGGGTCTGTGTCCAGGGAAGCTAAGGAGCACTCTGTCCTTTTTGTATATACTTGTTGTAAACAAAACAAAACAAAACTCTTAATTAACTTACAAGTGCCTCATTTTTTTTTGTCCCAAAGTCAAACTTGAACTAAGAAAGAGAGTACCATGTTATAGCTTTTTCTGATATACATCAAGCACTCCTTCTGGTCTTGGGAGACCCTTAAAGTCAAATTTCTCAGCATCCATTTGAGAAGATATAAGGACAATGCTCTTAGAATATACATTGTCACTTCTTGAGTTTTATCATTTGTATGCTTCTCTTTGGAATGTCCAAAGTGGGCAGGGAATGGGTCTCTTTCTGTGTGTATGTATATGCAGATATACATGTTCATGTATCTATATGTGTGTAGATATATATGTTTATTTGTTTGAATTAATTTATAGTATTTAATATACTCAGATTTTGAATTCCAAATTTCCCCCCCCTTTCCTCTACTTCCTTCTCCCCAAGATGTCACACAATCTGATATACACTTTACATTTAAGAGGAAATAAATATTAAATGTATTTTTACATTACTCATGTTGTGAAAGAACAATCAGAACAAAATGAAACAACAAAAAAGAGAAAATAGTATGCTTAAATTTGCATCCAGACTCCATAATTCTTTATCTAGATGTGAATAGCATTTTCCATCATACATCCTTTGGAATTGTCTTAGATCACTGCATTGCTTAGAAGAGCTAAGTCTAAAAGTCAGTCACTGCACAATGTTTTTCTTACTATATACAGAGTTCTCCAGGTTCTGCTAACTTCACTCAGCCAGTCTTTCCAGGATTTTCTGAAATCTACTTGCCCACCATTTCTTATGGAACAATTATATTTCATTACCTTCATATACCACAACTTGTTCAACCATTCCTCAATTGATGGACATCCCCTCAATTTCCAATTCTTGGCCACCACAAAAAGGGCTGCTATAATATTTTTGTACTTGTGGGTCCTTTTCCCATTTTATGATATTTTTGGGATGCAGACCTAATAGTGGTATTGCTGAATCAAAGTTTGATAGCCTTTTGGGCATAGTTCCAAATTGCTCTCCAGAATGATTGGATCAGTTCAGAACTCCACCAACAATGCATTTGTGTTCCAATTTTCCCACATCTTCTCCAGCATTTATGATTTTCCTATTTTGTCATGTTAGTCAATCATATAAGTGTGAGGTGGTACCTCAGAGTTCTTTTGATTTTCATTTCTCTAATCAATAGTGATTTAGAGCATTTTTATACCAATATATAACCTTAATTTGTTCCTCTGAAAACAGTCTGTTCATATCTTTTGACCATTTCTCAATTGGGGAATGACTTGTATTCTTAGAAATTGGACTCAGTTCTCTATAGATCTTAGGGGGGAAAGAGACCTTTATCAGTGATACTGGCAGTAAAAATTGTTTCCCAGCTTTCTGCTTCCCATCTAATCTTGGTTGCAGTGGCTTGGTTTGTGAAAAAAAAAAACTTTCTAATTTAATGTAATAAAAACTGTTCATTTTGCATTTCAAAATGTTCTCTATCTCTTGTTTGGTCATAAATTCTTGTGTACCAGAGATCTGACAGGTGAACTCCTTGCTCTCCTAGTTTGCTTATAGTATCAGCCTTTATATATAAATCATGGACCCATTTTGATTTTATCTTGGAATATGGTGTAAGATGTTGGTGTACACCTAGTTTCTGCCATAGTTTTACAGTTTTCCCATCAGCTTTTTTTTTCTTCCTCAAGTAATTAGAGTCTTTGGGTTTATCAAAGATAACTATAGTCATTGACTTCTGTGTCTTGTGTACAGAACCTGTTTCATTGATCTATTACTCTATTTCTTAGGCAGTACCAAGTAGTTTTCATGATTGCTGATTTATCATACAGTTTTAGATCTGATATGGCTAGACCACCTTCCCTTGCATTTCTCTTCATTAATTCCCTTGATATTCTGGACCTTTTATTATTCCAGATGAATTTTGTTGTTATTTTTTTCTAGCTCTGTAAAATAGTTTTGGTAGTTTGATTGATATGGAACTGAGTAAGTAAATTAATTTATGGAGAGTTGTTGTTTGCATTATGTTAGCTTGGTCTATCCATGAGCAAATGCTATTTTTCTAAATATTTAGATCAGACTTTATTTGTATGAAAAGTGTTTTGTAATTGTGTTCATATAGTTCCTGGACTTGTCGGTAAACTCTTAAATATTTTACAATGTCTACAATAACTTTAAATGGAATTTCTCTTTCTATCTCTTGCTGTTGGGCTTTGATAGATTTGTGTGGGTTTATTTTATGTGCTGCACTTTTGCTAAAGTTGTTAATTATTTCAAGTAGTTTTTTAGTTCATAGTCTAGGATTCTCTAAATATATCACCATATTGTTTGCAAAGAGGGATAGCTTTGTTTCTTCTTTTCCTTTTCTAATTCCTTCAATTTGTTTTCTTATAACTAAATTTCTTCTCTTATAACTAAAGCTAACCTTTCTCGTGCCATATTGAATAACAGTGATGATAACAGGCATTCTTGTTTCACTCCTAATATTATTGGGAATGATTCCAGCTTATCCCCACATATACTGCTTGCTGATTGTTTTAGATACATGCTATTCATCATTTTAAGGAAGACTCCATTTTTTCTTATTCTCTCTGTTGTTTTTTTAATAGGCATGGGAGTTATATTTTGTCAAAAGCTTATTCTGCATCTATTGAGATATTCATATGATTTCTATCAATTTTTTAATTTATATTGTCAATTATGCTGATAGTTTTCCTAATATTTAACCAGCTTTGTACTTCTGGTATCCTACTTTGATATAGTCTATTGTCCTAGTAATCAACTGCTGTAATCTCTTAACTAATATTTTATTCAATTTTTTGCATCTATATTCATTAGGGAAATTATTCTATAATTTTCTTTCTCTGTTTTGGCTCTTCCTGGTTTAGGAAGAATTTGGTAGGACTCCTTTGTTTATTTTCCCAAATAGTTAATATAGTGTTAGAATTAATTGTTCTTTAAATGTTTGATAAAATTCACTTTTAAATCCATCTGGCCCGGAGATGTTTTCTTAGGAAGTTCATTCATAGCTTGTTCAATTTCTAAGCCTAACCCCAACCCTTTCTTTCTTTTTTTTTTAAATCAAATTAACCAAATATTTATCTTTTTTATTATTTTTTCTCATATAACTAGTTCTTAGTTTTATTTACTAGCTCAAGAGTTTTCTTAATTTCAATTTTATTAATCTCCCCTGTAATTTTCAGAATGTCTAAATTGGTATTTAATTGGTGATTTTTAATTTTTTCTTGTTCTAGCTTTTTTCATTGTATAACCAATTCATTGATCTCTTTCTCTATTGTATTTGTGTAAACATTTAGAAATTATAAAATTTTCTCTAAGAACTGCTTTGGCTACATCCCATAAGTTTTGGTATGTTGTCTCATTATTATCATTCTCTTGGATGAAATTATTAATTGTTTCTATGATTTGTTGTTTGACCCACTTATTCTTTAGGATTATTTTATTTAGTTTCCAATTAATCTTTAGTTTATCCTTCAACGACCCTTTATTCCATGGAATTTTTATTGCATCATGATCTGAAAAGGATGCATTTAATATTTCTGTCTTTCTGCATTGTTTTGTGAGGTGTAATGACAATGGGATTTTGATGATCTTCCCCACCCCTTTTGATGGAAATGCAAATTTAAAAATCTTCCCTGTCCCTAGGCTAAAGTGCACCTGGAGCCTGGGGTGGGAGGCTTTTTCAGTAGATACTTCTTGATTGGCCAGTGAGTCAACAAGGTTGTTACATTCTCTGAGCCCTGATGTGTAGCTTTGTTTTGGGGCTCACTTTGAGAAGTGTTCTGTAATTTGATGAACCTCTGGGAAGCCATTGTTAAGAGTCCTCCGGCTTTGAAACCCAGATGTTGATTTAGTATGGATGTAATGGTTGGACAGTTTGGAAACTGTCTACTTGATCTGTTTTTCTGTCTTGATAATTCTGTCTGTATATTCTGAAGTTCAGGGTGCTGACCTTTTTCCCCTGAACTAGGTGAATGATACATATCTGACTGATTAAAGTAAGCTTTTTAACACATTTTGAGTTGCTTTCCTTTATCAAGGCAGATCTAAGAACCTGTGTTGGCAGCCACCCTAGGGACACTGTGGTGTTTGCCACTACACCCCTTGATAGGCTTAAGTGTATTTGAGGACCTTTTCTGATTTGAAAATATACTCTGCCCCCTAATAGACTGAATGTGGTCACATGGAGCCTGTGGTTGGAAGCTTATGTTCCAGAAATGCCCCCATTTTGGGCATTATTTTACAATTGGGCAGTGGTCATGAGGATTGTGATGTTTTCTGACCCTGGAGAAAGCTATATATATACTCTCATGTGAAGTTTTGCTTTGGGGCTCACTTTGGGAAGAGTTGTGTGATTTAATCTAATCAGACTCTGGACAGTGGTTGAGACCTCTGGCTTTGAAAACCCAGATGTTGGTGCTTCTCTCTCTGGTAACTAAATGTAATAATAATGGAATTTGAAGATCTTCCATGACCCTTGTATTGGAAAGCAAACATGCATTTAGCACCTTGTTTCAAATTCATGATTGTGTCAAGTATTAAGATCCAAAACTTGTGAATCTCAGAGTGGTATGAACTTGTTGATGTAACAGGAAGGTGCAGAAGAGGGAGGAGCTAATACCATATATAAGGAAAAGCCTAAGCTGAAAGAAGCCAGAACAGCTGGGAGTGAGCATCTGGAGGCTGAGCAACTACTGCTGGAGAGGGAGAAGGGAACTGAGAGCTGAGAACTGAGAACTTCTGAGAGCCAGCCAGAGCTGCCAATAACTTCTGAGAGCTGAGAAGAACTGAGAAGAGAATTGACAAGAACTGAGAAATGAGAAGAGATGAGAACTGTGAGGAAGCATGATTGTGGTGATGGTACTTTGTCTGTTTTGATGTTAATTTGTCACATTAATCTGCTGATAGAGGATGGTGCTGTTGTTACAGAAGCCCTGGGACCTCACTGCTGGTTTAGAAGCCCTAAAAGTGGATTTTCTTGATGTATGTTTATTATAAATCATGGAGAAGGGTCTTGCTGATGTTTTCAGAGGTCCTGGGACTCTACTGATGATTTGTGTTGATTCCTCAGACCTTGTTGTTGGTTCCATGTTGATTTCAGAGGCAGAAAGTCAATTGATGAGGATGCTGGAAATGTGAATGTTTTTATGGCTTTGTTAAGTTTTGTCTTCTCAGGAACAGAAACTGTGAAGGACTTTAGGTGGACTAGACACTGTGTGCTTCAATATGGAACAGGAACTGGACAAGGAGCTGGACGACAAGGAGCTGGCAGGAGCTGGGACCACGGAAGAGGAACTATGAAAGTTAAGAGCCTGCCTCAAGTCAAGATGAAAAGACCTCTCCTTGGGTATTTAACTCAAACTTAGAATATCAAGATTTACTGTGGGCTAGGGGGTGGAGAACTTTTACCTTTACATTTAGATGATTGAGTTAAGGACTTCTCCAATTAAGAAGAAAGATTTTTTGATCGAAGAGATTAAGACAGTGTGACCTAGGGGTGGAGAACTTTGACCTTGTACTTTGTGATTGAATTAAGGACTCACTAAGCAATTGAGTTACTAAATGAATGTAAATTTTGTTTAAAACTATGTGACCACTTTGGTGAAAACTATGTGGCCATTTTAGTGATAAGATTTTATACTATAACATTGTGAATGCTGTACTTTGATTTCTGTGAATGTTTTGTCTTAGTTTGTTACTGAACAAATAGAGAGTTCACTATAGTGTGTAATCAGAACCTTGAAGCTGTTCATGGCAGCAGTCCTCTGGAAAGCTGCTTGTGCTTGGCTTTACACTAAGTATGGATGTGATCGTCAGAAAGCTGGAAACCCTGTCTATTGGTCTGTTTCTATGTCTGTTTTTTGTCTGCTTATAACTTCTGCTTGCATTTTCTCTGAAGTGCAGGGTGCTAACTTTTCCCCTGAACCAGTTTAATGACATATGTTTGATTAAATTAAGTTTGTTAACCCTTTTTGAGTTGCTTTCCTTCAGAAAAGCAGATCAAAGAAACTGTGCTAGCAGCCATCCTGGGTTTGCTAGGGTGCTTGCTGCTACATGAGGTTATTATGCTCTAGTACATGGTCAGTTTTGTGTATGTGCCATATACTGCTGAGAAAAAGGTATATTCCTTTATATCATGATTCAATTTTCTCCAGAGGTCTCCTATATTTAATTTTTCTTAAATTTTATTCACTTCCTTAACTTTATTCTTTATTTTGAGCTTAGATTTATCTACTACTGAGAGGGGTAGGTTAATGCCCCCCACTGGTATAGTTTTGCTGTCTATTTCTTCCCATAAGTCCCTTAACTTCTTCTCTAAGAATTTGGATGCTATACCAGAGTAGGTGCATATATGTTTAATAATGATGCTACTTCTTTGTCTATGGTACCTTTTAGCAGAATGGAGTTTCCTTCATTTTCTTTTTTAATTAGATCTATTTTTGCTTTTGCTTTGTCTGAGATCAGGATTGCTACCTTTATTTTTTTTTACTTCAACTGAAGCATAACATATTCTGCTCCAGGTTTTTCCTTTACTTATGTGAACCACTCTACTTCAAATGTGTTTCTTGTAAACAACATATTGCAGGATTATATTTTTTAATCCACTCTGCTATTTGCTTCTGTTGTATGGGAGAATTCATCCTATTCACATTTTGTTATGATTACTATGTCTTTCTCTCCAGCTTATTCTCCTCCCCAATTATACTTTTCTCTCTCCTTTCACCCTTTTCCTCTTCACCAGCATTTTGTTCTGACTATTGCCCCCCTATACATCTACTTCCTTCTATCAGACCCCCTCACTTTTCTTTTCCCTTTCCCCTATTGCTTCTACTCTCCCTTCTGACCTCTCATCTATCTCCCCTTCCATTTTCTTTCCCCCTTTTCTTTCTACTTCTCTTTACTGTAATAGGTTTTTATGACCAGCTGAACATATATGTTAGTCCCTCTTTGATTCAGATCAGAGAAAGGTTCAAACAATGCTTGCCTGCTCCCTTCTTTCTCTCTACTGTGATATAATTTACACTATTCTGCCTCTCCCTTTCCTCTTCTCCCAGTATTTTTTTCACTCCTTAATTAATTAATTATTGTTATCACCACATCGAATTCTATTTATTTCCACACCCAATGTCTAATGTATACCCCTTCTAAATGCTGTAATAAAAATGCAGTTCTCAAGAGTTACATGTATCATCTTCCTGTGTAGGGATGTAAACATTTTAACCACATGGAATAAAATATTTTTTTTCCTTTCCTTGTTACTTTTTCACGCTTCTCTTTTGTCTTCTACTTGGAATTGAATTTTATGTTCACCTCCAATTTTTATTGAAATTCCCCTATTTTGGGGGATGGCTAGGTGGCACAGTGAATAGAGCACTGGCTCTGGAGTCAGGAGGACCTGAATTCAAATGCAGCCTCAGACACTTAACACAAAAATGAGCCATGTGATCTTGGGCAAATCACTTAACCCCAATTGCCCTCTAAAAAAGCAAAAAAAAAAACCCCAGAAATTCCCCTATTTCCTTGACTATCTATCTTTTCCCCTGAATGATTCTGCTCAGTTTTTTTTGGGGGGGGAGTAGTTGATTCTTGGTTGTAATCTGAGCTAATGTGCCTTACAGAATATCAGATTCCAAGACCTCTGATCCTTTAAGGTAGAAGCTGCTAAATCCTGCAAATCCTGACTGTTGTTCCACAATATTTAAATTGTTTCATTCTGACTGCTTGCAGAATTTCCTTCTTGACCTGAAAATTGTGGAATTTGGCTATTTCCTTGGAGCTTCCATTTTGGGATCTCTTTCAGAAATGATTGGTGGATTATTTCAATGAATATTTGGCCCTCGGGTTCTTAGAATATCAGGGAAGTTGTCCTTGGAAATTTCTTGAAAGATGCTGCACATGCTCTTTTTTTTTTTTGATCATGGCTTTCAGGTAGTAAAATAATTTTTAAGCTATCTCTCCTAGATCTATTTTCCAGGTGAGTTTTTTTTCCAATGAGGTATTTTACATTTTATCCTACTTTTTCATTCTTTTGAATTTGATTGACTGATTCTTTATGTGTTAAAGAGTTATTTGCTTCTACTCACCTGATTCTAATTTTAAGAAATTGTTTTCTTCAGTTAGCTTTTGTACCTCCTTTTCCATTTGACTAATTCTGATTTTTTTAAGCAATTGGGATTAAGTAACTTGCTCAAGGTTACACAGCCAGGTGTTTCTGGGTGGGTGCTAACTGTCTGAGCCCAGATTCGATCCCCAGACCATCCTGACACTGGAGCTGGTGCTCTTACTCTCTGTGCTACCTGGCCTCCTCTCTAATTCTGCTTTTTATAGAGTTGTTTTCTTCTGCTCCTACTTATCTTTCCACTGCTTGCACTATTCCAGGATCTGTTCTGGGGCTCTCTTTTATGGATGTTCATAGATGAGAATGGAAGAGGGACAGTGATCTACTGTTAACTTTGCCATCTTGGCTCCCAGAAAATCACACACACACACACACACACACACACACACACACACATATAAGATTGGAATTGGTTAATTGGTTCTGTTGAAACTGTATCTTGTCACATTCTCTCTGACCACCTTACTAGTTGGTATAGTAAGAAGATATTTAAGTAGCCAATGTAAGTTAATAATAAATAGAAAATGGGATTTCCAAGTGTAAAGGGTAGCATTCATAAAAGTTGCCTGCAAAAACTACCTCCTAAATTAATTAAGGCCATATCTGGAGACTATGTACTAAATTAGGAAAAGCCAGGTAGGCCTCAAAGCCCTCTTTTGCAATAATACCCCTTCAGGCTATAAGCTGCAGGTAAGCTTTCAGACATGCAAAGTAGAGCCAGAAAAATATTTTGCAAATTAAATAACCTTAAGCTGGAAATTATAACTTTGAGATTTATACTGATATATTAGTAGGTGACCCCCTAAGTTTATTTTATTTAGATAAGAGTTAGTCTACTCCCAACCAGAACATAATAACAACAGGACTACCAAACCCTAGCTCTTAAGCATTTCTCCATAGGTTGGTGGTGCCTGAGGACAAGCAATTGCAATCTGCAGTTTTGTAAGTGACTCTATGCACCCCTCTCCATCCCACCATCTGTGTGCCCCATATACTTTATACTCTCTGTGCCTTATTATAGCATGATTGATGCTTAACTCCCTTCTTGCTGTTGGTGTGATCTTTCCTGGTGAATATCCAAAGAATCAACCTTGTTTTCACTGACCCAACCAGGGACCCTTTTTAGTCTTTTTCTTCAAGCCATATAAACCAAGGGCACCTGGGCTCTGGTTATTTCTTCATAGCTTCTCCTCAAAGTGTGTGAGCAGGTGAACCATGAACCTACTGGAAAAAAACTGAGGTAAGAAAAGGAACCCCATGCTGAGCCTCAGGTAGGTACTTTCCCTCATGGTTAGGTCATAATAAAACAGGTTCCAATTAGAGCTGACATTCTTTTTATAGACTATGAGGTCTGGACACACTGAGACACAGTGTCCAGTGTTGAAACCTGCAAATTCCTTTGAAAATTTAAAGGTCATGGACTTCCTGGAGCCAAGATGGTGGAAGAAGTTGCTCCCACTCTCCCTTAGTGACCTCTAAAAACTGAGAAAATATCACGCCGGGAGAAAAAATGTGGAACAGCTGAGCCAGCAGAAAAATGGTGTGCAGCAGTCTCATAGCCCAGGAACCTTGGAGAATTAATGGGAAGGATCCCTCTTGCTCTGGTGGAAGGGGAGCAGTACAGAACAGGAGGTGTCCCAGCATGCCGGTGAGTGGCAAGTCCTACCTCAGAAAACCAGGGAGAGATCCTGAGCCCCAGTGTGGTGGGGGATGCCAGCACTGACACCAGGATCTCCTGAGTATTTTGGCACAGGCAGGGGAACCAGTAGATTATAGTTTGGAAAACCACAATATGCCTTGGTGGGCAGGTAACCCCCGGCACAAACCTCTTGGCAATTTGGCATTACTACAGAAACTGCAACTCCAGGAGGCATAATTATAGGCAGGCAGGCATCTTCCAGGAGCTAAACCTTCCAGTTCTTCAAAGCATCCTGGGTGAGCAGGCATTCTCCAGGGGACAGATCCCCCATTCCCATCCCCAGAGCTTCAGTGTTACAGACCCCAACTCAGCATCAGGTAAGCTGCCAGACTCCCACAGCTTCCAGCTGCCAGCATCTGAAGCACCAGCACAAAAAGCCAGTTATCAGGTCCCTGGCCCCCAGCACAAGGAGCTTGGAACAGTGCCCACTGTGTTCCACCAGGAGAGTTCAGCTTAAAAAACCAGGAAGTAGACAAACACCGTGAACAAAAAAGCAGAAACAGAAAATGAAAATAGGTTGTTAATATGGGGATAGGGAAGATCAAAACACAAATTCAGAAGGGACAACATTGTCAATATACCCACATCCAAAACGTCAAAGCAGAATATGAATGGGTCATAAGCCCCAAAACCCTTCTTGGAAGAGCTCAAGAAGGATTTTTAAATCAAATAAGAGAGATAGGAGAAAAATTGGGAATTATGCAAGAGAAAGTCAATAGCTTGGAAAAGGAAGGACACAAATTGACTGTAGAAAACAAGCTCTTATAAAATGCAATTGGTCAAATGGAAAAAATTACACTGAAGAAAACTAATTCTCAAGAGGAAGAAATGACCAAATGGAAACAGAGACACAAAAACTCACTGAAGAGAACTCCTTAAAAAGTAAAATAGGTCAGGGTGGCCTGGTAGCACAGTGAGTAAGATCACCAGCTCCAGTGTCAGGATGACCTGGAGATCGAATCCCGGGCTCAGACACTTAGCACCCACCCAGAAACACCTGGCCATATAACCTTGAGCAAGTTACTTAACACCAATTGCTTAGGGGTGGCCAGGTGGCTCAGCGAGTAAGAGCACCAGCTCCAGTGTTGGGATGACCTAGAGATCGAATCCCAGGCTCAGACACTCAGCACCACACCCAGAAATAACTGGCCGTGTAACCTTGAGCAAGTTACTTAACCCAATTGCTTAGAAAAAAAAAAAGCGAAATGGGTCAAATGGAAAAGGAGGTAAAAAATCTAATTGAATAAAATATTTCCTTAAAAATTAGAACTGGGTAAGTGGAAGCTAATGAGTCTGTGAGACATCAAGAATCAGTCAAACAGCCAAGATGGTAGAGCAAAAGCAGGGACTCACCAGAGTGCTGTCCCAAACCCCTTCAGGTACTTCTAAAAAGTTAATCTGAACAAATTATATAGTGACAGAATCAACAAAGAGACAGAGTATGTCAGATTTCCAGGCCAATACCAGCTGGAAGGTTGACAGGAAGGGTCTGTTGAACCAGACTGGGAAAAGAGTGCAGTCTAGTGTGCAGGCTGCACCAGCATAGACCTGACCATAGCAAAGCCAAAGCAGACCCCAGAGGATTGAATCACTGACAGTATTGGAGATTCCCAGACCTCTCAGAGCAGGAGAGGGGTTGGGTCTGTAGAATCTGGGTGAGGAGAGAAGCACAGTCCTCCACAGGGACTGCAACAGCAGCAGAAATTGCTCCTGGGACTATCAGCCCACAGGCTGAATGTTTGAAAGTCACCTATTTAAAATTCCAGGAGACAAGATGGCAGAGTAAGCAGTAAGTTGTTCTTACTCTCCCTTATAGACTTTGAAATATCCAGAGAATATTGCCCCAGGAAAAATCCTGGAATAATGAAGTCAGCTGAAAGACAGGGTACAGCAGTCTTTTAGCTCCAGAGGCTATTGTAACCTCCATTTTTGAACTCTCCCCAGCCCCTTTACCTATCAAGCTCACCTAAGAAACCAGCATGACACCTGTACTCCCAGTGCCCTAGGAGACTCACCAAGAAAACAGACCTAGCCTGCCAGAAAGGCCCACCAAGTTAGATCTGCCCAAGCTGGCCATAAAGACCTGCCAAATCCAAGTCAGGCCTGTCCAAGAGATATCTTTGTGACAAGGAAAATCAAAATACAAATCTAGGAGAGGAAAACATGGTCAATATACCCACATCTGAAACCTCAAAGGGGAATATGCATTGGTCTCAAGATAAAAAAGCCTTCTTGAAAGAGCTCAAGAAGGATTTTTAAAATCAAATAAGAGAGTTAGAAGAAAAATTGAACAATTCCTTTAAAAATACAATTGATAAAATAAAAAAAAAGTAAACTGAAGAAACTAACTCCTTAAAAAGTAGAATTGGTCAAATGGAAAAGGAGATATAAAGCTAAATGAAGAAAACAATTCATTAAAAATTAGAATTGGGCAACTGGAAACTAATGACTCTATGAGACATCAAGAATCAGTCAAACAAAATTAAAGAAATGAAAAAGTAGAAGAAAAGATAAAATATCTCATTGGGAAAACAAATGACCTGGAAAATAGATCCAGGAGATATAATTTAAGAATTTATTGGTGTACCTGAGAACCATGATTAAAAAAAAAGAGCCTGGACAGCATCTTGTTCCCAGAGGTTATTTAATTTTAGTTTTCAACATTCATTTCCACAAGATTTGAGTTGCAAATTTTCTCCCCATCTTTCCTCTATCCCCCACCTTAGGATGGCAAGCATATTGAATACCCCTTTTCCCAGTCTTCCCTCTCTTATATACCCCCTATAGCTCCCTAATCTCTTCCCACTTACTTTCTTGTAATGCAAGATAGATTTCTCTACCTCATTGCCTGTATATCTTATTTCCAAGTTACATGTAAATATAATTTTTTAACATTTGTTCTTAAAACTTTGAACTCCAAATTCTCTCCTTTCTTCCCTCCTCACACTCCCACACTGGGAAGGCAAGCAATTCAATATGGGTTATACATGTGTAGCTATGCAAAGCATTTCCATAGTAGTCATATTGTGAAAAACTAACTATATTTCCACCCATCCTATCCCGCCCCCACATTTATTCTATTTTCTCCTTTGACCCTGTCCCTTTTCAAAAGTGTGTGCGTCTAACTACCCTCTCCCCCATTATGCATTCTCTTCTATCATTCCCCACCCTCTTATCCAATCCCCCGCTAATTTCCTGTATGGTAAGATATTCAATTGAATGTGCATGTTATTCTTTCCTTAAGCCAAGTCCAATGACAGTAAGGTTGACATTGCTTTCACCTCCCTGTTCTTCCCCTCCATTGTAAGAGCTTTCTCTTGCCTCTTTTAAGTAATATAATTTACCCTATTCTATCTCTACCTCTTAATTTTATTTTTTTAGACATCATCACTTCATATTCAACTCACCCTGTGCCCTCTATGTATACATATGCACACATATACACACATATATGCACATATACACACACCTACACATGTATGCATACAAATATTTATAACTACATACATACATTTATATATATATGTACATATTCCCTTAAACTATCCTAAAACTAAGAAAGGTTTCAAGAGTTATAGATATCATCTTTTCATGTAGTAACGTAAATAGGTAAACTTTAATATGTTCCTTATGATTTCTCTTTCCTGTTTACTTTTTTCATGGGTCTCTTCCTTCTTGTATTTGAAAGTCAAACTTTTTGTTCACCTATGGTCTTTCTCTTCATCAAGAATGCTTGAAAGTCCTCTATTTCATTGAATATCCGTATTTTCTTGAAGTATTATACTCAGCTTTGAAGAGTATAATAGCTATCTACTCAATGTGTAGGTGATTCTTGGTTTTAACACAAGCTCTTTTAATCTTCAGAATATCATATTCCAAGCCCTTTGATACCTTAAGGTCGAAGCTGCTATATCTTGTGTTATCATGATTATGTTTCTGCAATACTCAAATTATTTTTTCCTGACTGTTTGTAATATTTTCTCCTTGACCTGGGAACTCTGGAATTTGGATATAATATTCCTAGGAGTTTTTTTTTTGTATGTGTGTGAACTTTTTCAAGATGCAATCAATGAATTCTTTCAATTTCTATTTTACCCATTGGTTCTAGAATATCAAGGGTGTTTTCCTTGATGATTTCTTTTAATTTAATTTAAATTTATTTATTTGCTTTTAGTTTACAAAATTCAGTCCCACAATCCCTTGAGTTTCAAATTTCCTTTCCCTTCCTCTTCTCCCCCCTCCCTCCTCATGGTGGCATGTAATCAAATATAGATTCTACAAACACTTTCACATTGAACATTAGTCAAGTTGTAAAGGATTATAACCAATGGAGTGAACACTGAAAAAGGAGGGACAAAACACAAAAGAGAGAAAGCAAGTAATTTACTTCAATCTGCATTTGGATTCTGTAGTTCTTTCTCTGGATGTGAATAATCCCTTTCCATCATGAGTCTTTTGTAGTTGTCATATAACCTTGCATTTCTGAGAGGAGCCCAGTCTATCAGACTTAGTCATCACACATACAACATGTCTGTACCTGTGTAAGAAGTACTCCTGTTTCTGCTCAGCATAAGTTTATATAAATCTCTTCAAGTTATTATGAAGTCCATCTGTTCCTCATTTCTTATAGTACAAGAGAATCCCATTACATACATATACTACAACTTGTTTATCCATTCTCCAATTGATGGGCCTCCTTTTGATTTCCATTTTTTTTGCCACCACAAATAAAGCTGCTATAAATATTTTTCTACATATGGGTCCTTTTTCCACTTCTATGATTTCTTCTGGGATGCAGACCTGTAAATGGTATTACTAGGTCAAAGGATATGCACTTTTAATTTTTTGGTCTTTATTAATTTGTTTACTTTTAGTTTACAAGATTCAGTTCCACAATTCCTTGAGTTTCAAATTTTCTCTCCCTCCCTCTCCGCCCCCCCCCCATGATGGCATACAATCAAGTATAGGATCTGCAAATACTTTCACATTAGGCATTAGTCAGGTTACAAAGAATGATTGTATCAGATGGAATGAATAATGGGAAAGAGGAAACAAAACCAAACAAGAAAAAGAAAAAGATCAGGTAGTTTGCTTCAATCTGGATTCAACCTCAGTTCTTTCTAGTTCTTTCTCTGGATGTAGATATCTCTCTCCATCATGAGTCTTTTGGGGTTGACTTATAACCCTGCCTTGCTGAGAAGAGTCCAGTCTATCAAAGTTGGTCTTCACACAAATGTAGTGTGTGTAATTGTGCACAAATTTCTCCTGCTTCTACTCTTCTCACTCAGAATCAATATGTATAAGCCTCTCCAGATAAATATGAAGTCCATCTGTTCCTCTTTTCTTATAGCACAATAGTAGTCCATTACATTCATATACCACAATTTGTTCAGCCATTCCCCAATTGATGGGCACCCCCTTAATTTCCAACTCTTTGCCACCACAAAATGACCTGCTGCAAATATTTTGGTACATATGGGTCTTCCTTCCACTCTTTGGGATACAACCCTATAAGTGGTATTGCTAGTTCAAAGGGTATGAAATTATTTATAGCCCTTTAGGCATATATTCCAGATTTATCTCCAGAAAGGTTGGCTCAGTTCACAACTCCACCAGCAATGCATTAGTGTGGCAAATTTTCCACATCCTCTCCTGCATTTGTCATTTTCCTGTTTTGTCATCTTAGCCAATCTGACTGGTGAGATGTGGTACCTCAGAGTTGTTTTGATTTGCATTTCTCTAATCAATAGTGATTTGGAGCATTTTTTCATATGCTTATAGATATCTTTAATTTCTTCCTCTGAAAACTGCCTTTTCATATCCCTTGACCATTTATCAATTGGGGAATGACTTATATTCTTATATATTTGACTCATTTCTCTGTATATCTTAGAAATGAGTCCTTTTTCAGAGACATAGTTTGTAAAAATTCTTTCCCAATTCTCTCTTAATCTTCGTTACATTGGCTTTATTTGTACAGAAGCTTTTCTTTTCTTTTTTTTCTTTTTCTTTTTTTTTTTTATTAAGCAATCAGGGTTAAGTAACTTGCTCAAGGTTACACGGCCAGTTATTTCTGGGTGTGGTGCTGAGTATTTGGGCCCGGATTTGATCCAGATCATCCCGACACTGGAGCCAGTGCTCTTACTCGCTGAGCCACTTGGCCGCCCCAAGTACAGAAGCTTTTCAATTAAATGTAATCAAAATTATTCATTTTGCATTTTGTAATGCTCTCTAACTCTGGTCATAAAATCTTCCCCCTCTCCATAAATCTGACAGTAAACTATTCCTCACTCTCCCAGATTGCCTTTATGCCTAGATTGTGCACCCATTTCAACTTGATTTTAGTATACAATGTAAGATATTGGTGTATGCCCAGTTTCTGCTATAGTATTTTCCAGTTTTCCTAGCAGTTTTTGTCAAATAGTGAGTTCTTATCCCAGAAGCTGGTGTCTTTGGGTTTCTCAAACTGTAGATTAGTATATGCATTGACTGCTGTGTCTCATGTGCCTAATCTATTTCAGTGATCCACTACTCTATTCCTCAGCTAGGACCAAGTAGTTTTGATGACTGCTGTCTTACAATACAGAATAAAATCTGGTACGGTTAAGCCACCTTCTCTAGCACTTCTTTTCATTAATTCTCTTGATATTTTAGACCTTTTTTTCTTCCAGATGAATTCTGTTGTTATTTTTCCTAGGTCTATACAATAAGTTTTAGGTAGATTGATTGGTATGGCACTAAATATGTAAATTAATTTAGGTTAAATTGTCATTTTTATTATATTAGCTCAACTGAGCCACAAAAAACTGATGTTTTCCCAATTATTTAGATTGGACTTTATTTGTGTGAAAAGTGTTTTGTAGTTTTTCTCATATAGGTCCTGGGTTTATTTTGGTAGGTAGATTCCCAAATATTTTATAGTGTCTCCAGGAACTTTAAATTTTATTAGAAATAAATAGAATTGATGAGGATTTATGTGGGTTTATTTTATATCCTGCAACTTTGTTAAATTTATTTATTCTTTCAAGTAGTTTTTTACTTGATTCTCTAGCATTCTCTAAGTATATCATTATATCATCTGCAAAGAATGATAACTTAATTCGTTTATTGTCTAATATGGTTCCTTCAATTTCTTTTTCTTCTCTTACTGCTACTGCTAACATTTCTAGTAGCAAATTGAATAAGAGGGGTTATAGTGGACACCTTGTTTCACCCCTGATCTTACTGAAAATGCTTCTGGCTTTTCCACATTATGTATAATATTTGCTGATGGTTTTAGGTAGATGCTACTTATTATTTTAAGGAAGACTCAATTTATTCCTATACTTTCTAGTGTTTTTAATAGGAATGGGTGCTGCATTTTGTCAAAAGCCTTTTCTGCATCTATTGAGATAATTGTATGGTTTCTGCTAGTTTGGTTTTTGATGTGATTGATTGTGCTGATATTTTTCCTAATACTGAGCCAACTTTGCATTCCTGGAATAAATCCTACCTGATCAAAGTGTATTATTCTTGTGATAAGTTGCTGTAGTCTTTTTGCTAATATTTTATTTAAAAATTTTACATATATATTCATGAGGGAAATTGGTCTATAATTTTCTTTCTACATTTTGTCTCTTTCTAATTAAGGTATCAGTACAATATTTGAGTCATAAAAATTTTTTTTTCTAGGACTCCTTCATCAATTTTCCCAAGTACTTTGTAAACTATTGGGATCAATTGTTTTTTAAATATTTGATAGAATTTGCTAGTAAATCCATCTGGCCCTGGAGATTTTTTCCTAGGGAGTTCGTTGATGGCTTGTTCAATTTCTTTTTCTGAGAAGGGGTTATTGGAGTCATTAATTCCTCTTCAGTTAATCTGTCAAGTTATATTTTTGTAAATATTCATCCATTTCACTAAAATTATCAAATTTATGTGCATAAATTTGGGTAAAACAATTCTTAGTTATTGTTTTAATTTCCTCTTCATTTGAGGTAGATTTACCCTTTTAATTTTTAATACTCATAATATGGTTTTCTTCTTTTTTTATCATATTGACTAAAGGACTACCATTTTATTGTGTTTTTTCATAAAAGCGGCTCTTAATTTTATTTATTAATTCAATAGTTTCCTTAATTTCAATTTTGTTAATCTCTTCTTTGGTTTTCATTATTTCTAATTTAGTATTTAATTGGGGATTTTAATTGGTTCTTCTTTTAGCTTTTTCAGCTGCATGCTCAATTTATTGGCCTTCATTTTCTCTATTTTATTGATTTATACAGCCAGGGATATAAAACTTCCCCTAAGAACTGCTTTTATTCTATCCTACAAGTTTTGGTATGTTGTCTCATTATTGTCATTCTCTTGAATGAAGTTATTGATTGTTTCTAAAATTTCTTGTTTGATGCACTCATTCTTCAGGATTAAATTATTTAGTTTCCAATTAGGTTTTAGTCTATCTTTCTATGGCTCTATATTATATATGATTTTTATTGCATCATGATCTGATAAAGATGCATTCAATATTTTTGTCTTTCTGCACTGAATAGTGAGGTTTTTATGCCCTAGTACATGGTGAATTTTTGTGTGTGTGCCATATATTTCTGAGGTGTATTCCTTTTTATATCCATTCAATTTTCTGCAGAAATCTATCATAACTAGCCTCTCTAAAATTCTATTCCCTGCCTTAACTTCTTTCTTGTTTATTTTGAGGTTAGATTTATCAAGTCCAGAGGGGGGGGTTGGGGTCCCCCACTAGTATAGTTTTGTTATCTATTTCTTCCTCTAATTCCCTTAGCTTCTCCTTTAGGAATTTGGATGCTATCCAGCTTGGTGCATATACGTGAAGTAATGATATTGTTTCATTCTTGATGGTGCCTTTTAGCAGGATGTAGTTTCCTTCCTTTTCTTTTTTAATTAGATCTATTTTTGCTTTTGTTTCATCTGAGACAAGGACTGCTACCCTTGCTTTTTTTTTACTTTAGATGAAGCATAATATATTCTACTCCAACCTTTTACCTTTACCCTGTGTATATCCCTTTGTTTCAAATGTGTTTTTGTAGGATATTGCATATTGTAGGATTATGGTTTTTAATCCATTCTGCCATTTGCCTCAGTTTTGTGGGAGATTTCATCCCATTCACATTCACAGTTATGAGTACTATCTGTTTTTTTCCCTCCATCCTATTCCCTCCCCTCTTTATGCTTTAATTTCTCCTCTCCCCTCCTTAAGAGTTTTCCTTTTGACCACTGCCTCCATAAGTATTCCCTCCCTAGGCACCTCCCTCCCTTTACTTACCCTACACCCTTATTGCTATTTCCCTCCCTTCTAACCACTACATAGCAGAGTATGTTATTCTTTCCTTGAACCTAAACCGATGACAGTAAATTTCACATAATTCTCCTCTCCCTCTCCTATAATGAGTTTCTGTGTCTTTTCATGTTAGAATCGTAACCTTAACTGATTATGTTAGTCTCTCCTTGAACCAGGACCAATGAGAGTTAAGTTCATATAATATTCATCTCCCTCCCTTCTTCCCCTTCCTACAGTATGTTTTTATGCCTCTTTTTGTGGCATAATTTATCCTTTTCTGGCTCTTCCTTTCCTTTTTTTTCCATTACAATCCCTTTGAACCCCTTAATAAGGCTTTTTATCATTAGATTAATTCATTTATAACCACATCCTCTACCTATGTATATTCCTTTTCAATGTCATGATAATTATATAAATCTCAATATTGACAGATATCAACTTCCCATATAGCAATGTAAACAGCTTGCTCTTATTGAATCACAAGTTATGTGTGTGTGTGTGTGTGTGTGTGTGTGTGCATCTCTTGTTTACCTTTTTATGTCTCTCTTGAGTCTTGTATTTGGAGATCAAATTTTCCATTGAGCTCTGGCTTTTTCATCAGGAAAGTCTGGAAGTCCCTTATTTCATTGAATGACCATATACTTGCCTGAAAGATTATGCTCAGTTTTGCTGGATAGTTGATCCTTGGCTGCAGTCCAAGCTCTTTTGCCTTACAAAATATCATATTCTTATCCCTCTGATCTTTTAATATAGAAGCTGCTAGGTCCTGTGAGATCCTGACTGTAGGTCCATGATATTTGAATTGTTTCTTTCTAGCTGCTTGCAATATTTTCTCCTTGACCTTATAATTCTGGAGTTTGGCTATTATATTTCTTGGAGTTTTCAATCTGGGATCTCTTTTAGGAGGAAAGTGGTGAATTCTTTCCATAACTATTTTACCCTCTGATTCTGGGACCTCAGGACAGTTTTCTATGACAATTTCCTGGAGGATGCTGTCCAGGTTGTTTTTTTTTTTCATCATGGATTTCCAGAAGACCAAATTCTTAGATTATCTCTCTTGGATCTGTTCTCCAGGTCAGTTGTTTTTCTAGTGATACATTTTACACTTTCTTCTAA
This sequence comes from Petaurus breviceps papuanus, assembly GCF_028583685.1. Classification (NCBI taxonomy): domain Eukaryota; kingdom Metazoa; phylum Chordata; class Mammalia; order Diprotodontia; family Petauridae; genus Petaurus; species Petaurus breviceps. The sequence goes on along the minus strand of NW_027185655.1, from coordinate 85,669,077 downwards.
TTTTTCAATTTTTCTGTTTTGTTTGACTGATTCTTGATGTGTTATAGAGTCACTAGCTGCAACTTGAATGATTCTAATTTTTAGTGAATTATTTTCCTCAGCTAGTTTTTGAACCTCCTTTTCCATATGTTAAGATTTCATTTTTAGGGAGGTATTTTCTCCAGTTAGATTTTGAACCTCCTGTCCCAGTTCACAAATTTTAATTTTTAGGGATTTGCTTTCTTCAGTGAGATTTTTTTTCCCACTTTCCATTTCTAATTATATTTTAAATGTAATTTTTTTTAAAAAAAGGTCAATTTATCTTCTACCTCTCTAATTTGGCTTTTAAAATCTTTCTTGAGCTCTTCCAAGAATGCTTTTTTGGGCTTGAGACCAGTTCATATTTCTCAGGTGTGGATATAGGGTTGATGGTGCATCCTGAAAGTGATTCTTCTCATTCATAATAATAGAACTCAATTGTCTTTGTTTGCTTTTGGACAATTGTGATTGCATATTTCTGGCTTTTAAAGTGGATTTCTGCTTCTGGGATACAGAGGGCTCTGACCTGCACTTTTCAGGTTGGAAACTAGGGGTTTGGTTGTTAACTTTGTGTGCTGTAGCCTCTGGGTGTCTAGACTGAGGCCAAGGCCAAGACTCTGGGTTTCTCCTGGCTTACCCTGAGGCTCACAGATTAAGGTGTGGGGGAGGGGTGGTCTGGCCACTTCAGGTTTTCTTCTCTGTGTCCCTGGGCTAGAGCCCAGGTAGTCTTAGCAGCTGGTGGCTGGCAGAGATGGTGTCTGCAGGTTTCCTTGATTGTGCTAAGGCACACCTGGGCTTGGATGGATGGTGGGTGGATCCACTGGCTGGGGCTCACTCTCACTCTCCTGTGTTCTGCTGTCAGGTCCACTCTGATTCAGGTCCCGCATTCTCTGTGCTTCCCCTGCCCAGACCTACATGGGTGCTTTCCTGGGTTGTAAATCTGCCACTCTCCATCTCCCAATGGATTCTGTTATTCTAAAATCAGTTCAGATTCACTTTTTTTAGGTTAGTGATGGAATTCATGGAGGAGTTCAGAAAAGTTCCTGCTTCTGTTCCACCATCTTGGCTCCACCCATGATTTTCTTGCATCATTCTCATTTCTATTCCCAATTTTTTCTCTACTTTTCTTACTTGATTTTCAAAATCCCTTTTGGGCTCTTCCATGACCTGCAACAAGTTCATATTTTTCTTAGAGGCTTTTGATGCCCGAGTTTTAACTTTGTTGTCTTCTCCTGGTTTTATGTTTTGATTGTCTTTTGTCACCAAAAACAATTTTATAGTTTGATTTTGCTTCCTCTTTTTGCTCATGTTGCCAGTCAATTACTTGACTTTTGAGGTCTTTGCCATGGTAGAGCTCTGCTTCCAGAGTGGAGAATGCTGTGTCCCAAATTTCTGGGGTTTTGCACAACTTTGTCATGGTTTCTTCTAGGCACCTGCCTCAGAACTGTGAGAAGGACTGCCTCTCCACAGCTGTATCAGCAATGCCATATTCACAATGCCTGTGGAAATTACATATATGCTGATATAATTATCCATCACAAAATACATCAGGCTTGCTATATGGGGGAATAAGCTAGAAAATTTATTAAAATACCAAAAGACTGAGTCCCAAAACCAGAAAGTCAAAGCCATCAGAGTAGTTATGAAAATGGCACAGGTAGATAAAGCAGAAAGCACCCACATTCTCAAGCCTTTAAAACAGAACAGTCTACCTCAGGCAAAGGTCCTCCTCTCCCCACTCACAGCAACCACCCAGCGTCCAGGAAGCGTGCTCCCAGTAGCTCCGGCCCCTGGCCATCCTCAGCAGGAGTCCTTAGCAGAAATTCTGGCTGACTCAAAAAGGGCTTCACACTGCCGCCACCACTGCCTCTGCTGCTGCTGCCGTCGCCACTGCTAGCCACCACAGGAACTCTAGCTTGGCTTCCACTTCCTCTTGCTCCGCCCCTTCCTGCTACGTCAGCAAGTCCAATGGGGCATGAAAGATCTTTAAATCCCATAACCCTTACAACAGCTGTCACAAGCTCTGCTATTCCAGTGCTTCTCATCCCATGACCACCACCCAAGATAGACCCAGATCCAAGAAGGACAAAGCAAGAGAATCCTGTCTCAACACCAGAAAAGAGATGCCTGCAATTGCCCTCTGATCATTTGTTTGGTCCCCACACTATTTGTGGGCCTGGAACTCCAAAAGCAGCCAGTTCACTGCCACAGCCACAGCCCCTGCCACCATGGGTTGCACAGCTGTCAGTGATTCTGTCCCCTAAGATTGTCTCTGTTCAGTCTGTGCCACCAGTCTCTGCCAGAGCAGCCCATGCAGGATTGTGCTTGACTTCCAGTCCAGTGTGATAGACTCTTCCTGTCTGCCTTCCAGGTTGCCTTCAGAAGGAAATTTGTTTCGCTCTGTCATTTTGTGCATTCTATAGCTCTAAAATTTACTTAGAGTCATTTTTTTTTACAGGTATTGCAGGTAATTGGGGAATGAGCTCAAATAAGTTCCTGATTTTACTCTGCAATCTTGGCTTCCCTCCCCTTCTCGCCCCCCAGACCAGCATCCCTCAATTGATCATCAAGAAAAACTGCCCTGAGGCCCTAGAACCAGATGGTAAAATAGTCTTCAAAAGAATCCACCAATGACCTCCTGAAAGAGGTTTCAAATTGAAAATATCAGGAAATATTGTAGTCAAATTCCAGAATTATCAGATTGTGGAGCAAATGCTTCAAATAGCCAGAATGAAACAATTTAAATATCATGGATCCACATTCAGAATTATGTATCTTCTACATTAAAAGATTGGAGGGCTTGGAATATGATATTCTGTAAGTCAAAGGGGCTTGGATTACAACCAAGTATCAACTACCCAGTGAAACTGAGCATAAACTTTCAGGGCAGGAGATGGATCTATAATGAAATAGGGGATTTCCAAACTTTCCTAATATAAAGACCAGAGTTCAATGAAAAATTTGATCTTCAAATAAAAGACTCAAGAGATGCATAAAAAGGTAAACAGGAATGGGAAAAAATAAAACAAGGCATGTTATTCAATTAAGACAAATTGTTTACATGCCTACATGGGAAGATGATATAGCTCTTGAGAACTTTATCTTTATTACGCCATATAGAAGGGAAACACATAGACAAAGGGGGTGGGTTTAAGTTAATTGTGAAGTGATGATAAAAACCCAATTAAGTGCTTAAAAAAGATTGTAATGGAGAAAAGAAAAGGAAGAGGCAGAAAAGATTAAATTATATCACATGAACAGGCACAAAGACATGTTACAGTAGAAGGAAAGGAGAGAGATGAGGATTGTTTGAACTTTATTCTTACCAGATTTGGCTCAAGGAGGGAATAACATACTCAGATAGTTATAGAAAATATAATGTTCCTTATAGGCACTTGGAGGGGAAAGGGGAAAGAAAAGGGAGTGGGGCTGATAGAAGGGAGGGCAGATTGAGGGAAGTTGCAGTCAAAAACAAAACTCTAGTGAGGAGAGAAAGGGAGAAAGGAGAAATTAAAGCATAAATGGTTGGGGAGATAAGATGGAGAGGAAGACACAAATAGTAATTATGACTGTGAATGTGAATGAGATGAACTCTCCCATAAAGTGGAAATGATAATTATAATCCTGAAATATATTATTTAAAAGAAACACATTTGAAACAGAGGGATACACATAGGATAAAGATAAAAGAGTAGAATATATTTTGCTTTAGCTGACATAAAAAAAGCAGAGTAGGAATCCTTAGAGAAATAGATCTAATTGAAAGAGAAAGAAATGATATATTGCTAAAAGGAACCATTGACAATGAAGCAATATCATTACTAAACATACATCCATGTAGGAGTTTAGCATCTACATTCTTAGAGGAGAAGTTAAGGTACTTACAGAAAGAAGTAGATAGCAAAACTATACTAGTGGGGGATTTCAACTGCCCCCCTCTCTGAACTAGATAAATGTAATCACAAAATAAACAAGAAAGAAGTTAAGAAGGTGAATAAGATTTTAGAAAAGTTAGATATAGTAGAACTGTGGAGAAAACTCAGTGATGATAGAAACTAATATACCTTTTTCTTGGTGGTACATAGCACCTGAATAAAAATTGAGCATGTGCTGGGGCACAAAACCTCACAGTCCAGTGCAGAAAGACAGAAATATTAAATGCATCCTTTTCAGATCATCATAAAATAAAAATTATATGCAATAAAGAGTCATGGAAAAATAGACAAAAAATCAATTGGAAACTAAATCAAATCATAAAGAATTAAGGGATCAAACAACAAATCATAGAAACAATCAATACCTTCATCCAAGAGAATGACAATAATGAGACAACATACCAAAACTTAAGGGATGCAGGAAAAGCAGTGCTTAGTGGAAGTTTTATATCTCTGAATGCTTGCATGAATAAAATAGAGAAAGAAGAAATCAATGAATTGGGCATGCAACTAAAAAAAACCTAGAAAAATAACATTTAAAAATCCTGAATTAAATACCAAATTATTATTATTATTGCTTTTTGGAGGGGGAAGGTAGGACAGTTGGGGTTAAGTGACTTGCCCAAGGTCACAAAGGTAGTTAAGTGTCTGAGGTCAGATCTGAACTCAGATCCTTCTGGCTCCAGGGCTGGTGCCCTATTCACGGCACCACCTAGCCACCCCTAAATACCAAATTATAAATACTGAAAACCAAAGTAGAGATTAATAAAATTGAAATTAAGAAAGCTATTGAGCTAATAGATAAAACTAAGAGCTGGTTTTATGAAAAAAAAATCGATACATTTTAGTTAATTTGATTAAAAAGAAAGAAGAAAACCAAATTACCAGTATCAAAAATGAAAAGGGTGAATTCACCTTTTTTAATTAATTAATTAAATTTAATAATAATTAAATAAATACATAAAATAAATAAAATAATAAATAAATTAATTAAAAAATAATTAGGAAATATTTTGTCCAACTATATGCCCATAAATTTGACAATCAGTGAAATGGATGGATATTTACAAAAATATAAGTTTCCGAGATTAACAGAAGAGGAAGTAAAATACTTAAAAATCCCATCTCAGAAAAAGAAACTGAACTCCATAGGAAAAAAAATCTCCAGGGCTGAATGGATTTAAAAGTGAATTCTATCAAACATTTAAGGAACAATTAATTACAAAAACTGATGAAGAAGGAGTCCTACCAGATTCTTTTTATGATACAAATATGGTACTGATACCTAAACCTAGAAGAATCAAAAAAGAGAAAGAAAATTATAAATACAAAAATTTTAAGTAAAATGTTAGCAAAAAGCTTAGAGCAACTTATCAGGAGAATCTTGGATTCACTTGAATCAGGTAGGGTTTATACTAGGAATGCAGGGTTGGTTTGATATTAGGAAAACTATCAGCATCATATCAACAATAAAAAAGCAAAAAAACCCATATGATTATCTCAATAGATGCAGAAAATTCTTCTGATAAAATTACAGTACCCATTCCTAATAAACACACTAGAGAGTATAGGAATACACGGAGCCTTCCTTAAAATAAGTAGCATCTACTTAAAACCGCCAGCAAGCATTTTATGTAATTGGGATAAGCAAGATTCATTTCCAATAAGATCAGGGGTGAGACAAGGATGTCCACTTTTATTCAACATGGTACTAGAAATGTTAGCTTTGGCAAAAAGAGAAGAAAAAGAAGGTGAAGGACTTAGAATAGGGAAAGAAGAAACTAAGTTATCATTTGCTGCTGAGGACATACTTAGTAAAAAACAATTTGAAAAATAAGCAACTTTAGTAAAGTTGCAGGATATAAAATAAACCCATTCAATACCTTAACTTACCTATATATTACTAGGAAAGCCCAACAGCAAGAGATAGAAAGAGAAATTCTGCTGAAAGTTAATGAAGACATTATGAAATATTTTGGACTATCTTCCAGAAAAAAAAAATTCCAGGGAATATATGAAGACAATTACAAAACAATTTTAACACAGTCAGATCTAAGTAACTGAAGAAAGATCAGTCCTGTGGGTATAGGCTGAGCTAATATAATAAAAATGACAATTCTACCTAAATTAATGTACTTATTCAATGTCATATCAATCAAACTGCCAAAACTATTAAATAGAGTTAGAAAAAATAATATAAAAACTCATTTGGAAGGGCAAAAAAGTCTAGAATATCAAGGGAATTAATGAAAAGATGGGAAGGAGGCCTAGCCATACCAAATCATAAATTGTATTATGAAGTAGCAATCATGGAAACTACTTTGTCCTGGCTAAGAAATAGAGGAGGTAGAAAAGTGGAATAGGTTAAGTACACAAGACACAGTAGTCAATGATTATAAGACACCAGCTTCTGGGATAAGAACCGACTATTTGAAAAACAACTGCTGGAAAAACTGAAAATAGTATGGCAGAAACTGGGCATAGGGGGTGGGTAGGTGGCACAGAGAATAGCACGCTGGCCCTGGAGTCAGGAGGACCTGAGTTTAAATCTGGCCTCAGAAACTTAACACACAAACAAAAACTAGCCGTGTGACCTTTGGAAAGTCACTTAACCACAATTGCCCTACTTTTTCCTCTTCAAAAAGCAAAAAAAGAAAAAGAAACTGATTATAGATCAATATCTTACACCATATACCAAAAGGAAATCAAAATGTGTACATAATTTAGATATGAAGAATGATATTATAAGTGAACTCAGAGGGCAAGAAATATTTTATCTGTCATATTTATGGAGAACAGAGGAATTTATGACCAAATGAGAAATAGAGAACATTTTGAAATAAAAATGTATAATTTTGATCACATTAAAATAAAAAGGTTTTGTACAAACCAAGCCAATGCCATCAAGATTAGGAGGGAAGCTGGAAACTGGGAAAGGATTTTTTCAACTAATGTCCCTGATAAAGGCCTAATTTCTTTTTTTTTTTCAAATGCTTTATTAACTTCTGATTTACATCATTCATTTCTGCCAGATTTTGAGTTACAAATTTTCTCCCTGTTTTCCCCCTACCCACTGCCCCAAAATAGCAGTCCCACAGGATATCCCCTCCTCCAATCTGCTCTCTCCCATATTTTCTCCCATACCCTTTTCGACTTTTCCAGTGGATGTCTATGCCCCGCCTGTATATCTTATTTCCCAATTTCATGTAAAATAGTATTAATAATGGTATATATATATATATATACATATATATATATATTTGATTTTAAAACTTTGAATTCCAGATTCATTCCCTTCCTCCCTTGTCTCCCACCCTAACTAGGAAGTTCAGTATAGGTTGTAGATGTGTGGCTAATGCAAAACAGTAACATAGTAGATATATTGTAAAAGAATGACTATGTTTACCTCCTTTCTATCCCACCTCCCACTTGTTCTAATCTCTACTTTGATCTCATCCCTTTTCAAAAGTGTGTGCTCCCAACTTCCCTCCCCCCAAACCTGCCCTCCCTTCCATCATCCCCCCCTTATCCCCTTCCCCCCCTACTCTCCTGGAGGGTGAGATACCCTAATTAGTGTGTATTTCATTCCCTCATCAAGCCAAATTCAATGGGAATAAGGTTGACCCATTCCCTTTTGCCTTCCTATTCTTCCCCTCCATTGTAACCATTTTCCCTTGCCTCTTTTATATGAGATATTTTACCCCTTTCTGTCTTTCCCCATCTCTTCTCATTATATTTTTCTCTCACCTCTTAATTTCACCTTTAAAGTATCATCTCTTCCTGTTAAATTGGTCCTGTGACCTCTATCTATGTATACCTGTAAACATATACACACATTCACATATGTATTCATATGCCCCTATACCCTCATATATATGTACATAATAATATATACATATATTATTGTTTTTCCATGTAGGAATGTTAATAGTTCAACTTTAATAAGTTCCTTATGATTCCTTTTCCCTGTTTACCTTCGCATGCTTCCCTTGCTTCTTGTATCTCAGTGTCAAATTTTCTATTTAACTCTGTTTTTTCAGCAAGAATGCTGAAAGTCCTCTATTCCACTGAATGACCATATTTCCCCCTGAAAGATGATACTCAATTTTGCTGGGTAGGTGACTCTTGGTTTTAATCCCAGCTTGTTGGACCTCCAGAATATCATATTCCAAGCCCTTTGATCCCTCAGTGTAGAGGCTGCTAGATCCTGGGTTATCCTGATTGTGTTTCCACAATATTCAAATTGTTTTTCCTGGCTCCTCGTAATATTCTCTCCTTAATCTGGGAATTCCAGAACCTGACTATAATATTCCTAGTAGTTTTCTTTTTGGGATCTTTTTCAGGAGGTGATTGGTGGATTCTTTCAACCTCTATTTTGCCCTCTGGTTCAAAAACATCAGGGCAGTTTTCTTTGAGAACTTCGTGGAGGATGATTTCTAGGTTCTAACTTTGATCATGGATTTCAGGTAGTCCAATAATTTTAAAATTATCTCTCCTGGATCTATTTTCCAGGTCAGTGGTTTTTCCTGGGAGATATTTCACATTGCCTTCTATTCTTTCATTTATTTGCATCTATTTAATAGCATTTTGATTTCTCATAAAGTCATTAGCTTCCATTTGCTCTAAACGAATTCTGAAGCAATGATTCTCCTCATTGAGCTTTTGAGATTCTTTTTCCATCTGGCAAATTGGACTTTTTAAGGCATTCTTCTCCTCATTGCCTCTTTGAGCTTCTTTTGCCATTTGAGTTAGTCTTTTTTAAGGTATTATTTTCCTCAGTCAGGCTGTTGACTCTCATTTCCTAATTTTCTAGCATCGTTCTCATTTCTCTTCCCAATTTTTCCTCCACTTCTCTTATTTGCTCTTAAGGTCCTCTAGGGCCTGTAACCAGCTCATATTTTCCTTTGAAGCTTTTGGTACAGGAGTTCTGACTTCACTGTCTTCCTCCTGTTCCATGCTTTGCTCCTTTTGGTCCCCCAAATAGGAGTCTAATGTTGGAATCTTCTGTCTGCTTTGCCTCTTTTGCCTGATCATGTTGCCCCTCAGTCACTTGACCCCTGGGCTTTTTGCCACAGTAGGACTCTGCCACCAGACAGGGGAGCTTTTGTCCCAGACACTGGGGTTTTCTCAGCTGCCAGAGGTATTAGATGGGTGCCCTCTCTGAGGTCTCCACAGTTTCTGGTAGGCTGGACACCCACCCCAGGGCATCCACTCTAGACTGCAATCCAGATCCAAGAAGGTTAAAGTAAGAGCAATTGCCCCTCAGACTGGTGTTTGGTTCCCCTACATTCTGCAGACCAGGGGCAGAAGCTGCCATCTGGTGCTGGCTGTGCAGGCATCTCAGCAGCTTCTAACCCTGCGGACAAAAGCCATGCACTCCCACTTACTGGGTCCCAAAGTCCATACTTCACTGGCCTCTCACTTTGTACTTTCCATCTATGTGTTTATAAATCTGGAAACAGCCCGAGCTCCTGCAGATCTGGGGTCCCTCCAGCCATGGGCTGGTCAGGCCCGCCCTGGGGCTAAAGCCTCAGCCTGGGTCTGGGCTCGGCTCCCAGAGCACTGAGCTGGCCAATTCCTGCCCGCCTGCTGGGGTGTCCTAAGCGGGAGGTTATCTTCTCTGTGTCATTTTGTGGTTTCTGGAGCTCCAATGTTTATTTAGTGTCCCCTTTTACATGGATTGGGGAAGGTGGAAGCTGGAGCCTGGAGGATATCCTGCTTCTACTCCTCCATCTTGACTCCGCCCCCATAATTTCTTAAATACATAAAGAAATGTGTCAAATTTCCCAGCTGTTAAATGATCAAAACATGAATAGTCAGTTTTCAGATGAATTTTTTTGAAAACATTTTAGTTTTCAATATTCATTTCCTCTAGATTTTCAGTTACAATTTTGTCTTCCCATATTTTCCCTACCCACACCCCCAAATAGGAAGCCTACTGAATACCCCTTCCCCCAATCTTGTCTCTCTTATATCTTCCCTCATCACCCCTTTACTTCCTAGTAGGGCAAGATGGATTTCTGTACCCCAGTGCCTGTATATCTTATTTCCTAGTTGCATGTAAAAAAACAATATTTTTAAACATTTGTTTTTAAAACTTTGGGTTCTAGATTTTTTCTCTTCTTCCCTCCTCACCCACCCTCACTGGGAAGATAAGCAATTCAATATAGGTTGCACATGTGTAGTTACCCAAATTATTTCCAAAGTAGTTATGTTGTGAAAGACTAACTATTCTATCCTCCATCCTATCCTGCCCCCCACTTTTTATATTTTCTTCTTTGACCCTATCCCTTTTCAAAAATGTTTGCCTCTAACTACCATCTCTCCCAATCTGCCCTCTCTTCTATCATTTACCTCTTATCTCCTACATCCCTATTTTTCTGTAGAGTAAGATACCAAATTGAATTTATATATTATTCCCTCCTGTAATGGCAAGTACAGAAGTAGTTCACATCTTATTTCAGCCATTGAAGTAACATCTTGTTTCACTTCAAGTTTTTTTGAGCCTTTTATAAAGTCTATTTAGAAAGAGAATGTGTGAACCCCATAACTTGTGTACCCTAGAACTCATGAACTCCAGCAACAGCAAGGGGAGGAGCTAATGACCATATATAAAGAGAGGCCTAGGGATAGAATTAGCAGAACTGAAAAGAGTACTCTTGTGGTAGCAGAGTCAAGAAGGAGAAAACTTGTGGTATCTCAGCACTCTGTCTGTTCTGTCTGTGTTAATGTTTGTTTATAATACTTTGTACAGAAGCCCTGGGACCTTACTGAAAGCCCTGGAAGAGGATTTTCTGGTTGTATGTTTCCAGAAGTACTGGAGGAGGGTTTTGGATGTCCTGGGACTTTACTGATGATTTGTGCTGACCTTTTGGACCTTGTTTGTGGGTCTGTGTTGATTTCTATGTTGATGATTTGTGTTGAATTTTCAGACCTTATTGGTGGGTCTGAGTTGATTTCACTGCAAATAGTAAATTGATGATGGTGCTGGCAATGTCTATGAATGTTATTGTGGCTCTATCAAGTTATGTCTTCCCAGAAACAGGAACTGTGAAGGACTTGAGGTGGACTGGGCACTGTGAGCTACAATATGGAATGGGAACTGGATGAAGAACTGGACAAGGAGCTGGACAAGGAAGTGGGAGCTGCCTGCCTTTAAACCTAGGTGACAGTTGGAGCTGGGACCATGGAAGAGGAACCATGGAAGTTGAGAGCCAGTCTCAAGTCAAGCTGAAGGAAGACTTTATTTGGATACTGTGTATTAACTGAGAAGATTATGATTTACTGTGACCTAGGAGTGGAGAACTTTGACTTTTGTACTTTGTGATTGAACTAAGCATTTTGTGATTGACTAAATTAATGTACTTTGTTTAAAACTATGTGACCATCTTGGTGAAAACTATGTGGACATTTTAGTGAAAAGTTGTTAAATTGTGACATGGTGAAGGCTGTATTTTGATTTTTTGTGATAAGTTGTAATATTGTGAATGCTATATTTTGATTTTCTATGAATGTTTTGCTCTGGTTTGTTATTGAATAGAGAGCTTACTATATTATATAATCAGAACCTTGAAAGCTGTTCACAGCAGCAGTCCTCTGGAAAGCTGCTTGTGCTTGGCTTTACACCTCCTTAAGCCTAAACTCTCTCCACTATGGAAGCAGAGTTCTACTGTGGCAAAGAGCTCAAAAATCAAGTCATTGGCTGGCAAGATGAGGAAGCAAAGGAAGCACAATCAGACCATAGAATCCTATTTGGGGAACAAAAAGTATCAAAACATGGAACCAGAAGAAATCAACAGAGTCAAAACTCCTGCATCAAAGGCTTCCAAGAAAAATATGAACTGGTTATAGGCCATGGAGGAGCTCAAGAAAGATTTTGAAAATGAAGTAAGAGAAGTGGATGAAAATTTGGGAAGAGAAATGAGAATGATGCAAGAAAATCATGAAGAGTGAGTCAACAGCTTGCTAAAGGAGACCCCAAAATACTTAAGAAAATACCACCTTAAAAAATAGATGAACTAAAATGGCAAAAGAGGCTCAAAAAGACAATGAGGAGAAGAATGCCTTAAAAAGTCAATTTTCCCAGATGGAAAAGGAATTTCAAAAACTCACTGAAGAGAATAATTCCTTCAGAATCACATTGGAGCAAATGGAAGCTAGTGACTTTATGAGAAATGAAGATAGTATAAAACAGATCCAAACAAATGAAATAATAGAAGGCATTGTGAAATATTTCAATGAAAAAAAAACATTGTCCTGGAAAATAGATCCAGGAGAGATATTTTATGCCTAGAAATCATCCTTTAAGAAATTCTCATGGAAAATTGCCCTAGTATTCTAGAACATGAGGTCAAAATAGAAATTGAAAGAATTTACCAATAACCTCTTGAAAAAGATCCCAAAAAGAAAACTCCCAGGAATATCATAGTCAGATTCCAGAGCTCCCAACTCCTAAAGAGAGTTGTAGTAAATATTTATATATACATACATAAATTATATATATATATATATATATATATATATGTATTCACACATATATATGTATATATAAAAGGATATATATATATATACATATATATATATATGTATGAACACATATTTGAGTGTGTGTATATGTTTGTACATGTATATATAGACAGAGAGCCTGGGATCATTTGAATATGAATGGGTGATATCTAAAAAAATAAAGTTTAAGAGGTGAGAGAGGAATATAATGAGAGAAGGAGATAAGGAGAGATAGAATGGGGTAAATTATCTCATACAAAAGAGACAAGAGAAAACTGTTACACTGGAGGGGAAGAGCAGAAGGGTGAAAGGAAATGAGTCAACTATACTCTCATTGAATTTGGCTTCAGGACAGAATAACATAAACATTCAATTGGGTATCTTACCCTAAAGGAAACTAGGGGAGAAGGGGATAAGAAGGGGGAATAATAGAAGGGAGGACAGATTGGAGGAGAGGTTAGGAGCACACACTTTTGAAAAGGACAGAGTCAAAGTAGAAAATAGAATAAGTGGGGGGCCAGATAGGATGGAGGGAAATATAGCTAGTCTTTCACAATACATCTAATATGGAAATGTTCTGTGTAACTTCACATGTACAACCTATATTGAATTGCTTACTTCCCAGTGGGGGTGGGTGAGGAGGGAAGAAGGGAAACAATCTGGAAATCAAAGTTTTAAAAATAAATGTTAAAAAAATTTTTTCATGCAACTGGGAAATAAGATATGCAGGCACTGGGGTATAGAAATCCATCTTACCCCACTAGAAAGTTGGAGGGGGCATGGAGGAGAGGGCAGATTGTAGAAGGGGTATTCAGCAGGCTTGCTATTTTGGGGTGGGAGTAGGGGGAAAATGGCAAGAAAATTTGTAACTCAAAATCTTGTGGAAATTAATATTGAAAACTAAAACTAAAAAAAAAATAAAAAAATAAATGGTTATCAGGCCGACTTCATAAAAACCTAGAGAGTTTATATGAACCAATGCTGAGTGGTGAGCAGAATGAGGAGAACATTGTACACAGTAACAAGCCACATTCTGTGATGACTGATTTATATAGACTTAGCCCTTCTCAGAAATGCAAGGACCTAAAATAATTCCAAAGAATGGATTTATAAGTGAATTCTATGAAACATTTACCGACCAATTTTTTGCAAAACTATGTAGTCTATTTGGGAAAATATATGGAGTCCTACCAAATTCTTTTTATGATACAAATATGGTACTTATAACTAAACCAGGAAGAGTCAAACCGAGAAAGAAAATTATGGACCAATTTCCCAATGAATATATTTGCAAAAATTTTAAATAAAATATTAGCAAAAATATTACAGCAACTTATCACTAGAGTAATCCACTATGACTAGGGAGGATTTATTCCAGGAATTCAGAGCTGGTTCAATATTAGGAAAGCTCTCAGTGTAATTGATCATATCAACAACAAAAATAACAGAAACCATATGATCCTCTTAATTGATTCAGAAAAAATTTTTGACAAAATACTATACCCATTCCTATTAAAAAAAGACTAGAGAACATAGGAATAAATGGAGCATTTATTAAAATGGTAAGTGACATCTACATGAAACAATCAACAAGCATTAGATGTAATTGGGATAAGCTAGAAGCATTTCCAATAAGATAAAGAGTGAAACAAGGATGTCCATTGTCACCCCTGTTATTCAATTATGTTACCAGAAATGTTAGCTTTAGCAATAAGGGAAAGAAAAGAAATTGAAAGAATTAGGACAGGTGAAGAAGAAGCAAAGCTATCACTCTTTGCAGAAGATATGATGATATATTTAGAAAATCCTAGAGAATCAAGTAAAAAAAAACTATTTGAAATAATAAATAACTTTAGCAAAGTTGCAGGATATAAAATAAATCCATGTAAATTCTCAACATTTCTATATATTACTAACAAAGCAAGAGGTAAAGTTCCATTTAAAGTTACTGTAGATATTATAAAATATTTGGGAGTCTACCTGCCAAAATAAACCCAGGAATTTTATCAACCTGCTTACAAAACACTTTTCATATAAGTAAAGTCCGATCTAAATAATTGGAAAAATATCAATTATTCCTGGCTAGGCAGAGCTAATAAAATAAAACTGACTATTCTACCTAAATTAACATGTTATTCAATGAGTGCAAACTGATTACTCCTTCCCCCAATCTGCCCTCCCTTTTATCACACCACACTTAAAAATATATTTAATATAAAAATATAGGTAGTGCCTCTATTTGATTGCATGCCATTTTGGGGCACAGGGAGGCGAGAAAGGGGGAGATAATTTAAAAATCAAAACTTATGGAACTGAATGTTATAAACTAAAAATTAATAATTTTATTTTTTTGCTTTTTGGAAGGTAATTGGGGTTAAGTGATTTGCCCAAGTTCACATGGCTAGTTTTATGTTAAGTGTCTGAGGCCGGATTTGAACTAAGGTCCTCCTGACTCCAGGGCTGGTGCTCTATTCACTGCACCACCTAGCTGCCCCTAAAGAAACACAGTAGCATCATGTTTGTTTTTTTTTTTGGCTTTAAACATAAATAAATTTTTTTTAAAGCTGTCAAACAAAATTAGAAGAATGAAAGAAAAAAACAGAAGAACATGTAAATTCCTATAGCTCCAACATAATATTAATAGCACTGACAGCAACTGTAAATATGCTGGCATATTTCTTAATCACAAAAATATAACAGACTCTGTCTATAAAAGACAAAAACAAAGCATTTATTCATACACCAGAAAACCAAATCCCAATAGTAGAACGTGAACTTTGTCATAGAAACAAAGAAGTTAATATACTGTAGCACAGCATGAAGCCATACCATCTCTTAGCCTTCCCACAAACAAACACTTACAAGCCTGGCTGTCTCCCTGGGTGCATCCTCTTTCTCCCACTCTCCAGCTGCTCTGACTCTCAGCTTTCTGTGTACTCTGCTCCACCTTTCAGCAAACTCCTCCCACAAAAAACCCCATGTTATTACATTTGGCCTATTAAGGGGACGGGAAGGTCTTCAAGCTCCCATCTTCATTACAAAAAGCTGATTGGAAAAACAACAGACCTAGAAAATAGACCCTGGAGGGACAATTTAAAAATTATTGGTCTACCTAAAAGCCATGATAAAAAAAGAACCCAGACATCATCTTCCAAGGTATCATAAAGGATAACTGCTGTGAGGCCCTAAAACCAGAGGGTAAAATAGTCATCAAAAGAATTCATCAAGGGGCATCTAGATGGCACAGTCAGTAAAAGTGCTGGCCCCAGAGTCAGGAGGACCCAAGTTCAGTTCTGGCTTCAGACACTTAACACCCACACCAAAAAACCTAGTCGTGTAACCTTCGACAAGTTACTTAATCCCAATTGCTCTCCAAAAAAGGCAAAAAAACAAAAACAAAAACAGAATTCACCAATTACTTCCTGAAAGAGATCCGAAATTGAAAATGCCAAATAATATTGTAGCCAAATTACAGCATTATCAGGTTAGAGAAAATACTGAAAGCAGTCAGAAATAAACAATTTAAATATTGTGGAACCACAATTAGGATTATGGAGGACCTTGCAGCTTCTACAATAACAGATTGGGAAGCTTAGATTACATAAGGCAAAAGGGGCTTGGATTACAACCAAGGATCAACCACCCAGCAAAATTAAGCTCAACTTTTCCAGAGAGGACTTGGACATTCAATGAAATAGGGGACTTCCTAACCTTCAGGATGAAAAAACCAGAGTTCAGTAGAAAATTTGATCTTCAAATACAACACTCAAGGGAATGTAATGGTAATGAGAATTTGAAGATCTTCCCTGTCCCTCAATAAGCCTAAGGGAATTTGAAGACCTTCCCAGCTTTGAAAATAAACTCTGCCCCCTAATAGACTGAATGTAACCATGTAGAGTATATGGTGGGAGGAGTTTGCTGAAGGGTAGAGCAGAGACCACAGGAAGCTGATAGTCAGAGCCAGCTAGATGGGAGGAGAGCACACTTCTAAGGGAGGTAGATAGGATTGTGAGTAAATATTGGTTGGTAGGAAAGCTGAAGGATTTTGTTATTCTCTGTACTGTTGTGACTAATTAACTTCTTTGCTACTATGATGGAATTGGTTTACTAGTTTGGGGATTCAGTTTTCTGGTGTCTGAATAAATGCTTTGCTTCTGTCTTCTCTATGGGGAGTCTGTTATATTTTATGATTGAACATTATGCACGTATTTTAATTGTAACTGTTGGCTCTCTGAATATTGCATTGACAATATATTTGGTGGCTAGGATGAGATTGCAAGGTATCAGATCTCTATTTGGAGGCAGAAGGTATTTAGAAGAAGAAATGGTTATCCCAGGATGGGAGGATTTACCTTATGCCTCCCTAGTAAGAAAGTGGTCTAAAAGCACATGGATCTGTCCATACTGGGAACTGAGGTTACTCAGTTACTCCAGCAGGGAGGACCTAGTGATTTAGAAACATGTTTGGAAAGAATGCCAATAAATAAATACTACCAATAAATACCAATAAAAGCTGGGAGAGAACTGGAGGCAGTGCATAGAAGGGGCTGAGTTTTACTAACAGTTTACCATATTATCTGTAATAGTAGAGAAATGCTTTACAAGAGAAAATCCAAATGCAAAGGGAGTTGTATTTGTTCCAGCATTTGGGTTCTGCTTTAGAAGAACAAGCCTGAGGAACTCAAATGGTAGAAGAGATAGTTTTGGTAGAGACTGAGCCTAGCTGCTCTGAATGCATCTGTCAGAAGAGTGTTTGTGTACAGTTATACAATGTTTCATGGCCAAGCTTTTATGAGGGCTCATGCTATACTGAGAAGAAAGCAGGAAAATTAGAAAGGCCAAACAGAATTCAGGGAGATAACTGAAGATTTCCCTCAGTATGACAATACTGATATTAAGCAGATTCACTCAAAGGATGGAAGAATCATTGGTGTTTTGGATGGTGAGAATCAGTGTTGAAGGAGCCATGGGAGTATTGGTAGATTGTGTGGACTGCTTGAAATTCACAAGTATTTGTCAGAATCCTTTTGTCCATCAAACTTTTAGAGATTTCCATATGGAAATAGGTAACAAAATGACCAATCTGTTAGCTTTAGCTGCCATTGGATGCAATAAAATGTATCCCACTGATTTCATGTGGCCCTGTGGAGAGAGAGCCTTGTACTTGCTTAGAGACTGCATGAGAAAGTTGAAAGAGGAAGTAATGAAAACTGTTACCATGTTTGGAGATGCAGATAGGTATCATATCTCCTTTGCAGTTCTTCATAGAAATATCATGTTGAAGATGGCTCCTCCTATTTATAAGCAGTTACTTCTGACTACTAATTTGTGAAATAGGACACCCTCTTTCAGAGGTGCTGGATAAGATTTCACAGCTAAGTGACTTAGGAGAATGGGAAAAAGATAAATTTCCTCAAGAGATAAAAGTAAATTGTCAGTGGATTTAAACTCAGAATAGATTGACAAGAAAAGAAGAGTTTACTGCTCTATTGAGAGCAGGGGTTAATTTTAGAAGAATTTATGGTATTTCAACTAATAAACTACATAAAATGTACTGAGATAAGGGGCTTAATATCAGATGGAATAGAGAAGTAATGATTGTCCCCATAGAACCTACTGAACAATTATATCCAAGTTTGTCATACCTTCAGGGAGAATAGATAATTGGCCAAGCCCCAGCTCAGATTAAAGAAATACACAGATGAGATAATAGTTCCCATATCAAAATGGAAAAATGGATCAAATACTGTTACCAGGGCATTGATCAGTACTGGGCTAGAAGCCTCCCTTATCTATGGAAACCCTGAGTAGTTGAAGCATAAAACTCCTATTACCATCGCAGGACTGGGAGGGGATGAAATATCAGTCAGACAAGTCAAAATAAAGATGAAAATTGGACAATTGCCTAAGAAAGAATATACTGTAGCTATTGTATCCATTCCTGAATACATCATTGGAATAGATATACTGTAGCAGCAAGCACCCAGCATACCCAGGGTGGCTGCCAACATAGGTTCTTAGATCTGCTTTTCTAAAGGAAAGCAACTCAAAATGGGTTAACAATCTTGTTTTAATCAAACATATGTCATTTACCTAGTTCAGGGGGATAAGGTCAGCAACTCAAACTTCAGAGAATACAGAGGTTACAAGAAGACAAAAATACAGGCAGTGAAACAGATCAGCAGACAGGCTTCCAGCTGTCTGACCATTACATCCATACCTAGTTAGTTACCAGAGAGCAAAGCACCAACATCTGGGTTTTCAAAGCCAGGGGGCTCAAGGGCTGCCAGAGTCTCATCTGGTCAAATCACATAACTCTTCTCAAAGTGAGCCCCAAAGCAAAATCTCACATCAGCACATATATAGCCTTCTTCTGGATCAGAGAATGTTACAGCCCTCTAGACCCACTGCCCAATCAAAAAACCACCAGGTGTGGGCATTTCTGAAAACCAGGCCTCCCTCCACAGGCTCCAGGTGACCATGTTCAGCCTATTAGGGGGGAGAGTATATTTTCAAATCAAGGAAGGTTCTAAGAGTCATTTAAAGCTATCAAAGGACCCAGGGGCAGGGAAGATCTTAGATTCCCATTCCCATGACATATATTGAGAGGGATGAGCCTGCATTTACCTGAAGGAAGACACCAATTTGCATTAAGGAAGATAGGAATTAAAACAGTTTTAGTGGAAAAAAAATAAAAATGGACCCAATAATTTACCTGAACTTTCTGTAGTAATTACTTTAAAGCAGTATTGTGTGCCAGGTGGGCAAGATGAAATTACAAATACTATAAAGGAATATGTTGAAGCAGGAGTGTTAGTTCCTACAACCATATGATGAAATAATCCTGTCTCTGCTCAGTACAAAAATCATATGGGATGTGGAGAATGACAATGAATTATAGAGAATTGAATAGAGTGACTCCTCCCTTGTATGTTACTGTTCCAGATACTGTCACCTTAATACAAAGGACACAGAAATATGATGGAACTTGGTAGGCAGTTATTGATTTTGCAAATGCTTTCTTTACCATCTCAATAGACTCTAAGTAATGGGGCCAGTTTGCTTTCACTTGGCAGGGCAGACAATATACTTTTACTCACTTGCCATAAAGATATCTGCATAACCTCACTTTTTGTCATAGGATTGTAACTGAACATTTGGATGAATTAAAGCTACGTGATGTATAGCTTACCTGCTATGTTAATGATATTATGATACAGGGAAAAAATATAAAAAGAGTGAGGAAGAGTTTGACATCTTTAATTGAGCATACACAAAGCAAAAGGTGGAAATTTAGCCCTGTAAAGGACCAGTTCAAAATGTAAAATTTTGGGGTATATGATGGAATAAAGGGCTATGATAGATTCTTTCATAAGCCCAACACATAAGCCCAACAAAAGATTCAGGATTTTCCTATCCCCCCCCCCAATAAGAAAGAGGCCCAAAAGATTATAGGATTATTTGAATATTGGCAACATCACATACCACATCTGGGACAGATATTGAAATCCTTATATAAAGTTAGTCAGACGAAATATGAATTTGATTGGGGACTTGAACAGAATAAAGCTTTTGAAGAAGGCAGGGCTTCTATACAATTGACCCTAGATTTATGGCCTGTGTAAAATGGCCCGGTGGAATTACAAGTGACTGCATAGGATGATTATGCAAATTGGAATTTATGGCAGAAACAACAAAGTCAAAATGTACCTTTGGGATTTTGGTCTAGGAATCTTCCTTCATCTGGTATTCGATATGCACCTTTTGAACAGCAGTTGTTAGTTGCACATTGGGTTTTGGTAGAGACTGAACAATTGACTGTAGCCCATGAAGATCACTTCATGTTCTTTAATATCAATTCAATCCTGGAATGCCAATTATGACCTGGGTAATGAGTAGCCCAGCTTCTCATAGAATTGGACATGCACAAGAGGTCAGCATAATTAAATGGAAATGGCATATTCAAAATAGAAATAAAACAGGCAAAAGTAGAGTCTCTGCTCTACATGAGTCTACAGCAAACATCAATACTGATGAAAATGATACATCCTCTGAACCAAAGCAACCATTGGTACAGTCCTTGGTAAAATGAAATGATGGATATGATGGATTAACTGAAGAAGATAAGAAATATGCATGGTTTACTGATGGGACAACCAAATATTTGGGCCACAAGAGACAACGGAAAGCAGTAGCCTATAACCCATGTACTGGGCAAACTTTAGAAAGTACTGGGAGAGGTGGAAGCAGTCAATATGCAGAACTTATAGCAGTACATAAAGCCATCAAAAAAGAACAAGGAGGATAGTGTCATATATTTACTGATACATAGGAGGTAGCTAATGGGTTAGCTACATGAATGTCCATGCGGAAAAATCAAAATTGTGAAATTCATGGTAAGCAAGACTGGTCAAAGAATTATGGGAAGATATATGGGACAAGTTTTGGTTACTGATTTGTCAGTTTTTCATGTAGATGCTCATGTGGCCCTCACCATGCCAGAGTATGAGGACAATGTACATGATGATTGACTAGCAAAGATTGCTACTCAATGTATTGTTCCTTCTCTGACACCAACTGATGATCCAGTACTAGCAAAATGGGTATGTAAAATGGCTGGTCATTCAAGGTTCCAGGCCAAACACTTGGGGGCACAAAATCAAGGTATTAATATTTCTCATTTATTGTTAAAATAGATAGCAGAGGAATGTAATATATGTCAATTGGAAAAGGAACAAAGACAGCAAGAGGAAAAGTCCCATCCCAAATTTGGCAAATAGATTATATTGATCTTCTACTACTGGATAAAGTATGCAAAAACGTATATGTGCTTGTGTTGACACCTATTCAGGTGTACTAGCAGCTTGTCCTTATAAGAATGAAACCCAGAAAAAACACCTGTAAAACTCTAGATCTCATATGTTTATGTTATGGAATGCAGATTCAAAGTGATAATGGGCCACATTTCAAAGGTAATGAAATAAAGACATATTGTATATTAAATAATATAGAATGGATATATGTTATTCCATATTATCTATAAGCATCTGGGTTAATTGAAAGAATGAGTGGATTATTGAAAGAACAGTTAAGGAAGTTAAATTCTAATAATTTGTATCAATATTGGAAGAATAATTTTTTAGTAGTTTTATGTAATTTGAATGGTAGATGATTAGGAGGAAGTACACCTCTGGCCAGAAGGATTACCCCAAATCTGCAAATTAGAAAACAGTAGACACATAAGATCCCAAATATTGAGTATTGGACTCTGAGGCAAGATGTCCCAGCGCCATATCCAGGAACACCTTGTTGGACCTGATATGATTTACATTGTTAGAAGTTGGATTTGTTAGATAGAAATTGGATTAGTTTGATAGAAAGGAAATGAGAAACATCTCTACTGGAATATGTATGAGAATCCCTAAAAGTCATTTTGGGTGGAGATTACCTAAATCGAGTTTAGCAGCTCTAGGAATACATGTATTAGCTGGAGTAATAGATTCTAATTATCAAGGAGAAATTATTGTGACATTACAAATTTGGATGAAGAATCCATATAGTTTTGTAAAAATGGTAGAATAGTTTGAGTGATCATTTTTCCTTGTGAAACAATACCCCATGTGAAAACTGACCCTCCTTCTGAAATAACTATCAGAGGGATTAAAGTGTTTGGTTCTACTAATTGAATAAAATTGGGAGCTGAAGTATGGATAAAGTGGAAGTCAGATGATGTTCCAAAGGCTGAGGAGATCATATCATATGGGAAAGACAATACCGTGGCTCTTATTTATGAGAAGATGATTGCCAAATTGTACCCTTAGCTCATGTATTCTACTGTGAATAAGGCTATGATAGTGAATTCATGGGCTCCAGAAGAATGACTCACTCTCTATTTGTGTCTTCTTGGTTTTTTGTCTGTTAAACTTATTTGCGAGATTTGTTTCCTGCAGACTTAGTAACCTCCACCTGCAGATGCCTGATATCCACCCCCCACACTCCACACAGGTAGCACACCCCTGGACCTGGCGTCAACTGAGCTCCAAATACCAGCTAATGAACTGAACTCTCAAATAGGACATCTTGGGGACAGGGACATCTGTATGTCCAATTTCAGCTGGAAGTAGAAACAGAGAAGAGATCTTTGCCCCTTACCCCAATATTTTGAGCCCCATTCATTCAAGGGTGAAAGGTGGGGTGCTTGTGCCCAAGTCCCTACCCTAAGATATTGTTTTATGTGGTTATTTTCTATTATCCCTGTTATTATTGTCACAAAGTTCTGATAACACCAATTACCCCTAAACTCTCCTTAACCTACTTAATGAAATGTATCATTAATGTATTTTGCTATGAAAGATCTTAGGGCCAAATGTGATAGTAATGGAAATCTGAAGATCTTCCCTGTCCTTTAGTAAACCTAAGGGAATTTGAAGACCTTCCCAGCTTTGAAAATAAACTCTGCCCCCTATTAGGTTGAATGCAATCACATGGAGCCTGTTGTGGGAGGAGTTTGCTGAAGGGTGGAGGAGAGCCCATAGGAAGCTGGGAGTCAGAGCCAACTAGACATTGTTGGGACGAGAGTGCACTTCCAAAGGAGACAGATAGGCTTGTGAGTAAATATTGGTTTGTGGGAAGGCTAAAGGATGCTGTGGCTCTCTGTGCTGTTGTGGCTTATTAACTTCTTTGCTACTGTGATGGAACTGATTACTGGTTTGGGGATTTGGTTTTCTGGCGTCCGAATAAATGTTTTGCTTTTGTGTTATATATGGAGAGTCTGTTATATTTTGTGATTAGCACTATGCAGGTATATTTATTGTGAATGTCTGCACTGTGAATATTGCATTGGTGCTACGGGGAGTCCTAAAAAGGTAAACAGGAAAGAAAAAACCCAACATGTTATTCAATTAGAGCAAACTGTTTACATCCCTACATAGGAAGATGATACTTGTAACTCTTAAGAACTGTATCTTTATCCCCACATTTAAAAGGGGTATACACAGACAAATAGTGTGGATATAAGTAGACTTTGATGTGATGATAAAAAATCTAATCAAGTGGTGGAAAAGGATTGTGCTGGGAAAAGAGGAAAGAAGGAAGTAGAAAAGGGAAAATTACATCACACAAAGAGGCATAAGAACTTATTACAGTAGATGGAAAGAAGAGAGGGAGATGACTATTGTTTGAACCTTACTCTCATCAGATTTGGCTCAAAGAGGGAATAACATATTTAGTTAAGTATAGAAATATAATTTGTCATATAGGAAGTAGGAAGAGAAAGGGGAAAGAAAAGGGAAGGCAGTGATAAAAGGGAGGGCAGATTGAGGGATGCAGTGATCAAAAGCAAAACTCTAATGAAGAGGGAAAGGAGAGAGAAAAGCATAAATGGGGTGGGGGAACATGATACAGAGGCAAATAAATATAGTAATCACAACTGTGAATATAAATGGGATAAACTCTTCCATAAAACAGAATTGGATAGAAGAGTGGATTAAAAACCATAATTAATAACCATAACCTATATTGCAATAGGTTGTTTACAATAAACAAATTTGAAGTGGAGGTATACACACAGAGTAAATGTAAATGGCTGGAGCAGAATACATTATGCTTCTGCTGAAGTACAAGAAAGCACAGGTAACCATCCTGATCTTTGCAAAAACAAAAATATATCTAATAAAAAGAGAAAAGGAAGGAAACTCCATCCTGCTAAAATGTACCATAGAAAATGAAGCAATTTCATTACTAATGCACCAAGTGGTATAGCTTCCAAATTCTTAGAGGAGAAGTTAAGGGATTTACAGGAAGAAAGTGGTTTTAACAGGGATGGGTATTGTATTTTGTCAAAGGGTTTTTCTGCATCTATTGATTTCTGTTGGTTTTGTTATTGTTATGGTCTATTATGCTGACAGTTTTCCTAATCTATCCCGGCATTCATGGTAAAAATCCCTTCTGGTCATAGTGTATGATCCTTGTGATATATTACTGTAATTTCTTTCCTAGTATTTTGTTTTTAAAATTTGCATTAATAGTCATTCAGAAAATTGTTCTGTAGTTTTCTTTTTTTCTTTTTCTCCTTCTGGTTTAGGTATCAGGACCATATTTGTGTCATAAAAAGAATTTGGTAGGACTCCCTCTTCACCTATTTCCCCAAATAGTTTATATGGTATTGGGATTAATTGTTCCTTAAATGTTTGGTAGAATTCATTTGTTAATCCTTCTGGACCACGGGGATTTTTTCTTAGGGAGTTCATTGATGGCTTGTCCAATTTCTTCTTCTACTTTTTAAGGTGTTCCCTTTGGTGAAATTTTGTGTCTCTTTTTCCATTTAGGCAATTTTGCTTTTTAAGGAGTTTTCTTTAAGGAATTTTTATAACTCTTTAACCCTTTGACCAATTCTATTTTTTCTGCTATTTTCTTTAATATTTTTTGTGTTTCTTTTACCAAACTATTGACTCTCTTTCATAGTTTCTGGCTTCCCATCATTTATTTTCCCAATTTTTGGTCTATATCTTTTACTTGATTTTTAAATTTATTTTTTGAGATCTTTAAGGCATTATTTTGGGCTTGTGCCCAATTTACATTTTTCTTTGAGGTTTTGCACATAGCTGTTTGATTTTGTTGTCTTCTTCTGGGTTTGTGTCTTGATCTTCCCTCTCTCCAAAGTATATTTCTATGATCAATTTTGTTGTTGTTGTTTACTCATTTTTCTAGCCCATTTCTTCACTTTTAACTTGATATTAAAGTTTGGCTCTGTTCCTGGGGTTGAGGGAGAACTGTTATAAGATTCAGGTAGTTTGTTATGCTCTTTTTACAGCTAGTTCTTGGGGTCTGAAAGCTTTCAGTTTTTTCAAGGTCATATGATCTAAGAAGAGGTATGGTCACTACTCTCCTGGTATGTCCTCTGGCCCCAGGCCTCCACCAACATTCCTCTACACCACTGAACCTTGAATAGGGGTCCTCTTCTCCTGTGGCTGAGAGTGCACTCACTCCTGGCCTAAATGCAACTTGGCCCCTGCTCTTCTGTGGTAGCAAGTGACAGTTTCTCTTCACCCTAGACCTGAGATAAGGGCCGCTTATCTCTCCAGAATGATCTTAAAAAACAGACTAACTCAAATGGCAAAAGAGGTTGAAAAACCAATGAGGAGAAGAATGCCTTAAAAAGCCAAATTTGCCAAATGGAAAACGAATCTCAAAAGCTCAATGAGGAGAATCATTGCTTCAGAATTAGACTGGAGCAAATGGAAGCTTATGACTTTATGAGAAATCAAGATGCTGTTAAACATCCAAACAAATGAAAGAATAGAAGGAAATGTGAAATATCTCATGGGAAAAACCACTGACCTGGAAAATAGATCCAGGAGAGATAATTTTAAAATTATTGGACTACCTGAAAGCCATGTTAAAAGTAAGAACCTAGAAGTCATCCTCTAGGAAGTTCTCAAAGAAAACTGCCCTGATGTTTTTGAACCAGAAGGCAAAATAGAGGTTGAAAGAATCCACTGATCACCTCCTGAAAATGATCCCAAAAAGAAAACTCCTAGGAATATTATAACCAGGTTCCAGAATTCCCAGATTAAGGAGAGGATATTACAACCAGCTAGGAAGAAACAATTTGAATATTGTGGAAACACAATCAGCATAACCCAGAATCTGGCAGCTTCTTCACTCAGGGATTGAAGGGCTTGGAATATGATATTTTGGAGGTCCAAAGAGAAAATAATACCTTAAAAAACAGACTGACTCAAATGGCAAAGGAGGCTCAAAAAGGCAATGAGGAGAAGAATGCCTTAAAAAGTCGAATTTGCCAGATGGAAAAAGAATCTCAAAAGCTCACTGAGGAGAATCATTGCTTCAGAATTAGATTGGAGCAAATGGAAGCTAATGACTTTATGAGAAATCAAGATGCTGTTAAACAGATCCAAACAAATGAAAGAATAGAAGGCAATGTGAAATATCTCGTGGGAAAAACCACTGACCTGGAAAAATAGATCCAGGAGAGATAATTTAAAAATTATTGGACTGCCTGAGAGCCATGACCAAAGTAAGAGCCTGGAAAGCATCCTCCAGGAAGTTCTCAAAGAAAACTGCCCTGATGTTTTAGAAGGAGAGGGCAAAATAGAGGTTGAAAGAATCCACCGATCACCTCCTGAAAAAGATCCCAAAAAGAAAACTCCTAGGAATATTATAGCCAGGTTCCAGAATTCCCAGATCAAGGAGAGAATATTACAAGCAGCCAGGAAGAAACAATTTGAATATTGTGGAAACACAATCAGGATAACCCAAGATCTGGCAGCTTCTACAATGAGGGATCGAAGGGCCTGGAATGTGATATTCCGGAGGTCAAGGGAGCTGGGATTAAAACCAAGAGTCACCTACCCAGCAAAACTGAGTATCATGTTTCTGGGGGAAATTTGGTCATTCATTGGAATAGAGGACTTTCAAGAATTCTTGCTGAAAAAACCAGAGTTGAATAGAAAATTTGAGATTCAAATACAAGAAGCAAGAGAAGCATGAGAAGGTAAACCGGGAAAAGAAATCATAAGGAACTTATCAAAGTTGAACTATTAACATTCCTACATGGAAAAACAATAATTGAAACTTATGAAACTTTTCTTAGTAGTTGAAGGGAATAGAAACACACACACACATATGTCTATATATGAAGTATATGGGCGTATGAATTCTTATGTGAACTTGGGTATAGATGTTTTCAGGAATACATAGATAGAGGGCACAGGACCAATTTAACAGGAAGGGATGATAACTTAAAAGGTGAAATTAAGAGGTGAGATAAGAATACAATGACAGGAGATGGGGAGAGACAGAATGGGGTAAACTATCTCATATAGAAGAGGCAAGGGAAAATGGTTACAATGGAGGGGAAGAATAGGAAGGCAAAAGGGATTGGGTCAACCTTATTCCCATTGAATTTGGCTTGAGGAGGGAATGAAATACACACTAAATATGTTATCTGACCCTCCAGGATAGTAGGGGGGAAGGGCATGAGAGGGTGGATGATGGAAGGGAGGGCAGGCTGGGAGGAAGGGAAGTTGGAAGCACCCACTTTTAAAAAGGGATGAGATCAAAGTAGAGAATAGAACAAGTGGGAGGTGGGATAGGAGGCAGGGAAATATAGTCAGTCTTTTACATTATATCTACTATGTTATTGTTTTGCATTAGCCACACATGTACAACCTATACTAAACTGCTTATCTTCCCATTAAGGGTGGGTGACAAGGGAGGAAGGGAATGAATCTGGAATTCAAAGTTTTAAAATCAAATATTCAAATATATACATATATACACTATTATTAATATTATTTTACATGCAATTGAGAAATAAGATATTCAGGCACTGGGTCATAGAGACCCACTGGGAAATCGAAAGGGGTATGGGAGAAAATATGGGACAGAGCAGATTGGAGGAGGGGATAGATATCCTGTGGGACTTCTATTTTTGGGCAGTGGGTAGGGGAAAAATGGGGAGAAAATTTGTAACTCAAAATCTGGCGGAAATGAATGGTGTAAATCAGAAGTTAATAAAGCATTTGAAAAATGTAAAAAAAAATATACTCCAAAAAAAGAATTCCTTAAAAAGCTGAATTTGCCAGATGGAAAATGAATTTCAAAAACTCACTGAGGAGAATAACTCCTTCAAAATTAGATTGGAGCAATTGGAAGCTAATGACTTCATGAGAAATCAAATTACTCTTAAACAGCTGCAAACAAATGAAAAAATAGAAGGCAATGTGAAATATTTCATTGGGAATATCACTGACCTGGAAAATAGATCCAGGAGAGATAATTTAAAAATTATTAGACTACCTGAAAGCTATGATCAAAAAAAGAGCCTAGACACCATTTTTCAAGAAATTCTCAAGGAAAATTTCCCTGATATTCTAGAACCAAACGGCAAAATAGAAATTGAAAGAATTGACCAATTGCCTCTTGAAAAAGATCCCCAAAAGAAAACTCTTAAGAATATTATAGCCAAATTCCAGAGTTGAGAAAATACTGCAAACAGTCAGCAAGAAACAATTTGCGTATTGTGGAAACACAATCAGGATAACACAAAACCTATCAGCTTCTACATTAACAGATCAAAGGGCTTGGAATAAGATATTCTGGCGGACAAAGGAGTTAGGACTAATACCAAGAATCACCTACCCAGCAAAACTCAGTATAATGTTTCATGAGAAAATATTGTCATTCAATGAAATAGAGGATTTTCAAGCAAAGAATTAAAAAAAAACAGCTGAACAGCAAATTTGACTTTCAGATACAAGAAGCAAGCGAAGCATGAGAAGGTAAACAGGAAAAAGAAATCATAAGGAACTTATTAAAGTTGAACTATTTACATTCCTACATGGGAAAATGATAATTGTAACTCATAAGTCTTTTATCAGTATAAGGAGAGTTGAAGGGAATATATATGCATACATATATATGTATGTATAGGAGAGTGCATGTGTATATAAATATGTATGTGAGTGTGGCCATATGTATGTTCATGTATACATAGACAGAGGGTACAGGATGAGCTGAAAATAAAAAATAAAATTAAGACGTGAGAGAATTTATTGGGAGAAGGAGAGAGACATAGTTTAGGGTAAATTATCTCATATAAAAGAGGGAAGAGAAAACTGTTACAATGGAGGGGAAGAGCAGGAAGGTGAAAGGGAATGGGACATCCTGATTCTTGTTGAATTTGGTTTAAGGAGCGAATAACATACACACTCAATTGGGTACTTACCCTACAGGAAAATAGGGGGGTAGGGGATAACAGAAGGGATGATATAAGGGAGGGCAGATTGAGGGAGAGGGTAGTTAGAAGCAAACATTTTTTATAGCAATTGGGGTTAAGTAACTTGCTCAAGATTACATGGCCAGTTATTTCTGGGTGTTGTCCTAAATATCTGAGCCTGGGATTTGATCCCCAGGTCATCCTGACACTGGAGCCGGTGCTCTTACTCGCTGTGCATCCTGGCCTCCCCAAGAAGCAAACATTTTTGAAAAGGGATAGGGTTAAATGAGAAAACAGAATAAGTGGGGGTGTGGGATAGGATGGGGGGAAATACAGTTAGTGTTTTACAATATAACTACTATGGAAATGAATTGGGTAACTACACATGTGCAACCTATATTGAATTGCTTATCTTCTCAGTGGGGGTGGGTGATGAGGGAAGAAGGGAAAAAATCTGGAGCTCAAATTTTTAAAACAAATGTTTAAAAATTTGTTTTTTATATGCAACTGGGAAATAAGATATACAGGTACTAGGGTATAGAATCACATCTTGCCCTACTAGAAAGTTAGGAGGGTGATGGGGGAGGATATAACAGAGAACAGTTTGGGGGAAGGGGTGTTCAGTAGGCTTGCTATTTTGGGGTGGGGGCAGGGGAAAGACAGTGAAAAAATTGTAGTTCAAAATCTTATGGAAGTGAATGTTGAAAACTAAAAATAAATTAATTAATTTAAAAAGTAACAGTTCAATTTTTGATTAGAACAAAAGACAGTTCAGTAAGTTAAATAAAAAGAAACTAAAAAATTCTACTTGTTCTAGTAGACTGAAAAGTAAACTTATTTTTTTTCTTAGTAAAATAATCACATCCTAAGTGATCAGATTACAACCACTTATTAGATTTTAAATTGTATACTAGAAACCTCCTATCAGGAAGGTGTTATGGCAGAAGCTTTTAATTTTTCTCCAAATTAAATCAATGGGGAAATTCCACATCATTAAACAGTTCTCTTTCCTATTACTGCCTAAATTTGTGTTTATCTTGTAGCTCTTTGTACAGGCAAAGTAGCAAAGGTCAGTTAATATTACAGAGAGCTTTTTACATTGCCAACTTGTGAAAACAATTTAACTGGCTCTTTTACAAAAATCTTTATTCGAGAACAGAACAGTTTTCATAACTAGGACATTAGTTTTGAGATGAATTATGCAGCAATTTTTCACAAGTCATAGGATGAAGACTAAGGAATTGTGCTTAGATCAGTCATCTGTCTCATATTCTGTCCATGGCAATCCACAATCATCTTGTTTCTACATCCTTACTAGTTACTGCAAAGGTGAATGGTTATAGTATTGAGAATGGCTAGTGCATAGAGATGACAGAAAGAAGCCCTAATGGATTTTCAAATAGAAGTTGGAACCCTCTAACCCTAAATGCCCATCTGCCATGAACTAAAACCACAATTATAATGGTCATATAGAATTGTTCCTTTTTGGGCAGTGGAGAATTCTTTTTACTCTTCATGTCAGAACAATTATTAGCTGAAATAAAATCCTTCTGTCCCTTCTAGATGAAGATTCTTGAAGGATTTTTGCCAAAACGGCAAAATATGTCACAATCATGATAGTAGTCCCTGTAACAGGAGGGAAATTTGAAGACAGAACTTAGGTCTGATTTTTAGAGGGGTGCTATTTATGCCTATGATAGTTCTTTTAAATTTATTTCCATAAGAATTACTGAAAACATTAATGTTTCTCCAAAAATGTTGAATGTGTCTCTTGTAAAAGAGGGCCAAGTATAAAATTTTAATGATCAGGCAAACCAGTGATGCTTAGAGAAAGTTTTCCTAAGGGCTGGCCATGTCCTTCAGCTTCTATTATAAACAACTTATTGGGTATTGAGTGGGACTTTACTACACATAAAGAGCACCAATTCTGGAGTCAGGTTCATATTCCACCACTGGTATTACCATCTGTGTAATATGTCTGCTCATAAACAAATTTTATACTTCTCCCCTTCTTTCTAGTTCTCTTCCCTCTCCTCCTGTTCTTGCTTCTCCTCTTAAATCTCCATTTCCTTCTTCTCTCTTTTGACCCTAGAATAAAGTGGATGGAACAGTATCAAAGCTGTTACTTTTCACCAAAATAAGAAAGGGAAGATGGGAATAAGGGACCTACATAATAGGTGCATAGGTTATAGTAGAATATTAGACAAAGACAAAACAAGAAATCTGGAAGTAGATGGTAAAATTTCAACTAAACAGACTAATTGACAAAAATTGGTTTGTCCCTTTCCTCTTATTCATCTTTTTCTTCCTCCTCCTCCTTCTTCTTCTCCCCCAACACAAAAGTGCCTTTAAAGTGGGGATACAGAATGTACAGTATGTATATGCAGAGTAATTTCAGGAGTGAGAGAGCACCAAGAAATTAAAAGTTCTGGAAAGGCTTCATAGAGGAGGAGGGATATGAACTAAGTTTAAAAGAAGGAAATCAAGAGATCCTGGGAAGGTGAGTAGAGAGCATTCCAGTCATGGGGATCTGGGGGACAATCTGTACATTGGAAAACAAAGGGAATGCTAAGTTCAAGGAATTACTATTGGGTCTGTTCGGATGAACCACAAGAGTACACCCTAGAGTGGAAGGGGAATGCTGTATCTTAAAGACAGTAAGGAACCCTTAAAGACTAGGCAGCTGATATGATCAAATATGTCCTAGGAATAGTAATTTGGAAACTCTGCAGTGTATACTTTGGAGAGGGAAGAGACTAGAAGTTGGGAAATCAATTAAAAAGTTTTTTCAGTAGTCAAGGCAAGAGTTGATAGGAGTTGCATCAGTTTGTGGGCATCTAAGTGGAGAGAAGAAATCAGAAATGACAGAATGTGGGGGCAAAGTTAATGAGACTTGGCAATTTATTGGGTA
Source organism: Petaurus breviceps papuanus (assembly GCF_028583685.1). Taxonomy (NCBI): domain Eukaryota; kingdom Metazoa; phylum Chordata; class Mammalia; order Diprotodontia; family Petauridae; genus Petaurus; species Petaurus breviceps. The sequence continues at coordinate 85,636,967 of NW_027185655.1, read as the reverse complement.
TTGAGGGGTGAGGGAGAATGACAAGTCAAGATGTAGATATGCATGGTTATGGTACCCATGAGTATGGATATAAATGGCAAAATAAGGCTGTAGAGATTTTGCAAATTTTTGGCTAATTTTATCAATTTACAATGTGATACAAATCAGTTCCCACTGTGAGATTTTTTTATTTCTGGACATAATTGTCCAGATTGATTTTCTATTATAAACAGATTGCTTGGATAATTATCAAACCACCACTTCACACTGTGCTCCGTGGCAACAATTATGAAAAAAGATATTTTAAACATGGAGGTATATATATAATTTATGCATACAAATAATAAATAATTTATTAAGTACTCAGTTATTAAATAATGCTGTAGTAGCTCAAAAGAAAATACTTACCTTCCGAAGTTGCCTCACTTAAAATTGGAAAATTATTGCCAGTGAAATAGTGTGATATAACAAAGAAAACACATTTGTGATTTTAAGTGTTTAAGTGTTCAGTTATGATGTGTTGTTCTGGACTCCCTTGCCTCCCCGGAAAGGATACAGATGTACATTTACATCTTTTATTTTGTTTAATTTGGTAAAATGTCTTTAAGAAGGGGGCATTTCAGGAAGCCTTTAAAGGAAGAAAAGATTCCATCTTGGATTCTTATGTTTAAGGCCCAGGAAATTTAGGAAACTGTCTTTTGTTTGGAGGGGGATAACATAATAAATAGGGGTAAAAGGAACAATTGCCTGGAGCAAGCAGCTGGTACAGAAAAGGGAAAATCAAAGAGAGTAAACAGAAAGTTGAATCAGAGAGGTGAGCATCAAAGGAGAAAAGAAAAATAGCTTAGTGCCTCTCTTTCTAGCTTCCTTCATGCAGTGTTCCCTTCAGTACTACAAAAGCTTTCCTTATATCTTCTTGCCCAGTTCATTGACTTGACTATTTTTGTTAGTGAAACTACCATTCTTACTGTTTATGTATTCAACACCAAGGTTTTATACAAGGGAACTTTATGCACAACCAAAGATCTTTATCAGTAACACAATTGAGTATTCTTTAATAGCACACAAAGAAATGGTATGCAAATAATCTTCTTGCACTGGTAGCCCAGAATGCTGTTTTCTTGACAGTGTACTTGTGAATCTGTTTCCAGAAGGCAGTCATGAATGAATGAATGAATGAATAAATGAAAAAGCATCTAATAAGTGTCTGCAGTGTTCCAGATAGTGTGCAGGGTACTGAAATGTAAATAGAAAAGTGGGATCATCTCTCATGTCCAGGCATTTACATTCTAATAATGGAAGGCAAAACATATAGGGGAATGGTGGTTAGGAAAAGGACTTTTGATGTGGAAAGTCACAGGGATGGGGACTGGAGCCATGAAGTGACTGTCATGCCCTTTCCTGATACATTGGTAAGATTAATTTGATTACTGTTCCTAGAACAAGACTTGGAAAAATATCTGGGATTGGGGAGGATGTATGGATAGCATGTACATAAGTTGTAGTTACTCACCACACAGGATTGCTATGTCACAGGGAGGGCAGGCTTGGTCGTTGGTGATATGAACCTGAATGTGTTGTTCCTGGTGGGGGAAGCAGGGGACAATGTCAGAGAGATGTGGTAAGATGCTTGGGACAAAGAATGGGAAGCATAGTTTAGGGTCTGTTAGATTTCTTGGATCAATTAATTATTTTTATTGATTAATTTTAATAAAACCAATTTTTATCAATTACTTCTTTAAAAAGAATCTTGAGATTTGTTTATATACTTGTAGTCTGTTTACTTGAAATTTTACCATATACTTTCAGATTTCTTGTTTTGTCTTTGTCTAATATTCTACTATAACCTATATACATATTACGTAGGTCCCTTATTCCCCTCTTCCTTTTCTTATTTTCATGAAAAGTAACAGCTTTGATACTGTTCCATCAACTTAATTCTAGGGTCAAAATTGTGATTTACACTTGTAGGATCCCTAGGCACCTGTAATGGGAATGTAAATGTAAAGATCTTCCCTGCCCCTAGGCTAAAGTGCACCTGGAGCCTGGGGTGGGAGGCTTGTTTTTCAGTAGATACTTTTTGATTGGCCAGTGGGTCCAAAAGGTTGTTACATTCTCTGAGCCAGGAGAAAGCTATATAAGCCCTGATGTGAGGCTTTGTTTTGGGGCTCACTTTGAGAAGTGTTCTGTGATTTGATATGGATTCTGGGAAGCTGTTGTCCAGAGCCCCCTGGCTTTGAAAAACCCAGGTGTTGAAACCCAGATGGTGATTTGGTATGGATGTAATGGCTAGACAGTTTGGAAAGCTGTCTACTTGATCTGTTTCTGTCTTGATAATTCTGCCTGTATACTTTGAAGTTCGGGGTGCTGACCTTTTTCCCCTGAACAAGGTAAACGATATATGTTTGACTGATTAAAGTAAGCTTGTTAACCCATTTTGAGTTGCTTTCCTTAATCAAAGCAGGTCCAAGAACCTGTGTTGGCAGCAAACCCTGAGGAAGCTTGGGGTGCTTGCTGCTACAGCACCCAAAAGCATTTAGTAATTGCTAGCACTCAGGCTCACTGATAGCATCATCCTCTTTTCTAAGACTGAGGAAAACAGTACAGGTGTTTACTGTTCCTTACTGGAGATGAAACTCTCTATTCCACACTACAACCTCAGAAATACCCACTTGGTCATATTGTTCAATAGTCATTTCCAGAAGACTGGTCAGAATTTGTGTGAGGGGTAAGATAACTTGGGAAACACCATAATTTTTGCTTTTTTTCCTTTAGGAAAAGGAGATGGTGTCAAAGTATTAGGGCATCACCAGAGTAAGATTTCTGTTGTGGATGGGGTGGTTTGGAAGAGGGTGGGTCTTAGACACTTAATTCCAAAGATTAAGATTTTGTAACTTAGTCATTCACCTGAAATCTTTCTGGTTTAATAAAAATAACATAAATAGCTAACATTTATATAACCCTTACTATGTGCCAGGTACTATGCAGGCAGTCTATTAAGCACATTACAGTTGTCTCATTTGATCCTCACAACACCCCTGTGATGTAGGTGCTATTATCCCCATTTTATAGTTGAGAAAACTGAGGCAGACAAAAATTAAGTGATTTGACTAGGATCATGTAGCTAATAGGCTGGATTTGAACTCTGGTCTTCCTGACTGTAGAACTGGGGCTCTATCCACTTTACTCTCTAGCTGCCCCATAGTATTTTTATCTATGTTTTGAAGACCAGACAACTGAGGTATACCAGAGGAAATAAAGATTATAGTTAGACTATGTTCATATACTGATATCTCATTCTTGCTTTATCAGCATTTGACTAATGGTTTCATTCAGTACTGAAAGAAACATACAGTACAGATAATGTGGGAGAATATATAATTTTATATATGATTTTATCAGCCTGTGGGGCAGGAGATAGAGCAGCAGGCACGGAGTCAGGGAAGACCCTAGTTCAAATTCAGTCTCAGACACTTAGTAGCTATGTGACCCTGGGCAAGTCACTTAATCACTATTTATCTCATTTTCTTTTTCTGTAAAACATGGATAATAACAGCAACCACCATGCAAAGTTCTCGATAGGATCAAATGAGATGATATTTGTAGAGTGCTTAGCATAGTACCTTGAACATAATGGGCAGTTGATAAATGCTCATTAAATTAAAATAAGAAAATGAATGAATGAATGAGTGAGTGAATCAATGAATCTGTTAGGGAATTGCCTGAGACAAATCTAGACTATTCTAGAGTTATAAATACACTAAGTGTCAGAAGTAACTTTTCTCAACTTCTAATATAGCACTTGGAGCTACTCTCTACTTCTAACTATACTTATTACTGTGTTAAAAATGAAAAATGAGATAGAAAAAAATATCAGCATCTATTTTGAACTTAGTTATAAGTGATTTGAAAGGTGTACCCCACTCCCAAGGGCTTAAATTCACATTCTACTTTCAACATCCTCCACAGATTTTTACATATTTCACACATTTTTTCTTCTCATCCTGTACCTGTGAGATGCCCTTTTCTCTACATTAACTTTGATGTCAAAATGATGAACTAAGGAGACACCTGTATCTAACTGTTTGAGCAGAGCAGTGATAAAAGGATTCAAACCCAAAGTTTTCAGGTGCTGGCTGGCATGAAAAATACTATTTCTATATTTTATGAGGTCAAGTTGGAATAAGGTAAATATTAGGCTGGATCTTACCTTCTAGCTCTGCAGGGTATTAGGAAGTCCCTTTCAAAGTTGTTTAGACTCAGGAGCAAGCCCTCTTAATTGTCTTCCCTGTTTAAGGGAAGCCAACTAGCTGGTCCCTAGGAAAAGATTCCCTGTGGAGACTTATAGCAACCTTGGTGTTTAATCTGAGGGTCTAAGAAGCAGGCTGATGAGAGGTGCAGTGATTCCCTTGGATATCATAGGTTGAAAGAGACATAATAATAGTGATTGGCATATGATGACAAAGCCCCAAGGTAACTCAGACATTCAATCTTAAGCAAATGCCTTGTCTCCATTAATAGAAATGTCAAGTTTACATATTGGTATAGCTTTTAAGAGACATGAACTTACCTAGAGAAATTATCATTTATAAAAAAGGCCTTGTCACATGTGAAATTTGAAGAAAATGTAAAAACACGTGAAATATAAAGAAAAGAGCATGAAAACAGCTTGGTGTGATAATTTTGAGATAGTGAATATAATGATCTTTCAGAAATAACAACAAAATTGCCTGCAACCTTCCAATTGTCATGGAGTGAATATTTGAATGGAAATTGCTTTGAGATGTTATGATACATAACCTGAAGAAGATAAAGTCTTGACAGGTATTAGATTTATCTTGAAAATTAAATAAGCAAATGAGACCAGTATCTATGGAACTTAAAAATAGAAATATTTTCTGGAATATATGGATACTTAAGGTAAAAACATATTTCTTCTCCAGTATCCTAATATCATCTTAGTTCTGTACTGTTATCATTTCTGTGCTTTAAGAAAGTAAAACTGAATTAAGCCCATGAAAGAAAAAGGTTGTTAAAAAGCATTATATTTAGAATGAAGATTGTTTACTCTTGTACATAAATATTATGATATACAAATGGTGTCAATGAAGTCTTAGTGCAGTTTTAAGTTTTAAAAACATTTAAACTATTAAAGCTTAAAATTACACCAAGAACACCTTCTACATATACATTACACACACGTGTGCACTTGCATGTGTGAACACATACACACACAGAGTTAATCGGGAATTCCTGAATTATAATCTTGGCTCTACCACTTCCTAGTTGTGAGACTCTGGACTAGTCACTCAAGCTCTTTCAGTCTCAATTCCCTTATCTACATACCATGTGAATAACAACAATAATACTAATAGCAGCTACCTTAGAGTTATTGTGAAGATCACATTTTCTAAACTTTAAAGTGCTAGGTAACATCACCTATTAGTATAAACTACATATTATATTTGTATGGATACCAGTAAAGTTTGTTACTGACTGGAATGTTAACAAAGACCAGCAAACTTTCAATATAGGTATTCTAAGGAGAGTAGGAATTGAGAAAGAAGAATGTACATAGGAGGTCCAAGAAGCTTCATTTAACCCTGATTTAATTTACACAGCAATCAGGAGTATTAGGAAGTTGAATCTGAGCCTCCTCACCCCCATTTGAATTCAGTGGTACTAATAAATGGAGACTCTTCCCTTTGAGGAGGAAGCAACTGCTTTGCCCTCCAAAGGGAAGACTATGGACTCACAGAGGCCATAAGGAAAGTGTCATCTAGCAGTAACAGAGGAAGAAGAAGCAAACAGTGGTAATTAGTGACCCAACCTGAGGCTCACATGGGCAGCTACTTGCTAATCTGAGTGCTGTGCTGGATGTATCTCATAGGGGATCTCGAGAGTCAGTTAAGAAACTCCTTAATTAAGTCAGAAATCAGGAAAATCAGTGTTTGATTTATTGGGTTTTTCCCACCTAATTTTCTAGAGTTAAGAAAGTTATGGATAAAATGATAATAATGCAAATTAAACTTAAAAGTGTCACTTTTTTTTTCCTTTCTGGAGACTCAGCTGTTAAATATTTATTAGCACACTCATGGACCCAATATGAGAAATGTCTGCTGCTTCCTAGGATATAACAGAGAACATAATAGAGAACCTTCAAAAGATGGCACAAACAAAAAGAGGAACTGTTATTCTGGACCCAATTCTGACCAATAAGAAAGAACTGGTTCCTGAAGCGAAATGATGTGTATCTTAAGTGTAAATAACCACTCACAATACAGTTCATGATACAGGAGGAAAGGAACAATAGGTTTCTGGAATGCACTTTAAATCAATTTTATACTTCCCATGCACTCTACATTCTATGTAGATTTTAAAGGATGCAGATAAAGTTTAAATAGGATCCCTTGACCTAAAAATGTAGGGAAAGTCAACCCAAGAAGAACAAGGAAACATTCAAGAGTGAAATGCTGAAGACATGAAGAGAAATAATTCTTGTGAGGAAGGGAATGGGAAGTTATCTAAGGAAACCAGTGTGGAAGAAGAGGGAACTCATAAACCAACTTGGGCATTAAATATTACAAGATAAAAATAAGAGCAGGATAAATTGCTAGAGTGAGATAGTAGAGGGAGAAAAGAGCAAAGGCCCCAGGATAGAATCTTGGGGGACATAAACAGTTCTATGAAGCTCTAAATTGTCACCTTATGTTACTTTATAACCTCAAGTGTGAATAAAGTGAAGAAGGTGAAAAACATGATGAAAACACAAACCTCATCCCTATACAACTTGGGTACTTTCTTTAAAAAGATAAGAATTGTAAGGTGGTGAACATAGTGAACACTAAAAATATTTAAAAATAAATTTGATTACATTTTCACAGACATGAATCACCCTGATACTTACATGGTAATCATTGATAAATCACCTGTATATATTACCAACACATTAGAATTAAGGTTAAAATGAGTACAGTGCTAGAAGAAAGAATGAGAATGAGAGACGTGTAATTAAAATTATAATCTGACTTGTTTTGAGAAGTTATTGATGAGGAAAAAATGGAATATAAACAGAAGACAAGGTATAGATGACCAATTCCTGTAACTCTATGCAGAAATTAGAGCAATGTAAATAAACTGCTATAACAAAAAGACCAAAAGAATAAAATGCTTTTAGTTTAGTCAGCAAACACTTGGCATTCCTTCCTGTGGAGAAAGATTTTAGTCACAAGTAAAAGTGATTTAGACTATTTAGACATTTATAAAATCTTGCAGAGAATAATAATAGAAGATTTTGAATAGTATTATCTCACAAAAGAGAAGAGGTAGAAGATAAAACCATTCTCATGACAAGAGAACTGAGTAAATGAAGACAACCAATGGGACTAAAGAATGATTTTATCAATCAGGGAACAAGCATTATTAAGTGCCTATTATGTTTGAGACACTGTACTATGCTCTAGTTATATAAATAGAATTGAACCATCATTACTTGAAAATATCCTAATACTGGAGAATACAACTGAATATATAAATATACACAGAATAAATATAAATAAATAGAAGATGCTTAAATCCAGTGGGCAGAGCCAAGATGGTGGAGTAAAAAATAGAAACTCTGCTGGGTCCTGGCTCCAACCACCTCCAATACCTATAAAATATGACTCTAAACAAATTTTAGAGCTAAAGAACGCACAGAGTGGTAGAGGGAAACAAATCTCCTGCTTAAGGCAGCCTGGCAGGCCAACAGGAAAGGTCTATTGCCCCTAGCTAGGAGCCAAGTGCAGTCCCCTGTGAGCCTCCAGCTATGCAGTTGCAGCCCCGGGGTAACCCCGACCAATGGCCCAGAATGGCCAGAGCAGACTTCAGGAGAGTGAATCACCAGCAGCTGTGGTGTTTTCCAGACTTCTCAAACCATGAATGCCAAAGAAATAGTAAAAGGTCAGTGGAGAACTCTGTTGGAACTAGGTGACAGTATATCGTGTTCTGGCCTCTGCCCCCAGGGTGAGAAGTGGCAGAGAAGAGGTGGCTGCAGCTTCTGCCATGTGGCTGCCTCCAGAGTTCCTGGCCTACAGATCATAGTGGGACCAAGTAACTATTCAGAGGGTAATTGCTCTTGCTTTGACCTGCTTGGATCTTAGATCTCAGTCTTGGGTGGTGGTCCTGGAGTATGTGGCAGTGTGCCAGAGCTTGGAGTATCTCTAGAGAGGGCACCCTCCTCAGACCTCTGACAATATTTGTGAAAACCCCAGTAATTTGGGACATAGCTCCTCTCTGGAATCAGAGCTCTAGCATAGCAAAGAGCTCAAAAGTCAAGTCACTGTCTGGCAAGATGAGTAAGCAGAGGAAGCACAATCAGACCATAGAATCCTTTTTTGGAGACAAAAAGAATCAAAACACGGAACCAGAAGTCAATGAAATAAAAATTTCTGCATCAAAAGCTTCTAAGAAAAATATGAACTGGTTATAAGCCACAGGGGAGCTCAAGAAGGATTTTGAAAATCAAGTAAGAGAAGTGGAGGAAAAGTTGGGAAGAGAAATTAGAATGATGCAAGAAAATCATAAAAAGTAACAGCCTGCTAAAGGAGATCCAAAAATATACTGAAGAAAATAACACCTTAATAATAGAATAACTCAAATTGGCAAAAGAGGGACAAAATGACAATGAGGAGAAGAATGGAAAAGGAATTTCAAAAAACTGAGGAGAATAATTCCTTCTAAATTAGATTGGAGCAAATGGAAGCTAATGACTTTATGAGAAATGAAGATACTATAAAACAGATCCAAACAAATGGAAAAAAAGAAGGCAATATGAAATATCTCATTGGAAAACCACTGACTTGGAAAATAGATGCAGGAGATATAACTTAAAAATTATTGGACTACCTGAAAGCCATGATGAAAAAAAGAGCCTAAAAATCATCCTTCAAGAAATTCTCAAGGAAAATTGTCCTGATATTCTAGAACGAGAGGGCAAAACAGAAATTGAAAGAATTCACCAATTGCCTCTTGATAAAGATCCCAAAAAGGAAACTTCTAGAAATATCATAGCCAAATTGCAAAGCTCCCAGGTGTATCAGCAATGCCATATTCACAATGCCTATAGAGATTACAAATATGCTGATATAATTATCCATCACAAAATATGTCAGGTTTGCCATTTGGGGAAATAAACTAGGAAATTTATTAAGATACCAGAAGACTGAGTCCCAAAACCAGAAAGTGAAAGCCATCAGAGTAGTTATAATATTGGCACAGGTAGATAAAGTAGAAAGCACCCACATTCTCAAGCCTTTAAAACAGAACAGGCTACCTCAGGCAAAGGTCCTCCTCTCCCCACTCACAGCAACCACCCAGTGTCCTGGAAGCACACTCCCAGCAGCTCCGGCCCCTGGCAGTCCTCAGCAGGAGTCCTTAGCAGAAAGTCCTGCTCCCAGCAGCTCCGGCCCCTGGCGGTGCTCAGCAGGGGTCCTAACTCAAAAAAAAAAAAAAAGGCAACCACCGGCAACTGCCAACCGCAGGACCGTTAGCTCAGCTTTTCACTTTCTCTTGCTCTGCTATGTCAGCACTTCCATGGGGCATGGGAGATCTTTAAATCCCATAACCCTTACATTCGGCCCCAAGATCTTTCATGTCCCTTACTTGGCAAAAATACAGTAGGAATAACTGGTGTCAACAAAATTTCACAACAATATAACAAGAAGAGCACACAATAAACACAAAAAACCATATTTTAGGGTGGGGCTTGAGCACAAGCTCCCCATCATTCCCCCCACCCCGAACAAATGGGGCCCCAAAATCTTGTGGTAAGGGGTGAATATCTCTTCTTCTATGGCTACTTGCTGCTGAAATCGGATGTAGAGCTGTCCCTGTCCTTAGGGGTCCCATTTGAGAGGTCAGTTCTTAATATGCTTGATGCCAGGTCCAAGGGTGAC
>NW_027185655.1:85592263-85627043 GCF_028583685.1 Petaurus breviceps papuanus | reverse complement strand
TTCTCTGGCTAGAGAGGAATAAGGCAAATCCTCCCATCCTGGAATAGTCATTTCTCCCTCTAAAGCCCCACTGCTTCCAAATAGAGGCCTGACATTTTGTAATCCCATCCTGGTCGCCAAATGTATCATCAATGCCATATTCACAATGCCTATAGAGATTACAAATATGCTGATATAATTATCCATCACAAAATATGTCAGGTTTGCCATTTGGGGAAATAAACTAGAAAATGTATTAAGATACCAAAAGACTGAGTCCCAAAACCAGAAAGTGAAAGCCATCAGAGTAGTTATAATATTGGCACAGGTAGATAAAGTAGAAAGCACCCACATTCTCAAGCCTTTAAAACAGAACAGGCTACCTCAGGCAAAGGTCCTCCTCTCCCCACTCACAGCAACCACCCAGCGTCCTGGAAGCACACTCCCAGCAGCTCCGGCCCCTGGCAGTCCTCAGCAGGAGTCCTTAGCAGAAAGTCCTGCTCCCAGCAGCTCTGGCCCCTGGCGGTGCTCAGCAGGGGTCCTAACTAAAAAAAAAAAAAAAAGGCAACCGCCGCCAACTGCCAACCGCAGGACCGTTAGCTTGGCTTTTCACTTTCTCTTGCTCTGCTATGTCAGCACGTCCATGGGGCATGGGAGATCTTTAAATCCCATAACTCTTACACCAGGTCAAGGAGAAAATGTTACAAGCTGTCAGGAAGAAACAATTTGAGTATTGTGGAAACATAATCAGGATAACAAAAGATGTAGCAGCTTCTTCATTAAGGGATCAATGGGCTTAGAATATGATATTCCAGAAATTCAAGGAGCTAGGTTTAAAACCAAGAATCACCTAACCAGCAAAAGTGAGCATAATGTTTCATGGGAAAATGTGGTCATTTAATGAAATAGAGGACTTTCAAGAATTCTTGATGAAAAAAACAGCTGAACAGAAGATTTGACGTTCAAATACAAGAAGCAAGAGAAGGTAAACAGGAAAAAGAAATCATAAGGAACTTATTAAAGTTGGATTATTTACATTCCTACATGGAAAAACAATAATTGTAAATCATGAGATTTTTCTCAGTATGACGATAGTTGAAGGGAATATATATTTATGGACATAGACAGAGGGGACAGGATCAGTTGAATAGGAAGGGATGATATCTAAAAAATAAAATTAAGAGATGAGAGAGGAGTATAATGAGAGAAGGAGAAAAGGAGAGATAGAATAGGGTAAATTATCTCATAAAAAATATGCAAGAGAAAACTGTTATAATGGAGGGGAAGAACAGGACGGTGAAAGGGAATGTGTCAACTTCACTCTCATTGAATTTTGCTTTAGTAGGGAATAACATACCCACTCATTTGGGTATCTTGCTCTACAGGAAAGTGGGGGGGAGGGGATGAGAAGGGGGATGATGGAGGGGAGGGCTGATTGGGGGAGAGGCATTGTTAGAAACAATGTTAAATGTTTGAAAAGTTACAGGGTCAAGGTAGACAGTAGAATGGGAGCGGGAAGGATAGGATAGAGGAAAATGTGATTAATCATTCACAATATAACTGCTATGGAAACATTTTCCATAACTACACATGTACAACCTATATTGAATTACTTATCTTCCCTGTGGGGGTTGGTGAGGAGGGAAGAAGGGAAAGAATCTGGAAATCAAATTTTTTAAAAACAAATGTCAATTTATTTTTTTTTTTGCATGCAACTGGGAAATAAGATATGCAGGCACTTGGGTATAGAAATCCATCTTTCCTGACTAGAAAGTTAGTTGGGAGTATAGGAGAGGATATAAGAGAGAGCAGATTGGGGAAAGGGTACTAAGTTCGCTCACTATCTTGAAGTGAGGGGTAGGGGAAATATGGGGAGAAAATTTGTAACTCAAAATCTTGTAGAAATGAATGTTGAAAACTAAAAATTAATTTAATTTAAAAAATTTGAAAATTAAAAAAAGCTTAAATCCAAGGTATTTTGACAGGGAGCAATGGGGGTGGGAAAGAGAAAGGTTTATGTAGAAAGTAATGTTTGAGCTTCATCTTGAAGTAAAGGAAGAATCCTGTGAGAAATAAGGATAGAGTGAATTCCAGGCTTTGGGAATGGGCAGAGCTTGGGCAAAGATATGGGAGACAGAGTTCTGTCATTTACCAAGGGTCAGGGAGGCGGCTAGTCTGGCTGTATTACATATTGCGGAAGCAGGAATAACATACAAGGTGACTAGAAATATAGGTTGAGGCCACATTGTGAAAGACTTTTAAAAAGTTAAAGAGGAGATTATGTTTGACACTAGAGGTAATACAGTACCACTAGAGTTTATTGATTAGAGATAATAACATGGTCAGATCTGTGCTTAAGGAAAATCACTTAAACAGGAATGTGGAGAATGTACAAATGTTGAGTGGCAGCAATTTCTGGGCATTATGGTAGGAAGATGGTCTGTGGGCATCATGGTGGGTTACATGTACCCATATGGCATATTGCTTTTGGAGCCTTTATTTATTCACATTTATATTCACTCATCCAACAAATGTTTGTTAGACATTGACTAAGTATACTATATATGAAAGGGTCCCTGTTTTCACATAGAATACAATGGCTATGGTCAGAGAGATGAACGAATTTGCTCAAAGGGAGTTGTTTAAACTCTTTTGAATACCTACTTGTTAGTTTCCCATCCCTCCTTTTTATTAAAGGCATGAAAGCTAAAAAAAAAAACCAAACGGTGGGATAGGTTGGCAAAGTGATATACATACTTACATACTTATTAAGATGTTCATATAGATAATTATACTATCCAAGAGTGGAGAATCTCGAGGCCACATGTGACCTTCTAGGTCCTTGAGTGGGACATTTTGACTGACTCCAATTTTACAGAAGAAATCCTTTTATTAAGGGGATTTGTTCTGTGAAGTTTGGATTCAGTCAAAGAGCTGCACTTGAGGATCTAGAGGGCCACATATAGCCTCAAGGGCACGGGTTCCCCACCCTACTATACATTAGAATATGATGAGCACAATGAAAGAATAAGAAGTACTATAAAATATGATTATATTGAAGCCATACCTACATACAACAGTCTCTCTCTCTCTCTCTCTCTCTCTGTTGGGAACCTCAAGAATTCTGCATGTTACCCACAAACTCTCTTAAACTGAAATTAAACCTTGTAAATTTTAACAACAATAATAGTTCTAATGTTTTTTTTTTCAGACAATACACAAGCAACTCGATTTTCAAGCTTTTTTGCTATGCCTACCTTGTAGTCATTCCCTTATCCTTTGGCCCCCAATAGAACTTAAAATGAAAAGGATTCAACTCAAACTTAGGCAGGACTTTTACTAAGTAATATGGATCTTTTGGCAAGAACTCCCCCCCCCACAAAGTCTACTTTTTTGGTCCTGAGGTCTTAATTATTGAATTAGTTACTATTTGATTTTAGACTTATCTACATAGTGCTGGTCAGCTGACTTGAACTCAATTTTCTACTTGAAATGGTTGATTAGTACTCATTAGAAGGGGGTGATCTCTTTCAGCCATGTATGCCATCAAGCATGCTATGTAATAAACTGAATCTTGCCTGGCCTCCTGCTCTGGTCTTTGAATTGTCTCCCCACCTGCTCTTGTCGTTTGCCCACCTGAAATTGACCTGGGAACCTCTGGCAACTTCAGAAGCAGAGAAGCCTGCTCAACTCACTTCACCCAACTCTCACATTCAGTAGCTGTACTGATAGTCCTCAGTATTTCCTACACCTCTCAAAGCAGTGGGTGAACACCAAAGTAGAGGAGATTCTCCCCTCAACTCTTCAAGATGGGCAGCAGTGAATTACCTAGAAAGAATTAATGTGCCTGTAAGTATGTGGCTATTTATAGTCATATATTTTCTGGGTAAAATTTACTGTTGGTTTATGCAGATTCTTAGAAAAATATGATTCCCTTTCTCCAACAGGGTGAATTTTATAAATCTGGCCTCAGAGTTCCTTCTTGCTATGTATAGTCTCCTAATTGATTTCTCTTTACTAAGTCTCTTTCCTTTTAAATTTATTCTCACTTAATGGCCAAATTGAGATTCCTAAGACACAGGTCACTCCCCCACTTCTGAAGCTCCATAAAATACAGACTCTTCTGTCTGGCATTTGAAAGCCTTCATGATCTGATTCCATCCTAGCTTTCTTGACTGATTGTTACCACTCCCCCCCCCCCCCGCCCCCGCGCCCATTCTTCACATCCTAGTCAAACCTGTTCTCCAGGCACTGCATTCCTTCTCCTTTTATCCTTTGCATGGGTTGTCCCCTATCCCTTCAATGATCTTACCTATCTCTACCTCTTTAAAACCTTGTCTCTTGGGGCAGCGAGGTCGCACAGTGAATAGAGGATCAGCCCTGGAATCTGAGCTCAAATTCAGCCTCCGACACTTAACATTTACTAGCTGGACAAGTCACTTAACCCTAATTGCCCTGCCTTTTCTCCTCAAAAAAATTAAAAAAAAAAAACCTTATTTCAAAAAGAAAAAAAGGGGGGGGGGGGAGAGGAGGGACAGTTATATGGTGCAGCGAATGGAGCACCAGTCAGGAGCACCTGAGCTCAAATTCTGCCTCCGGCACTTTCTAGTTGTGTGATCCAGTGTGAGTCACTGAACTCTGCCTACAAAAAAACCTGAACAAACCACCCAAAAGAAGCAAAAACCAACAAAAAACAAAACCTAATCATCCTCAAAGCCGAAGCTTTGTGTCATAGAAGTCCTTCCCTGATTGCCCTAGTTGTTAGCGCCCCTCACCCAGAAACTACTTCTTATATACTTTGTATTTTCTTATCTTTGCCTCCGTCAAACTGAGACCTGAGAAAGACCTTGACTTAAAAGGCCAATGACTCTCATTGCATCTGGGAGTCATCTCCAGCTGTCCTGATATATATCTTGTCACTGGACCCTGATGACTCCTGAGGAGAGAGTGAGACTGCTAACTTTGCACAGGTCTACCTTGCTTGAATCCAATTCACTTGCAAGTCATAGCATCACCTTTCTGATGTCTTGGTTCTCTGGGAATGAAGGACAAACAACCTGTTTTTTTCCCAGAAGAATTTAAACTCTTTGAGGACAGAGATATTTCATTTTGGTCTTTTTATTCCTAGTGTTTAAAATAGGGATTGGCACATAGGAATTCCACTAATGGAGGTCATTTCCTTTTCTGCAAGTTTTGAGAATTACCTAGAGACACAGATAAGAGGTTATGACTTGCCCAGGTCATACAGTCATTATGTTCAGAGACAGGACTTGAACCTATGTTTTCCTGTCTTTAAGGTCAGTTCTTTGTCTACTAGGTCATACTCCCTCTATGTGGCACATACAAAGCTCTTTAAAAATGCTTATTAAATGAATTACATTATTAGAAGTTTATTGTAACAGGTTTGGATATTTGGAAGATTCAAACTATTAAGTATTGGATATCTGTGAATTCAAATCATTATTGTTACCTCTGATCTCATTAGCACAGATAATTAAGAGGTCAGTACAGCATGCAAATTGAATTAATTTGGTTTTGTTCCTCTAAATGAACATGGAGAGCATGTTATGTTTCAGATGCTTGACCAACATTTTGAAATGTTAGATATAGTAAAGCTTCTGCAGTTGCTGTTCTCTAGCCTTTCCTCTGACTTGGTGAGCCTTCTGTTACCATGGAAAAGAATAGGGGAAAAAAAGGCAAGAGAAGCTGTAAGTGGAGATTCAGGTGGAGATTTCAGCTGTCACTTGTCAACTTCATTACTTATTGTCCAGCCCCATCTGCAGTATCCCAAGACAGACTCAAAAGCCCCAATGTGCTTTGGGAAACCAATATTAAACATATGGATTGATTAAAAAAAAATCCAGGTCACCTAGAGCCTCATCCTGTGGCCGTTTGAGTGGAGCAATAGGCTCAGCAAGGTCTGGTGAGGAAGACACACTCTTCTCAGTCTGTACATAATAAGTAGACAGTAAGAGCCCAAAACAAAGAGTTGTTACAGAAGTTCCTATGAGCTGTGGGGGGAAATGGAACAGGGCAGGTAAGGAAGGAGTGTGACACACACAAAAAATTCCAGGGCCTTAAGTGACAAGGAGAGATGACAAGTAAGAGAGGTTTCTGAGTCCCAATTTTAGGGATGTGAGAATGTGCTTTGTACCCAGGTAGGCAAGGAATAGAAGAATGCATTGCTGAAAGGAGTTGTCTAGACTCATTTGAATACCTTTTTGTTAGTCCCCACCCCCTCCCCTTTTTATTAAAAGAAACAGAGCTGAAAAGATAACAGGTGAGGTAGGTTGGCAAAGTGTGATACTCATTTCACACCCATTACTGGCTCTCAGAAAAACTGGTCTCAGAGATCTCAAAGCACCAGGGAATAATGACCTGGAGCTTTGGGACCCAGAATACATTATTTCCATTGTAAAAATTCTTGACAGGAGTGAAATTAATTAGCTCTCTGCTCCAGCTGTGTGCTGCCATATCCGCTGTTCGATCAGGGCTCCAGTGAGGAAAGCAGCAGGCAGTGTGGGTACCAAGGAAGAAGGAGGGGGTGGAAAAGTTTTTCTCAGCCAAATTGTCATGTCCATTTCACAAAGAAAATGGATGACAACATAAAGGACACTCCTTTCCAATCTAGAGTATTTAATTGAGATCTTTGGGTTGAATTTAAAAAATGAAATATGAAATAATTAAATCTCTTATCAGACAACAGCCAGACTGCAATGATTATTCAGATGAGCAAGAGAGGGAGTCTGTTCTTTAGTCAACATGACCTTTATCATTTATTAGGTTGTTTATCTGTCTCCTTCTAAAAGTTTTCCAGGGATTAAAAAAAAACACAAACTACATGGGTAAATAACTTTGTAGTCTTTATTAATTGATTTTTAAAGCTACGTTCACATCCCTACGCCTTGCATTTGCAAAGGTCAGGGATATTTCTCACACAAATAACCATTTATTCTAGGTTCTATTAATAACATTTGGAATTTAAAAGGTCATATGGGAAGGATGAAAAAATCCGGCCTTTGTACCTCATTTGTCCCTTTATTTCTGTACAGAACCTCCTTTGCTAGTGAGCCTTTTTACTGTCTTTCAGTGAATATTCCAGTCTCCATATAGTGACACTTTCCTCTTTTAAACCAGATTTTATATTAAGTAAATTCATACTGGGTTTGAAGGGCATGGAGTAAATTAATCAGTTGTATGAGAGATATTATTAAAGTGTGTTGGCATAACCTCAGTAAAGCACCAGAGTCTTCTACTGAAAGAGTGGCAAGAACAGAGTAGGGTCTCTACCAGTAAATTCCCAAATGAAGAAATTCACCATGGCACCATCTTGCTGTACCTGTATTGTTTCCCTGAGACTAGTTCATTCTTTGTACCCTTTCTGGCCATCCACCTAGCCCACTAGAAGTGTTACAGTGCTCATGCTTCCCAGGTCCCTGCCTGCTTCTAGCTTGAAGTACAGTAAGCAGACAGTAGCTACCACTGAATACCACATCCTTCCTTGGCTGTTGCTCCACTTTGTATTTGATTTCCCTCCTATTAGAAAGGAACTGTGTCACTTGTGTCTTTGAGTTCCAGATATAATATAGGCTCTGGCACCTAGTAGGTAGTTAAATGTTTTTCATTCATTTACTTTGATGGAAAAAGGAGAGAAAAGTCTTCTTTGAATTTTCCTCTTTTTTTTTGGTCATGGCAACTTGTGCCAAGATGAAATTGAGTGCATATGCCTTTGCTTGTCTTTACCTTCCATCTAAAAACAAATTTTATCTTATTGGAAAACCAGTTTTTCCTTGAAAGCACTTTGTATACCCTCCCCCCACCCCATTCTACCAACCAATCAATAAGCAAGTAGTTATTTAAGTGTCTACTGTATGGCAGGTATTATGCTAGGTGCTTGGAAAATAAAGACAAAAATGTCTCTGCCCTCTGGGAACTTTCATTATCTTAGAGAAAACAAGTTACAGTAAGGATTTAAGGTTAATGCCAAAATTGCAAACCTGGTGTCTATAAAGTTGGTGATGTTGCCAGCTCTAATGGGGAAATTTTAAAAAGTAATGAAGTTTTCTTCCTTTCTTTTTTGAAAAGACCATAATTTAATGTTCTGCCTAAGGTTGTCATATCTCTGGGGTTGAATATTGGGAATGGGCTTGGGTCTACAGAGTTCCATGGTTGGGTAGGGTCAATGGTGCTTTTAAAACTATTTCCTGAGTGGGAAAATTGATAGTGGAGAAGTGCCTACAAAGAGGAAATCAGAAATTCTGTGTACTGAGAACATAACAGAACATGTGTAGGCAAGTCAATGAGAAGAAAAGGGTCAGTATCAGATGATGGTACCAGAGACTGAATAAAACATAAAATCAGGAAGAGGAAATGGATGAGTGGTACCAGTAGGAAGCAAAGCTGAGGTTTCAGCTGCAGGAGTTTGGGACCAGACAATGGGAAAAAATCAAGCTAGTGAGGAAGGCATGTTGGTTCAGTGAAAAGAATACTGAATCTGGACTCAGAGGATCTGGACTGGAATTCCCAATATGGCATTTAACACTTTTGTAACTTTGGACATAACTGCTTTGGGTATTAGTTTCCTCATATGTGACTAATTTGTCAAAAACAGAAAACTTCTAAAATTCCTTCCAGCTCTAAATCTATAAACCTCTAATCCCAAAGAAGGAGTTTGTTCAGTTTGTTGCTCTTTGATGGGTACATGCAAATGTTAAGACCAGTCTCAAGAAGCTTGACCCCCAGAGTCCAACTTTGCCTCAAGTCTCAGCAGGTACAGAGTCCCTAGGGCTATCACTGCCTTTACTAACTTCCTTAAACATCATGGGAGTGCTGGAAACCTTTGATTAAAAATTAGAAGATTTCTTGGAGGATGTCTAGTCCATCTAGCTTATGGAAACTGAAGCTAAAAGAGTGACTTGTCAAAGGTCACACCTCTAGTGGCTACACAGCAGTTTCAGGATTCTAACATGGGACTTATGACTGAAGGAAAGTCAATGAGTATCCTTTCCACTCTTCCACACTGCCTCCTTCCCTGGAATAATAATATACCATCTCGCCAAATCTTTTCATTCATTGTTATCATTGGATTAAAATAAATTATCTTATAAGAGCAAGAATAAGACCAAGTATTTGGTTCCTGGGCTATGGCTAGAAGTGGAAATAGATGTGAAAACCTATTGCTAGGTTTTAACTGACATATATGACTCTATGTTTGACCACTGATTGACCCACCTATGTACTAGGAAGTTATACCTGATATCTGTGTTGGACAGGTATATTTAGGTAAGAAATTAAAAATTAGCAAAATATCAGTTTAACATACTTCATTTAGTCCATCAAAATGCAAGCCTGAAGTATAAACTGGAAGTAATAAAATGCCTGACTCGTGATCCTATGAGTGTTTATGTTCCTTCTCAGTACCTCCTCAGATGCCTTCATCATCTCTTTCTTAGACTATTGTAATAATTTACTAACTGGTCTTCCTGTCTTGTGTCTCACCACTCTAAAATCAATTCCCCACACTGCTGCTATTTTTCTTAAATGGTAATGACTCTGTCTCTCCATTCTTAATAAAATCCAATAGTTCCTTTTGTATTTATGATCAAATATAAACTTATCTTTCTGACATTTAAGGCCCCTTACAACCTGGTCCCAATCTAACTTTTGAGTCTTATTGCACTTTATTCCCCTTCATGTAGTCTATATTTCAGTCCAAATGGTTTACTTATCTTTCTTCACAGATAGAAACTGTATTTGTTGTCCCTTTGCTTTTACATTAGATGTCCCCCATGCTTGGAATGCTTACCCTCCTCACCTCTACCTCTTAGTTTCCTCCATGATTCTTGAACTGAATCAGAACTTGAACTTGAACTGCTACCTTATACTTAGAACTGTCCCTGATACCCCCAGATGCTATTGCCTTTCCCCTCAAATCACCTTGTGGCTGTATTGAAGATCCATAAGAGTGTGCACACGCATATGGGTGCTTACTGTTATACTGATAGTTTTTTTTAAGTCCCTTCAGGCAGGGGCATTTCACTTTCTCTTTTGTATGCCCATTGACCAGCACAGTACTTGGCATGTGATAGGCAATTAATAAATGCTTGATTGGTTAATTAGCTCCTCTCTTCATCACAGTATGAAATAAAATAGGGGGCGGAGCCAAGATGGCAGAGTAGAAGCACGACCCTCTCGCGGCTCCGGCTTTCACCCTCCCCAATCCATGTAAAAAGGGGACTCTAAACAAACTTTGGAGCTGCAGAACCCACAAAAGGACACAAAGAAGCTAATCTCCCACTGCGGACAGCCCGGCAGCAGGAATCGGCCAGCGCAGCGCTCTCGGAGCCAACCCCAGCACCACACGGAGGCTTTAGCCCCAGGGCAGGCCTGACCAGCCGCCAGCCAGAGGGACTCCAGATCAGCAGCAGCTGTGGCCGTTTCCAGATTTATCAATACATAGATGCGAAGGACAAGGTGAGAGGCCAGTGCAGTCTGAACTTTGGGACCCAGGAAGTGGGAGTGCATGGCTTTTACCCCCGGAGCGAGAAACCGCTGAGATGCCAGCACAGCCAGCCAGCGCCACGTGGCGGCTTCAGCTCCTGGCCTGCAGAGTGTAGGGGGACCAAGCACCAGTTTGAGGGGTAATCGCTCTTGCTTTAACCTGCTTGGATCTGGATTGCAGTCTAGGGTGGAGGTCCTGGGGTGTGTGTCCAGCTTGCCAGAGCATGTGGAGACCTCAGAGAGGGCACCCATCTAATACCTCCGGCAGCTGAGAAAACCCCAGAATTTGGGACGAAAACTCCCCTGTCTGGTGGCAGAGTCCTACTGTGGCAAAAAGCCCAAAAGTCAAATCATTGAGTGGCAAAATGAGCAGGCAAAGGAAACAAAGCAGACAGAAGATTCCAACATTACACTCCTATTTTGGGGATAAGAAGGAGCAAGGCATGGAACAGGAGGAAAACAGTGAAGTCAGAACTCCTGCACCAAAAACTTCAAAGGAAAATACAAGCTGGTTACAGGCCATAGAAGACCTTAAGAAGCAGATAAGAGAAGTGGAGGAAAAATTGGGAAGAGAAATGAGAACAATGCAAGAAGAAAATAATACCTTAAAAAACAGACTGACTCAAATGGCATAGGAGGCTCAAAAAGGCAATGAGGAGAAGAATGCCTTAAAAAGTCGAATTTGTCAGATGGAAAAAGAATCTCAAAAGCTCACTGAGGAGAATCATTGCTTCAGAATTAGATTGGAGCAAATGGAAGCTAATGACTTTATGAGAAATCAAGATGCGGTCAAACAGATCCAAACAAATAAAAGAATAGAAGGTAATGTGAAACATCTCATGGGAAAAACCACTGACTTGGAAAATAGATCCAGGAGAGATAATTTAAAAATTATTGGACTGCCTGAGAGCCATGACCAAAGTAAGAGCCTGGAAAGCACCCTCCAGGAAGTTCTCAAAGAAAACTGCCCTGATGTTTTAGAACGAGAGGGCAAAATAGAGGTTGAAAAAATCCACCAATCACCTCCTGAAAAAGATCCCAAAAAGAAAACTCCTAGGAATATTATAGCCAGGTTCCGGAATTCCCAGATTAAGGAGAGAATATTACAAGCAGCCAGGTAGAAACAATTTGAATATTGTGGAAACACAATCAGGATAACCCAGGATCTGGCAGCCTCTACACTGAGGGATCGAAGGGCCTGGAATGTGATATTCCGGAGGTCAAGGGAGCTGGGATTAAAACCAAGAGTCACCTACCCAGCAAAACTGAGTATCATGTTTCAGGGGAAAATATGGTCATTCATTGGAATAGAGGACTTTCAAGCATTCTTGCTGAAAAAACCAGAGTTGAATAGAAAATTTGACATTCAGATACAAGAAGCAAGAGAAGCATGAGAAGGTAAACAGGGAAAAGAAATCATAAGGAACTTATCAAAGTTGAACTATTTTTTTGTTTGAAGCAATCGGGGTTGAGTGGCTTGTTCGGGGTTGCATGGCCAGTTGTTGTTTCTGGGTGTGGTGCTGAGTCTCTGGCCCCGGATTTGATCCGGGTCATCCCGGCACTGGAGCTGGTGCTCTTGCTCGCTGAGCCACCTGGCCAAAGTTGAACTATTAACATTCCTACATGGAAAAACAATAATTGTAACCTATGAAACTTTTCTCAGTAGTTGAAGGGATTAGAAATATATATATATATATATATATATATATATATATATGTCTTTAAAAAAAAAGAAATAAAATAAAGCATGCAGGCCAGTTATTTTTGGAGAGCTTTTCATTCCCACCAGTGCAGATTCATAGCCCCTCCCTAGATCACAGCCCTTTAATGCTATAGTAGTTACTTTTCATGAATTTTCCGATGTTGAGATGCTTTAATTTTTACCAAGTTGGCCCTCATATGACAAGTCTGCAATAATAGAAGTATTTGTAACTTGGTAAGACCCCACAAAATCTTAGAAGATCATAGATTTAGACTTGGGAGGGACTCCAGAAGTCTTTTAGTTCCAGCCTCTCATGTTAAAGAGGAAGAAACTGAGGCCCAAGGAAGTTGTGACTGACTAATGGTCACAGAGGTGGTAAATGACAAGCTAGAATTTGAAACCAGATTTTCCAATTCTAAATCCAACACTTTTCAGTATATAATGCTTCTTGCCTCAACTGGGTCAATTTCTCCTTTCCTGGTATAGTCTTTGAGACACTATTCATTAAGTACATGGGAGAAAATGAAAAATTCTTAGCAAATGAATGGAAAGCCTGACCTGTCAGCTCTTCTTGTGCAGGTATTGGAATGAGGAGACTGAAATCTCCTAAAATAAATGGAACTGAAAAAACATATTTGATCATTCCTGATGGAAGGATTGAACATGCAGAACGAGACACATGTTTTGGACAGGACCAGTATGGAGATTTGTTCTGTTGAATATGCATATATTTTTTCTGGAGGTAAGGGAGAAAGAAATGTTTGTTAATCTTTTTTTTTAAGGTATAAGGGCTCTGCAAACATTAAGGAGAGATTACATGCACCATTTCCTTGAATTCCACAAAAAGCCCTAGAATTTCCCAATTCCTTATGAAAATAAAAAGTAGATTCTGTTTGACATCTCATTTGGGGACAGATTTGCCTCCCATCAAGAGTGAAACGTTCTGCTTGTATGACTGAAGAGATTCTACTTTCATAAACAGTAAGTGTCAAACATTCATTTGTGTGCCAGTGAAGACAGATGCTTTCTACACCAGTTTAGTAGGATGGCTTGGCTCCTTAGAGGTGGTATGCATGAAGGAGGCTAGAGTTTATACTCATCACAGTGAGTTCTCTAAATGATCTGAAGCACCAGAAAACAAACCTGCTATTTGCCTCATATTTTGTGATTGAATTGAGATGTTCCTTCAGAGTGTAGTATAGTGAAACAGTGATGAAATTGAAATCAAAATATCTCAACTACTT
This sequence comes from Petaurus breviceps papuanus, assembly GCF_028583685.1. Lineage (NCBI taxonomy): Eukaryota > Metazoa > Chordata > Mammalia > Diprotodontia > Petauridae > Petaurus > Petaurus breviceps. The sequence goes on along the minus strand of NW_027185655.1, from coordinate 85,613,618 downwards.
ATAAATTGTGTGACCATAGGAAAGCCACCTAATTTCTCATACCCTTATTTCCTTTATCTCTCAGAATGAGTGATGATAATCTACCTCATGAGGGTTCTCAAAAGAACTTCACAAATCCTAAGGTGTTACCTAAGTGAGTTATTGTTATTAATTTGTTCATTTAAAATGCAAATGTTCATTGGGTGGAGCCAAGATGGCAGCACAGAAGCAGGAAAACTCCCTGAGCTCCCCCCATAACCACCTCAAATACCTATAAAATATGACTCTAAACAAACTTTAGAGCTACAGAACCTGTAAAGTGACAGAGAGAAACAAATCTCCCACTGAAGGCAGCCTGGAAGGCTGGCAGGAAGGGTCCATCCCAGCCCACTGGGAGCTGAGCCCAGCCCTGTGTGACCCCGCAGTTTTAGCCTCAGGGTGGCCCCCACCAGTACGGACTGGAGGGACTTCAGGAGAGTGGATCACCAGCAGCTGTGGTGGTTTCAAGAATTATCAACCCATAAATGCCAAAGGCAAAGTAAAAGATCAGTGTGGACATTGGGAATAGGGGGACCAAGAGTGCCGTCCAGCCTCTGCCCCTGGAGGGAGAAGCGGCTGAGGTGCCACAGCCATGCAACCACCTCCACATGGCTTCTTCAGAGTTCCTGGCCTGCAGATTGTAGGGGGACCAAGTGACCACTCTGAGGGGTAATCACTCTTGCTTTAACCTGCTTTGGATCTGGATTGCTTTCTTGGGTGGAGGTCCTGGGGTGTGTGACCAGGTGCCAGAGCCTGTGGAGGCTTCTGAAAGGTCACCCAATTGTCAAATTCAAAAACCCCAGCAACTTGGGACAAAGCTCTCCTCTCTGGAGGCAGAGTTCTGCTGTGGCAAAAAGCTTAAAAATCACGTAATTGAGTGGCAACATGAGCAAGCAAAGGAAGCAATGCAAGCACAGCAATCAGACTTTGGAGTCCCTTTTTGGGGACAAAAAGGATCAAAGCATGATGGAATGGCTGGGAATTACATTGCAGGGGAAATGGCAGGAAGACAACAAAGTCAGAACCTCTGCACCAAAAACTTCCAAAAAAAAATATGAATTGGTTAAAGGCAATAGAGGAGCTTAAGAAGAATGTTGAAAACCAAATAAGCAAAGTGGAGGAAAAATTGGGAAGAGAAATGAGAATGATGCAAGAAAATCATGAAAAGAGAGTCAACAACCTAACTGAAGAAAATAACACCTTAAAAATAGACTAATTCAAATGGCAAAAGAGGCTCAAAAATCCAATGGATGACTTAAAAAGCCAAATTTGCCGGATGGAAAAAGAATCTCAAAAGCTCACTGAGGAGAATCATTCCTTCAGAATTAGATTGGAACAAATGGAAGCTAATGACTTTATGAGAAATCAACATACTATTAAACAGATCCAAAGAAATGAAAAAATAAATATAAGGCAATGTGAAATGTCTCATTGGGAAAACCACTGACTTGGAAAATAAATCCAGGAGAGATAATTTAAATATTATTGGACTACCTGAAAGCCATGATCAAAAAAAGAAACTTGAAATCATTCTTCAATAAATTCTCAAGGAAAAGTGCCCTGATGTTTTAGAACCAGAGGGCAAAGTAGAGGCTGAAAGAATTTGCCAATCACATCTTGAAGTAGATACCAAAAAGAAAAGTCCTAGGAATATTATAGCCAGGCTCCGGAGCTCCCAGATCAAGGTGAAAATATTACAAGCAGCCAGAAAGAAACAATTTGAATATTGTGGAAACACAATCAGCATAACACAGGTTCTGGTTGCTTCTACACTGAGGGATCAAAGGGCTTGGAATATGATATTCTGGAGGTCAAAGGTCAAATCTGTGATTAAAACCAAGAATCACCTACCCCGCAAAACTGAGTATCATGTTTCAGGGGAAAATATGGTCATTCAGTGAAATATAGGATTTTCAAGCTTTCTTGATGAAAAATCCAGAGCTGAATAGAAAATTTGGCATTCAGATACAAGAAGCAAGAGAAGCATGAGAAGGTGGACAGGGAAAAGAAATCATAAAGAACTTATCAAAGTTGAAATATTTACATTCCTTCATGGAAAAACGATAATTTTAACTTAACAAAACTTTTCTCAGTATGAGGATAGTTGAAGGGAATATAAATGTATATATACATATATATGCATACATATATTTGTCATATAGGAGGATATATGGATGTACAAATACATACATGAGTGTGTGCATGTATGTGTACAGGTATACATAGACAGAGGGCACAGGATCAATTGAATAGAAACGGATGATATTTAAAAGGTAAAATTAAGAGGTGAGAGAGGAATATAATGAGAGGAGATGGGGAGAGACAGAATGCGGTAAATTATCTCATACAAAAGAGGCAAGGGAGAACTCTTACAAGAGCGGGGAAAAACAGGAAGGCAAAAGGGAATGGGTCAACTTTACTCTCATTGAATTTGGCTTAGGGAGGGAATGACATACACACTAAATAGGGTATCTCACTCCATAGGAGAGTAGGGGGGAAGGGCATGAGAGGAAGGACAATGAAGGGGAGGGCAGGTTGTGGGGGAGGGTAGTTAGAAGGACACAGTTTTGAAAAATTACAGGGTCAAAGTAGAAAATAGAACAAGTGGGGGACGGCATAGGATGGAGGGAAATATAATAAGTCTTTCACAATATATCCACTATGGGAATGTTTTGCATAGCTACACATGTACAACCTTTATGGATTTGCTCCTTTTCCCAGTAAGGGTAGGTGACAAGTGAGGAAGGGTAAGAATCTTGAATTCAAATTTATATGTTTAAAAAATATATTATTATTATTATTTACATTCAACTGGAAAATAAGATATACTGGCACTAGGGCATGGAGATCCATCTTGTCCTACCAGAAAGTTAGAGGAGGATTGGGGGAGGATATAGGAGAAAGCAGATTGGGGGAGGGGGTATACAGTGAGTTCTCTGTTTTGGGGTGGTGGGTAGCAAAAAGATGGGGAGAAAATTTGTAACTTAAAATATTGAGGAAATTAATTATGTAAGCTAAAAATAAACATAACATTTAATTTAAACATAATTAAAAATTTTAAAAAATGCAAACTTTGCTCCAAGACATGGAAAGGTATAAAGTGATTCTTAGCAAATGGCAGCTCCAATGTTATAGTAAAACTGTGAAGTAAATTAACAGCTCAATAAAACTTCTAATTCTTGTTCTTTACTTCTTTTCCTTCATTTTCTCTCTTTTCTTCTTTCTTCTCTACCACTAATCCACCCAGGACCTGCATAGATGTTCTTTAGTTTGGGAGAAAATGTAACTGAAAAACTGTTATGCTAAGGTTAATATTCTCTCTCTCTCTCTCTCTCTCTCTCTCTCTCTCTCTCTCTCTCTCTGTCTGTCTGTCTCTCTGTCTCTCTCTCTGTCTCTGTCTCTGTCTCTGTCTCTCTCTCTTTGTCTCTCTCTCTGTCTCTCTGTCTCTGTCTCTCTCTTTCTCTCTCTGTCTCTCTCTGTCTCATTGCATTTTAAAGTGGAATTCCTTGGAGATAATGATTCTTACCCCAAAGGAATGAAACTCTAAAGGTGGAATTTCTCAATGTAGAATTTAATCAGTTCAATTTGTTCTTTGATTAAAGAAAAACTTTATGGGCTGTGTGGGTGGTTGGGTGGGGAGCAGGAGTCAGAGGAGAAAAAAAAAAACAATGGAAGAAAGGGGATGTATGGGGTGGGTTGAAATGATTGTTCTGCTACTTCATAGCTGTACCAAGAAGCTGAGCCTGACCTTTATTTGGCCTTACTATTGTACCTTTCTGTTCATGAGCCTTTCCTGGGGAAAGGAGAGAACACTGCCTCCTACATTCTTTCACTGAAGATAAGCCTTATGCATTGGCAAGATTATGACTATAAATTGTCACTTCTGAAGAGTGATTTATAGTTACCTCCCCATTTCCACCTCCCCCACCAGCAACTAGCTATTGAGTTTTCCTCAGCATCATTTCTCAAGCTTTTTCTTAATTCTTTTACTTACTTAGAAAAGATCAAGGAGGAATGGGCCATTGCAGCTATAAAGATTCAAGCACATTTAAAATATGATACATTAAGAAATCCTTTGTAATGAAGTTCACTGAGAAGATGGTAATTTTCTCCTGTATTTTCAAAGCCCCCCAAATCTCAGTCATATTGATATGATGACTTCTTCACTTCCATGTTTTTTCTAATAGACCACTCTCCTTACTTACTGACATTCTCTCCTTGCTCTCCTATAATGTGCATCATTATTTCATATACTTCTCCCAATCTGATTAAACTGTATTCCATGCAAACCTGAAATGAAACCCTGGCAGATTTAATACTAAATCTATATGTTTCAACAAGGGTGCCCACAGAGAAACTTTTTTCCTCTAATTTGGAACATCGGAGCAGCAGGATAGAATGGTATAACTACTTTAATGAACTAGACAAGAATTTCATTCTGTATTTTACACGAGAATAGAGAATCCATAAAGGAGCTAAGCCACATGGCATGGGTATGGCACTGGTAGATATGTCTTTACTTGCATGGTCTGGCTATGTTGCCAATTTATTTGAGCTATAGTCTATACTACTGATAATTGCATTTGATGTTTTTATGACAAAAGCCTGTTTGATCCCGCAATTGATTTTGAAGGATGTCTCTACTCAAATGTAGCTGAATATGGGATTTACTCTGTATTAGAAGAAAGGAATGAAAGAAACTGGCTTCAGATTCTGTTTCTATAGTAGTACATTAGTGTGTGGCCATGGGAAAATCTCCTGACCTCTCTCGACCTCTCTTTTTGTACCTGCAAAATAACAAGGATCGATCAGAAGATCCGTGACATACCTTTGAACTCTATACTCTATTAATAGACTTTGGTTTGAAGAAAAATAGAGAAGTCAGGGATATAATGAGAATATAATGGTAGTTGGTAATTTATGTCAATTTCTTTCTGTGTAGAAGACCTGGATTACCTACTTAGCATGCTTGGGTATGACAACCTCTCCTACTCATTACAAATAGGACAATGTATGAGTACCCAGGACCCATCTTAGTACTTGGAGGAAAGGGGAGTCACAGTGGCCACTTTATGCCACCTGGATTGGCACTGTCAAGCAATGGATATATGCTGGCAAGAAAAATCACTCTACTAATATTCATGGAAATTTTGGAAATAGGAAAGGGAATAGGGAAAGCTTTGAAAGAATATAATAAATGTAGACAATCAAAATTAATTCATACCAATTAAAATAATACCTTTCCCTTAGTAATGGGGTACAATTTTGAAAAATCAAGATAAAATTTCTCATTTCACTTCACTTCATAGGGACTAGAGTCTCTATATAACTCCTAAATTTGGGGCATTATTTCCCTCCCCCCCAAACTAGGCCTCCCTCAATTTCCTCTACTACTTATCCTTCTTTCTTCCCTACCCCCACTGCCCTCATAATGTATTTTCCCCTAAGACATTGCTTGCCTGATTGATTTCCCACTATTTACCTCCTTGTTTCTCCACATGAATTTCAATGAGTCACAGCTCTTGTATATATTGTAATAGTTTTTTTTTCCTGTATTCAGTTACTTTCTCTCTTATAAATGCACCATCTAATTCTGGGAACTCTTGGGCTGGTTAGTTCCCTGTTGGCTAGGGCAAGGTGCTAAAGAGGCTAGTAGAGAAGGCTTGACTCTTATATGGGTCAGTTAGTATCACATAAAGATGCTTTGCATTTATAAACTACAGAGACTGTATCCCCATTCCCCGCCAGATGTCTTGAAAATTCATTTTCTTGGACCTAAGGTGAGAGAATAAGTAGAGGTCTTCAGGGCACTGTTACTGGAGGAATAGCTCCTAACTTAGGTTCTACTCAACTCTAAAGTAAATGCAGTGAAAAGAGTTCCTTTGTGTTGAATGGTTTCTTAGCAGTATTAGTTTATTCCATTGTACAGCAATTATCTTTGCAAATTTTAACCTGTATTTATTCTTTTAGGAGAGACTGCCTCATTTTTGACTTTTTTTTTCCCAAGTGCCTAGCACAGACACTGACACATAGTAACAATGAAAAATATTCATTGAAATGACTTGATTTTGCATCTTTCTGGGTATTTTCACTATAAATATCATTCTAAATCAAAAGATCCATTTCATGGGAGAAAGACCCATATGTACAAAAATGTTTATAGTGGCTCTCTTTGCGGTAGCAAAGAATTGGAAATTAAGGGGGTGCCCATCAATTGGGGAATGGCTGAACAAGTTGTGGTATATGCATATTATGGAATACTATTGTGCTATAAGAAACGAGGAGCAGACAGTCTTTATATTTACCTATTAACTAGCTATTTACCTATTAATTAGCTATTAACTAATTATTTACCTGGAGAAGCTTATACAAACTGATGCTGAGTGAGAAGAGTAGAACCAGGAGAAATTTGTACACAATTACAGACACAACATATGTGTGATGACCAACTTTGATAGACTGGACTCTTCTCAGCAATGCAGTGATATAAGTCAATCCCAAAAGACTCATGATGGAGAGAAATATGTGCATACAGAGAAAGAACTAGAAAGAACTAAGTTTATATCCAGGTGGAAGCAAAATACCTGATATTTTTCCTTCTCTTATTTTGTTTTATGTCCTCTTTACCATTTTTCTTCCAGCTGATACAATCCATCTTTATAACTTGATTAATGTATAATGTGAAAGTATTTACAGATCCTATACTTGACTATATGCCTCCATGGGGGGGAGTGGAGGGTGGGGGACAAAATGTGAAACTCAAGGAATTGTGGAATTGAATCCTGTAAACTAAAAGGAAACAAACAAATTAGTTAAAAAAATAAAAGTGGAAAAGAAAAAAGATCCATTTCATTCACCAAGTGGATTTTAATCCATATTTGAGTCAGGAGATAGCTTTCAAGAGTTGCTATGGACCAAATAATTCATTACCAAGACCTCAACCAAGAATTACCCTCATTAAAAATGAAACAAAACAGAAATCTGGTTGTGTATTATTTATATTATATAGGAGAAGGTGAAAGGAAATTAAAGTTGAGCTCTGATTTTCTGTTGTAGGAAGATGGGAAAAATGTTTCTTTTTCAAAACATAGCACCAAATATGTAGGTTGGGTGAGCAGAGGTTTGCTATTAACTAATTATGTGTGTACATATATGCATATATATGTATATTTATACATTTATTTTAACCCTAAGTCAAATAGTTATGTTGAGACAACAGGAAAAAGAGCTTCACAGGCTTCCAATACATATTACTAGTTATGGATTACTCTGGTAAAAATGAAAGACCACTTTGGATTACCTAGTTTGTACTTCAGGGAAAATTAAGACAGGTCAGCTGAGAGATTGATTGCATAATGGGCATGGCATCCTCATACAAGACCAGCACCACCAGAGTGGCACTTGCAAAGAAATGAAGCTGTTTTATTACAAATAAATAATGAATGACCACCTAAGTGATGAATACACCCAAGAGAGAATTAGGTATTGGTATATTTTCCACAATGGAAAATGCTGATGGGTCCTGGGAAGGGGACTGCCACAAATTTCCAAGAACCTAAACAACTATTTCTGGGTACTTTCTACCTTGACTCATTTGATTGCTTGTGACATTGGCCATGATAATTAAAGATATGCCACTTTCCAATGGCTCACATAGATTATCATTTGCAAACAAACAAAAAACAAAAACTTCCTTAGATGATATAAATATTAGTCTTTTTGGATTGGATAAGAAGCACTATCCATATTTAGGCTACATCAATGTGAGCTTTAAATATCCAAAGGAAGTCCTGGGTCAGCAAGAAGGTAAACATTACAGCTCTGCCATGTTCAGAGCTCTTGTACCATTGTGACAAGAACAATTGGGACAAAGAGCTATAAAACCATGCATACCCTTTGACACATCAATGCCATTTGTATCCCAAAGAGGTTAAAAAACCAAAAAGGAAAAGGTCCTATATGCACAAAAATATTTATAGCAGCTTTTATGTGGTGGCAAAGATTGGAAATCTAGGGGATGTCCATCAATTGGGGAAAGGCTGAACAAGTTGTTGTATATGATTGTGATAGAATAAATACTATTGTATGATGAGCAGGATGTCCATAGAAAAACCTGGAAATACTTACATGAACTGATGCAAAGTGAAATTAGTAGAACCAGGAAAACACTGTACATAGTAATAGTAATATTGTATAATTATATAACTGTGAATGATGTAGTTACTCTCAGCAATGCAATGATCTAAGGCAATTCATAAGGACTAATGATGAAAAATGCTATACATCTCCAAAGAAAGAACTGATGCAGTATGAATGCATATCAAAACATACCTTTTTAAGCTTTCTCTTTTTGGGATCCATTTTATTTCACAATATGACAAATATGGAAATATATTTTGAATGACAGCACATATATAATCAATATAAAACCACTTGCCTCCTCAATGAGGGGAGACGGGAGGGAGAAAGGGGGAGAATTTGGAACTCAGTATTTTTTTAAAGCATGTTAAAATTGTTCTTAAATACGATTGGGGAAAAATAAAATATTAAAAAAATAAAATTGAAGCCAACTCCAGTTTGCTCAATGTAATTACCACAAATACTTGCATGAATTGCAGGCTGCAAGCTGGGGCTCAGTTTCTCGACATTGTGACATTATGTGTGCCTCCTATGCAGAAACTCGTAGGAGTTTATAAGCCATCAGTAACAGAGCACATTGCAAAGAGGCAAACCCATTGTCTTCTACCAACTTAACTGACATTCCTATCTTGATCATGTATATTTGTCAGCAACTGAACCTCTGTTATATTTTGGTCAGCACTATCTTCCTATATCTGTGTGATACTTCAGTATCATCTCAGTAAATAACTTTATTTTTCATTGTTTGACAGCTAGGAACTAGAAGAAATTATTGGCTAAAATGTCATCTTTTCCTTCACAATTGTGTGCTATGCTAGCTCTGGCCAGTAGTTGATAGGTGCATTTGATGGCTTCAGGTTCTCATCCTTATCATGGAGTTTTTTCATTACAGAAAACATTAACAGTCTAATTTTTATTTTGTTACATATTTTTATTGGAATTCTAGGAACATACAGTAAAAAGAATGACTATCACCTGCATTATATATACAAAGGTAAATTATAAGAGAAATCAGTTATTTGGTCCTCTAATGTCCTCTTAGCTCTCTCAGTTTGTTATACCATTAAGTTAGCAGTATTTGTTGATGAAATTAATTGCTAAACTGGGTAGAATGAGACTTTCTATTTCTTTTTATTATTTTTTATCAAATGCTTTATTAACTTCTAGTTTATTTACATCCTTCATTTCCACAAGATTTTCAGTTAAAAATTTTCTCCGCATTTTTCCCCTACCCAATACCCCAAAATAACAATCCCACTGGATATCCTCTCCTGCAATCTGCTCTCTCCCATATCTTCCACATAACCCCTCCAAAGTTCCAGTAGGGCATGGTGGATCTCTATGGCCCAGTGCCTGTATATGTTATTTCCAAGTTACATGCAAAATAATATTGATAATGGTATATATATATATATATATATATATATATATATATATATATATACACACATATATATATATGTGTGTGTGTGTGTGTGTGTGTATTTCAAACATTTGTAATGGTTGCACAGTTTGGAAATCTGTCTACTTGATGTTTCTGTCTTGATAATTATGCCTGTATACTTTGAGGTTTAGGGCGCTGACCTTTTTCCCCTGAACAAGGTAAACGATATATGTCTGACTGATTAAAGTAAGCTTGTTAACCCATTTTGAGTTGCTTTCCTTTATCAAAGCAGATCCAAGAACCTGTATTGCTAGCAGCCACCCTGGGAACGCTGGGGTGCTTGCTGCTACAAAATGGCGCTGTGAGCAGGATTTGCAGAGTAAAAGGAAAGTATGGGGGCTGGGATAATTGTTTGTTTCCCAGTTGTGGTAGCTGTGATTCTGTGGAGCTGTGGAGCAGGAGAGAAGAATGGCCTGCATGCGGACTTCGCTGAGCTGAGAGCGGGAATGGTGAGCTGCCTGCATCAGGACCTGGGCAGAAGCCAGGAGCGGCTGCCGCCTGCGGGAGGAGAAGGAACCCAGGAGTTCGGAATTCAGCCACAGGAAAAGATAAGAACTGAGCAGCAAAGCAGGGGCACTGAGTGTGTTTCCTGGCTGCATCCCACAGTTTGGGACCCAGGGGGAGGATGGACTTGTGACTATGGTGGGTGGGATGAAGTGCCTTGGATCCCCAGGGACCCCTCCTTGTTGGTTTTGTTGCCCAGCCCCCTCTCTGTGCTTGGAGGCAGGGGCTGGAGCTGTCCGAGGGGAAGGATACCCCTCCCCCAGAGAACTGTATTTGAACTCTTGTTTTGAATTGAGATGATAATGCTATGTACTTTGTGTTTGTTTAAGGGCCAGTAGCCACTTTGGTAACTTTGGTTCTGTACTTTGAAAATGTGACCTAAGAGATGTTTAATGCTAATTCAAAAGTAAATTGTCTATGCTATGGGCATGAAAGATCTTGGGGCCGAATGTAATAAGAATGTAAATTTTAAAGATCTTCCCTGCCCCTAGGCTAATGTGCACCTGAAGCCTGGGGTGGGGGAGGCTTGTTTTTCAGTAGATACTTCTTGATTGGCCAGTGAGTCAATAAGGTTGTTACATTCTCTGAGCCAGGAGAAGGCTATGTAAGCCCTGATGTGTAGCTTTGTTTTTGGGACTCACTTTGAGAAGTGGTCTGTGATTTGATCTGAATTCTGGGAAACCGTTGTTGAGAGTCCCCCGGCTTTGAAAAACCCAGAATGTGGAAACCCAGATGTTGACTGGGTATGGATGTAATGGTTGCACAGTTTGGAAATCTCTCTACTTGATGTTTCTGTCTTGATAATTATGCCTGTATACTTTGAGGTTTAGGGTGCTGACCTTTTTCCCCTGAACAAGGTAAACGATATATGTCTGACTGATTAAAGTAAGCTTGTTAACCCATTTTGAGTTGCTTTCCTTTATCAAAGCAGATCCAAGAACCTGTATTGCTAGCAGCCACCCTGGGAACGCTGGGGTGCTTGCTGCTACAACATTTGATTTTAAAACTTTGAATTCGAGATTTATTCCCTTCCTCCCTTGTCACCCACACTTACTGGGAAGATAAGCAATTCAATAAAAGTTGTACATGTGTACTATGAAAAACATTTCCATAGTAGATATATTGTAAAAGACTGACTATATTTCTCTTCCTCTTATCCCACCTCCAACTTGTTCTATTCTCTACTTTGATTCTGTCCTTTTTCAAAAGCAGGTGCTTCCAACTTCCTTCCCCCACCCCCAGCAAGACCTCCCTTACTTCATCCCCCCTCTCATCCCCTTCCCCCTTACTCTCTTTTAGGGTGAGATACCCTATTTAGTGTGTATGACATTCCCTCCCTAAGACAAATTCAATGAGAATAAGGTTGACCCATTCCCTTTTGATTTCCTGTTCTTCCCCTTCTTCCCTCCTTTGTAAGCATTTTCCTTTACATCTTCTATGTGAGATACTTTACCCCAATCTATCTCTCCCTATCTCCTCTCATTATATTCTTCTCTCACCAATTAATTTCACCTTTTAGGTATCATCCCTTACCATTAAACTAGTCCTGTGTCCTCTATCTATGTGTACCTGTACACATATATGCACACATTCATATATGAATTCATACACCCACATACTCTCCTATATAGACATATATGTATGTTTGTGTATACATATTTCTATTCCCTTCAATTATTCTCATGCTGAGAAAAGTTGCATAAGTTACAATTATCAATTTTCCATGTAGGAATGTAAATAGTTCAACTTTGATAAATTACTTATGATTTCTTTTCCCTGTTTACCTGCTTCTCTTGCTTCTTGTATCTGAAGGTCAAATTTTCTATTCAATTCTGTTTTTTTTTTCATCAAGAATGCTTGAAAGTCCTCTAATCCACTGAATGACCATATTTTCCCCTGAAACATGATATTCAGTTTTGCTGGGGAGGTGATTCTTGATTTTAATCCCAGCTTCTTTGACCTCTGGAATATCATATTCCAAGCCCTTTGATCCCTCAGTGTAGAAGCAACCAGAACCTGTGTCATGCTGATTGTATTTCCACAGTATTCAAATTGTTTCTTCCTGGCTGCTTGTAATATTTTCTCCTTGATCTGGGAATTCCAGAGCCTGGCTCTAATATTCCTAGGAGTTTCCTTTTTGGGATCTTTTTTAGGAGGTGAATGGTGGATTCTTTCAACCTCTATTTTACCCTCTGGTTCGAAAACATCAGGGCACTTTTCCTTGAGAATTTATTGAAAGATGATTTATAGGTTCTTTTTCTGACCATGGCTTTCAGGTAGTCCAAAAATTTTTAAATTATCTCTCCTGGATCTATTTTCCATGTCAGTGGTTTTCCCAATGAGATATTTCTCATTGCCTTATATTTATTTTTTCATTTTTTTGGGATCTGTTTAATAATATCTTGATTTCTCATAAAGTCATTAGCTTCCATTTGCTCCAATCTGATTCTGAAGGAATTATTCTCTTTAGTAAGTTTTTGAGATTCTTTATCCATCTGGCAAATTTGACTTTTTAATGCATTCTTCTCCTCATTGCCTTTTTGAGCCTCTTTTGCCATTTGAGTTAGTCTGTTTTTTAAGATGTGATTTTTCTTCAGTCAGGTTGTTGACTCTCATTTCATAATTTTCTTGCATCATTCTCATTTCTCTTCCCAATTTTTCCTCCACTTCTCTTATTTGGTTTTCAAAATCCTCCTTAAGCTTCTCTATGGCCTGTAACCAGCTCATATTTTTCTTGGAAGATTTTGGTGCAGGAGTTCTGACTTCACTCTCTTCTTCCTGTTCCATGCTTTGATCTTTTTTGTCCCCAAAATAGCATTCTAATGTTGGATTCCTCTGTTTTTTTTGCTTCCCTTGTTTACTCATGTTGGAACTCAATTACTTGACTTTTGGGCTTTTTTGCCACAGTAGGACCCTGCTACTAAACAGGGGAGCTTCATACCAAATGCTGGGGTTTTCTCAGCTGCCAAAGCTATTAGTTTGGTGCCCTCTTTGAAGCCTCTACATGCTCTGGCAAGCTGCTCACAAACCCCAGGCCCTCCACCCTAGACCACAATCTAGATCCAAACAGGTTAAAGTAAGAGTGATTACTCCTCAGACTGGTTGCTTGGTATCCCTATAGTCTGCAGGCCAGGAGCTGAAGCTGCCATGTGGCAGTGGCTGCATGGCAGCAGCACCTCACCGGCTTCCCTCTCCAGGGGATAAAAGCCAGACTGCACTCCCAAACTACCGGATCCCAAGTCCACGCTGCACTGAGCTTTCACTTTGTCTTTAGAATCTATGGGTTGATAATTCTGGAAACCTCCACAGCTGCTGGCGATCTGAAGTTCTTCTAGCTGGTGTCTGGTCAGGACCAATCTGGGGTTTTTAAAACCTTCCACTCACCAGGGGCTGGTGTAGGCTCCCAGAGCATTGTGCTTGCTGCTCCCTGCTGGCCTGCCTTGCTGTCCTCAGTGGGAGGTTAGCTTCTCTGTGTCATTTTGTGGGTTCTATAGCTCCAAAGTTTGTTCAGAGTCACCTTTTACATGAATTGGAGGTGGTGGGAGCCAGAGCCCAGAGGAAATCTTGTTTCTGCTCTGCATCTTGAGCATCACGATCAGAGACTTTCTATTTCTTCATGGTGATGTTTATCTATACTAATGTCTTCTTTTATTCTCTTTATTGATGTTTTTATACCATATTTCATTTTTTATCCTTATTGAATTTTGCATTATTAGGATCTGTCTAAGCCCAGTTTTTCTAAACCTAATTTCCATCCATTTGAATACAATTCAACAAACTTTCATTTGCTACCTACTATGTGCTGTGAATTTGGGATACAGACATCATGCATTCTTCTGGGATCTATGAAAAATTGTATAACCATGTCACTCACATGAAAACACCTTGGACTTTTAAAAATTTTTTTTCTTATAAAAAATCCATTGGTGCCCAAGTAAGTTGGTTTTCAGGCTGTTAAGTAAGGTGACTATTCTTCAAATTCTTGCCTGAATTTTTGGGGGGATTTAGAGAAATCAGCTATTGTGATATACCCTATATTGCTACCTTTAGACTGTACTTGAATTTCTTTCCTAGTACTTATTAGCTGTGTGAAGTTGGTCAAACCATGCTCAAACTCACTTTTCCTACATGTAAAATTGGTATATACATACTTCTACAGAGTTGATGTATATAAAATACTTCACAAAACTTAAAGTCTTATATACATGTATATTATTAATATCAAATTAGAAGATTTGATCATTAAAACTTCATCATAATTTCTAAAGACCTAACCTTCATTATACAATGAGCTGATTGGAAAGAAAATCCCCCAATATAACCAAAATATTCTTATAGGCAATGTTGCTATATTTATTACCAATCTTGTGGATCATTTCCAAGAAAAAGTTATTGGGAACATCTGCATGAAAACAAGATCTGTATCTCTTAAGACTTCATCTCTTCCTGCTGCTCTATTTCCGACATAGAACTATGACTTCAAGTAAGAAATAAACAGCAGGAACAGCTGATCTCTAAAACATGAGGATGTTGTTTTCATTCAAATACCTCTAGTGATTAAAATATGAATGATAAAGAGAGAGAAGGGATACACAAATTCTGTGATGACATGTTATGAAAAGACTTTCATGTTAACTTGAAATATGCAGTCTGTGAGGTTTGTATAAGTTACTTTGATTTCGAGAACTCTATGTCATCCTGGGTCTGATAACTTCCTATTTGACCTCAAAGATATCCAAAGAAAAATTGTGATTACCTCTGACTTGCTAAAGAAAAGTGGTGATAGTATGCTACTTTTAAGTCTTCTTCTTTATAATAACAAAGTTCACTAGAAAAAACAGTCTACTTAGGGGTTATTAAGTTTATGTGAGAAAGGAGGAAGTTTGGTTTAATAGAAATAGCACTGGCATTGGAGTCAGATAATCTGAATTCAAATCCTGCCTCTGATACTACCTGGCTGACTTTCGACATATCACTTAATATCTTTGGGGTTCTCTTTGTTCATCTATGAAGAGATGTGGTTTCTGAGGTCCCTTCAAGCCCTATATCTATAGTTCATGCCAGGATCTGTGCTATAATTCAGATCATATTTAGCAAGTAAAAGGAAAATCTTTCCCTTGCGCTGAGACACAAAGGAAAATTAAGGTATTCTTGCCCTATTAAATGAATGAAATCAAGCTATTCTTGTCCTATTAAATCACTACTATAAAGAATGACATCTGAAAGACAGATTTAACATATAGGTTAAAGGAGACTGCATCATTCTTTTGGTATATTTTACCTCAAGAAATTCTAAGGCAGGGCTGTGCCTTGGGGAAGCAGTTCTTTCATCCACTTTCCATTTGCCTTGGCTCCCAGGGCTCTGACCCTGGTAATTTTTTACACATTGTCTTCTAGTGAATAACATATAGAAAGCATCTGATGTATAACTCTGGCCCACTTGATTGTGTCTTTCTAGGTATTAAGAAGGTGCTAAAATATGATAATCTGTAGAAATATGTTGTATAGTATCTACCATTTCCTTGTGCAATCTGCATAGTTTAATAAATCCTGACTCCTTAAAGATGATGCTTTCATAATATCTTTTTGAATTGGCAGTCTTTCATCACCTCTGTTATTGTTCCATAATTTTTCAGTCATGTCCAACTCTTTTTAACCCCATTTGGGGTTTTCTTGTCAAAGATATTGGAGTGGACTCTTTTTTTCTCTGTATCATTTTATAGATAAGGAAATGAGGTAAACAGGGTTAAGTGACTTGCTTAAGGAAACATAGCTAGTGTCTGAAGTCAGATTGGAACTCAGAGACTGACCCTAGACCTGGCACTCTATTCACTGTACCACCTAGCCGCCCTTTTATCACCATTATAAACTACTATATTTTAAATAAGAAATTCACATGACAGCCATTTGTTAAATACTTGTCAACTTGTTGTTGGTTGAGTTCATTTCATGTTCAAGTGTTACCCACAGAGGGCCTTTTGATTCCAGTTTAGGAGCCATTACATTTTGGAAACATTATATATGCTTCATCTGAATCACTGTGCATCCCATTCAGTAAGTCCAGTGGCATGTATCTATTACCAATTTTTTACTATAGGTTGCTGTATTTTTTGTCCCTTAAGTATTTCTGTAAATTATTAAAACAATTCATATTGTGATCTAAGGATATTTATCAGTATTTTCCCTTCTTGACAAAAAAAATTGATCTTTCCAAAGGCGCCTTGGGATAATGCACCAAATATTGCAGAGGTTTCTTTTTGGGTGCCTTCTTTTTTGTAGTTTTCTTTTCTTTCTAAAAATGTCTTTATTTTAAATATTCTTTAAAAATGTTGAATTTCAAATTATCTCCCTCCCTTCCAATCCTTCTCTACCCACTGAGAAAGCAAGCAAAATGATATCAATTATATGTGTGAAATATTACATATTAGCCATATAACAAAAAAGAAAACGAGAAAAATATACTTCAGTGTGCACCCAGAATTCATAAGTTCTCCCCCTTGAAGTATACAGCATTTTTTCATCATGAGTCCTTTGGAATTGTCTCAGATCATTGTATTGATCACAGTATCCAAGTCTTCCGCAGCTGATCATCATTTCATTGCTGTTACTGCTCACAATGATTTCCTGGTTCTTCTAACTTCACTTTGCATCACTTCCTATATTTTTTTCTGAAACTATCTTCCTTGTCATTTCTTATAAAAGAATAATTCTCCATCAAAATGGAGTGCACACCATCATGCCACAACTTGTTCAGCCATTCAAAATATGATGAACATCCTTTTAATTTCCAGTTCTTTGCCACCACAAAATGGCTGCTATTAATAATTCTGTATATGTAGGCCCTTTTCCTTTTCCTTTGATTTCTTTGGGATATAGACCTAGAAGTGGCATTGCTGAGTCAAAGGATATGGATAGTTCCAAATTGTTCTCCAGAATGTTTCAACCAATTAACAACTCCAGCAACAGTTCACTAGTGTACATGTTTTCCCTTATCCCTTCCAACATTTATCATTTCTGATAAGTATGAGAGATAATTATTAGATAAGAGATTTTTCTACCCAGTTGAGTGTATATAAATGTTCTTCACTCTTTTAATCAATTCCAATGAGACTGAAGTTCAAACATTTCCCACCACCCTCTCCCAATTTTCCCCTCCACTATAAAAACTCCTCCTATAATGCTTCTTTTATGGATGAGAATTTCCTTCATTTCACCTCTCCCTTACCTCTTCTCCCATTGCATCCCTCTTTCTCACCTCTTTATCTTTTTCTGAGATCATCCCAACACAATCAACTCACATTCGTGTCCTCTGTCTTGTAGACTCCAAATTCTTAAGAGTTACATATATCAACTTCCCATATAAGAGTGTGAACAATTTATCTTTATTGAGACCCTTTATTCAGTCTCTGTCATATTTAACTTTTTATGCTTCTTGAGTCTTGTGTTTGGATATCAATATTTCTATTCAGCTGTTTTTTTTTCCTATCAGGAATGCTTGAAATTATCTATTTCATTAAATATGCATTTTCCCCCAAAGCTCAGTTTTGCTGAGTAAGATATTTTTGGTTGTAATCCTTGTTGGGTTTGGTTCCAATTAGGATTTTCCTTTGAGACTTTGCTTGTAGTCATTTTCATATTGTGATCTTTAGAGTTTATGTCTTGTCTTCTGCAGAGTAGATTTTTGTGGTCACTTTTTTTGCTTGCTCATTTTTCCAACCTATTTCTTCACTTTGAACTTCATGTAAAAATTGAGCTCTGCTCATCTAGGGGTGGAGAGGCACTATGATAAGCTTCAGACTCTTTTGTGCTGTGCCTTTCAGAGCTAGTTCTGGAGATCTGTAAGTTTTTGGTGCTTCCAAGGTGATGTGCTCTGGGGAAAGATGTGGTCACTGTTTTCCTGGTCAGTACTCTAGATTTTATCTTGCTCCTATGCAACCACAGCATTAGTGCTTCTCTCAGCCTTGGATCTATGACCAGGGCCTTGCTCTTTTGTGACTAACCCCCAGCACTCTTCTCCTTATAATATAAGCCAGAACTATTAATGAGCAATGGAGTTGCTGGTCAACATAGTCGCACCCAGTGATGGGAAAGAGTCACCCATAATCTATTTCTGACCAATTTCCCCCCCCCCAACCGATTTCCTGCACCCCCATCTCTTGTGTACAAACAGAGAGCTCCCAAAACTGCTACTGCTTCTTCTTCAATTATTGTAGCCACTGTTAAGGCCCACTACTGGAGCTGCTGCTCTGATCAGAGCTGGTTCCCATCCTCACATCACACACTGCTCCTGTGTTTTTTTAGTTGTTTTAGATTGGAAAAAAAGTCTTACTCTGATATTTGTTGGCTCTGCTGCTCCAAAATTTGATTTGAGGAGTTATTTTAAGGAATGTTGGGAGAGTTCAGCTGGGTGACTGCCTGTTTCTCTCCACCTTGGCTTTGCCCCTTGGATGTTTTCTAAATACATTGATGTTTATTTTACTGTTCCAAAAATATACCTGAAGATGGGAATTATGAAGGTGTTAGTTCTGTTAAATATTGTCTTCCCACTGAACTTTGATTTTAGGATGCCAGGAAGTGTCTTGACATACATAGCTCCAGCTTTCTCCTTAATAACTTTTTCCTTGCTATCATGACTAGAAAAGAGATCTGTCAGTGAATGCTTTAAGTATACTGTTTGACTGCTTGATTCAGTCTCAAAGTCTTCAGCTTCTATTTTTCCTCAGTTTATATTAAAATGTTAATACTTTTAGATTTCCAAAAATCTTAATGGAGAAAGTTTTCATGATTTGAAAAATCTGTTCAGTGTCTTTTAAAATGGAGCCATATAACTTGTCACCATCAATGTACCATGTAACTAACATGATGTTAATTTGATATGAAGTGCTCCTGTACCATTCTCACTTCCTTTAAGAAAAAAAATGATAATGAATTTTTATACCACCTAGGCATAAACTCATTATCTTCTTTTGTCTTTGAAAAAAAAAATAACACTTTTATATCTAATGTTCTTGACATTCTTTTTTGTTTTGTTTTGTTTTTGCTTTTTGGAGGGCAATTGGGGTTAAGTAACTTGCCCAAGGTCATGCGACTAGATGTGTGTGTGTGTGTGTGTGTGTGTGTGTGTGTGTGTGTGTGTTAAGTGTCTGAGGCCAGATCCGAACTCAGGTCCTCCTGGCTCCGGGGCTGGCACTATACTCACTGCACCACCTAGCCATCTGTAATGGGAATGTAAATTTTAAAGATCTTCCCTGCCCCTAGGCTAAAGTGCACCTGGAGCCTGGGGTGGGAGGCTTGTTTTTCAGTAAATACTTCTTGATTGGCCAGTGAGTCAATAAGGTTGTTACATTCTCTGAGCCAGGAGAAGGCTATATAAGCCCTCATCTGTAGCTTTGTTTTGGGGCTCACTTTGAGAAGTGTTTTGTGATTTGATGAAACTCTGGGCTAGCCCTTGTCCAGAGCCCCCCGGCTTTGAAACCCAGATGTTGTGTGGTATGGATGTAATGGTTGGACAGTTTGGAAATCTGTCTACCTGATCTGTTTTTGTCTTGATAATTCTGTCTGTATACTTTGAAGTTCGGGGTGCTGACCTTTTCCCCCTGAACGAGGTAAACGATACATATTTGACTGATTAAAATAAGCTTGTTAACCCATTTTGAGTTGCTTTCCTTTATCAAAGCATATCCAAGAACCTGTGTTGGCAGACACCCTGAGGACACTGGGGGTGCTTGCTGCTACACCGTCCCATGTTCTTGACATTCTTTTGGTGGTATGTTTTAAGTGGAGACAATTTTTTTAAAAATTTGTTTATTTGTAGTTTTCAACATTCATTTCCACAAGATTTTGAGTTACAAATTTTCTCCCCATCTTTCCCCTACTCTTCACCCCAAAATAGTGAGCCTATTTAATACCCCTTCTCTGAATCTGCTCTCTCTTATATCCTCCACCTTGTCCCTTGTAACTTTCTAGTAGGGCAAGATGGATTTCTATACCCTAGTGCTTGTATATCTTATTTCCCAGTTGCATGTAAAAAACAATTTTTTAACATCTGTTTTTAAAACTTTGATATCCAGATTCTTTCCCTTTTTACCTCCTCACTCACCCCCACTTGGAAGACAAGAAATTTAATGTAGGTTGTACATGTGTAGTTATGCAAAACTTTTCCATAGTAGATAATATTGAGAAAGACTAGCTATATTTCCCTCCATTCTATCCCACCCCCTACTTATTCAATAGTCTACTTTGACCCTGCTCCTTTTCAAAAGTGTTTGCTTCTAACTACCATCTCCCCCAATCTGCCCTCCCTTCTGTCATCCCCCCTCTTATCCTCTTTCCCCCTACTTTCCTGTAGGATAAG
Source organism: Petaurus breviceps papuanus (assembly GCF_028583685.1). NCBI lineage: Eukaryota > Metazoa > Chordata > Mammalia > Diprotodontia > Petauridae > Petaurus > Petaurus breviceps. Next base: position 85,593,159 of record NW_027185655.1, on the reverse strand, counting down.
ATACCCACTTGAGTGTGTATGTTATTCGCTCCTTAAGCCAGATGCAATGAGAGTAAGGTTAACCTGTTCCCTTTCACCTTCCAGTTCTTCCCCTCCATTGTAACAGTTTTCTCTTCCCTCTTTTATGTGACATAATTTGCCCAAATCTCTCTCCCTTTCTCCTTCTCTCATTATATTCCTCTCTCAACTCTTAGTTTTATTTTTAGATGTCATCCCTTCCTATTCAATTGATCCTGTGCCCTCTGTCTATGAATACATGTAAACATATATACACGTACTCACATATGTATTTATACACAAATACACCTTCCTATATATACATATATGTACATATATATTCTCTTCAACTGTCCTCATACTGAGAAAAGTCTCATAAGTTATAATTATTGCTTTTTCATGTAAGAATGCAAATAGTTCAACTTCAATAAATTCCTTATGATTTCTTTTCCCTGTTTACCTTCTCATGCTTCTCTTGTTTCTTGTATTTGAAAGTCAAATATTGTGTTCAGCTCTGGTTTTCTTCATCAAGAATGCTTGAAAATCCTCTATTTTCTTGAATAATCATATTTTCCCCTGAAGCATTATACTCAGTTTTTCTGGGTAGGTGAAAGGGTTATGGGATTTAAAGATCTCCCATGCCCCATGGACGTGCTGACATAGCAGAGCAAGAGAAAGTGAAAAGACGAGCTAACGGTCCTGCGGTTGGCAGTTGGTGGCAGTTGCTTTTTTTTTTTTTTGAGTTAGGACTTTCTGCTAAGGACTGCCAGGGGCCGGAGCTGCTGGGAGCGTGCTTCCAGGACACTGGGTGGTTGCTGTGAGTGGGGAGAGGAGGACCTTTGCCTGAGGTAACCTGTTCTGTTTTAAAGGCTTGAAAATGTGGGTGCTTTCTACTTTAT
>NW_027185655.1:85575386-85592253 GCF_028583685.1 Petaurus breviceps papuanus | reverse complement strand
ATATTTGTAATCTCTATAGGCATTGTGAATATGGCATTGCTGATACAGTAGGTGATTCTTGGTTTTAATCCTAGCTCCTTTGATCTCTGGAATATCATGTTCCAAGCCCTTTGATCCCTTAATGAAGAAGCTGGTAGATCTTTTGTTATCCTGATTATGTTTCTACAATATTCAAATTCTTTCTTCCTGACAGCTTGTAATATTTTCTCCTTGACCTGGGAGCTCTGGTATCTGTCTCTGTTATTCCTAGTAGTTTTCTTTTTGGGATCTTTTTCAAGAGGTGATCTGTGAATTCTTTAAATTTCTATTTTGCCCTCTGGTGCTAGAATCTCAGCGTGATTTTCCTTGAGAATTTCTTGAAGGATAATTTCTAGGTTCCTTTTTTGATCATGGCTTTCAGGTAGTCTGATAATTTTTAAATTAGCTTGCCTGGATCTATTTTCCAGGTCAGTGGTTTTTCCAATGAGATAATTCACATTGCCTTCTATTTTTGCATTTTTTTGGATCTGTTTTAGTGTATCTTGATTTCTCATAAAATAGCTTCCATTTGCTCCAGTCTAATTTTGAAGGAATTATTCTCTCCAGTGAGTTTTTGAAATTCCCCGTCCATCTGGGCAATTCTACTTTTTAAGGAATTCTTCTCCTCTTTGGCTTTTTGGGCCTCTTTTGCCATTTGGGTTAGTCCATTTTTTAAGGTGTTATTTTCTTCAGTATTTTTTTGGATTTCCCTTAGCAGGCTGTTGACTCATTTTCTTGATTTTCTTGCATCGTTCTCATTTCTCTTCCCAACTTTTACTCCCCTTCTCTTATGTGATTTTGTAAATCCTTCTTGAGCTCCTCCATGCTCTGTAACCAATTCATATTTTTCTCGGAAACTTTTGATGCAGGAGTTTTGACTTTGTTGACTTCTTCTGGAAGTATGATATTTTAATCCTTTTGTTCCCAGAAAATGATTCTTTGATTTGATTGTGCTTCCTCTCCTTGCTCATCTTGCCAGCCAGTGACTTGACTTTTGAGCTCTTTGCCACACTAGAACTTTACTTCCAGAGTGGAGAGAGCTTTGTCCCAAATTGCTGGGGTTTTCACAAATCTTGTCAGAGGTCTGAGCAGGGCACCCTCTCTACAGCCACCACAAGCTCTGGCACACTGGCATTTCTCACCCCAAGATGACTACCCTAGCCTGAGATCCAAGATCCAAACAGGTTCAAGCAAGAGCAATTACCCTCTGAATGGTTGCTTGGTCCCCCTGTGGTATGCAGGCCAGGAACTCTGGAGGCAGCTCTGTGGCAGCAGCTTCATAAGCTTCTCCTCTGCCAATTCTCACCCCCCCAGGCAAGGGCCAGACCATGCTTATTCATCACCTAGTTCCAACATAATTCTCCACTAACCTTTTACTTTTTCTTTGGCCTTTATGGGTTGAGAAGTCTGGAAACCAATACGGCTGCTGGTCATTCACTCTCCTGAAGTCTGCTCTGGTCTTTCTGCACCTCTGGTCAGGCCACCCCAGGTGTGGGCCCATGTGGCTAATGGGGGTCTGTGCTCTGCTCCAGGCTCTGTTCAATGGACCCTTACTTTTGGCATGCCTGGCTGCCTTCAACAGGAGATTTATTTCTCTTTGTCACTTTGAGGGTTCTATAGCTCTGAAATTCTTTTAGAGTCATATTTTACATGTATTGGAGATTGTTGGGGTGGGAGCTCAAGAAATTTCCTGGTTCAACTCTGTCATGTTTTCTCCACCCCCCTGAGACAATTTTCAATGTAGATATCTAATTTTCACTATGCATGGATATTAAGATTTTATTATTTTTATCTTCTTACTTTTCTTCTTTCCCCCTTCACTCACCACCTTGTGGAATATTTTCCTTACATCTCCATTTTTTTTTTCAGTAGTGGTGCTTAACAGATTAATGCTTTCTTTTATAATGGGTAAAATCAACTTTGGCAAGTCTTAAAACATAGCAGCTTTTGCACTAACTAAATACCTTGTAGAATCATACAAAGTTTAGAAGAATTGCGTTTGAAGAATGATGCATTATCCTTCAGTGTATAGGTTTTATCTGTGTCTTTCATTGGTTATTCTTTATAGCAATGATGCAATAGATAAAAAGAAAAGCTAATTTTCAAATATGAGGTTGTCTCGTACCTCTAGTAACAGGATCAATTTTTGTTTTTACTTGTCAAAATTTGTTCTGAATGAAATAATTCAGTCACAGAATATGGCACATTTCTTCAGTCAATGACAAAGCATATGCAAGCAAAACAAAATCAAATACTCCCATTTATATAGAATATGATATTGGCTGTACTGTCATTGTACTAAGTGCTTTTAACAAATATTGCCTCATGAAGGTTTGGCAGGTCTGTGATGTGCTAAATAAGGCCATTAGTACTTTTGTCATGACTATCCATTGATGTTATAATGGGAGGTTGATTAGGAAGGTTCTGATTCAACCCCTTTGATGAGATTACAGAATGTGTACCTTTGTCAGAAAGAACTTTTGTCTTTCTGAGAGATATGTGCCATGGCACCTTTTACCAATGATATAGGAAACACTTGATTGACCCCCAGTTACTAGGGGCTGCATCAAAGATGATTAGTGGCTTAGTAGCATCAGGAATAAATTGTTGTTAGAGCAGCTGTTTTATTATGATCAAACCATGAGGGAAGATCTCTATGGAGGAGGAGTGGGAGGTCAGAACAAGATTTCTTTGTGTACCCCAGTTTTCTCACAGTAGGTTCATGGTACCATTTTCACCCATTAAGGGGTGGTGGTGAATGTATATATTAGTCTCATCTCAGGTGCCCTGGTTTATGCCTAGGGTAAGGGGACCACAAAGGGCTTGCTTGGAGAGTCAGGGCACACAGGCCGGGTTCTTTGGATACTTGCTGGGAAAGGTCTCACTGGCAGTAATCAGGGAATTATGGATCAAGCATATTTTACTCCGGTCCAGATAGGACAGAGGCAGATGGAGGCAGACTATGGTTCAGGAAGGAGAAGGACATGTAGAGTGACTTAAATAACTATGGGGTGGAATTGGGTGTGGTCAGACACCATGAATTTGTGGCATGTGGAAGAATGCTGAAAGCAAAGGGTTTTGGGGTCCCATTCTTTTTTTCCTTTTTTTATATTAAATTTTATGTTTATTTTTAGTTTACATCATTCATTTTCACAAGATTTTGAGGTACACTTTTTTGCCCCATCTTTCCTCTACCCACCACCCCAATATAACAATCCCATTGTATACCCCTCCTTGCATCTGCTCTCTCCTGTATCCATTCCACCTCTGACTTTCCAGGAGGGCAAGATGGATCTCTATACCCCAGTGCCTGTATATATTATTTCCCAGTTCCATGTAAGAAAAAAAAAATTTTTTATACATTTGATTTTAAAACTTTGAGTTCCAGATTCTTTTCCTTCCTCCCCCATCACCCACCCTTACTGGGAAAATAAGCAATTCAATATAGGTTATACATGTGTAGCTATGTAAAACATTTCCATAGTGCATATATATTGTGAAAGACTGACTATATTTCCCTCTATTCTATTCCACCCCCACTTGTTCTATTCTCTACTTTGATCCTGTCCCTTTTCAAAAGTGTGTGTTTCCAACTTTCCTCTTCCCCTCAACCTGCCCTCCCTTCTATCATCTTCCCTCTCATCCCCTTCCCCCCTACTCTCCTGTAGCTTGAGATACCCAATTTAGTGTGCATGTCATTCCCTCACTAAGCCAAATGCAATGAGACTAAGGTTGACACTTTTCCTTTGGCCTTCTATTCTTCCCCACCATTTTAACAGTTCTCCCTTGCCTCTTTTTTATGAGATAATTTACCTCATTCTGTCTCTCCCCATCTCCTCTCATTATATTCCTCTCTCACCTCTCAATTAAAACTTGTAAGTATCATCCCTTCCTATTAAATTGGTCTTGTGCCCTCTGTCTATGTATACCTTTACACATATATATGCACACTCACATATATATTCATATACCCATATTCCCTCCTATATAGACATACACACACACACACACACACATATATATATATATACACACACATTTATATTCTCTTAAACTAATCTCATACTGAGAAAAGTTTCATAACTTACAATTATCATTTTTCCATGTAGGAATGTAAATAGTTTAAGTTTGATATATTCCTTAAAATTTCTTTTCCCTGTTTACCTTCTCATGCTTTTCTTGCTTCTTGTATCTGAATACAAAATTTCCTATTCAACTCTGGTTTTTTCAACAACACTGCTTGAAAGTATTCTATTTCATTGAATGATCCTATTTTGGCCTGAAACATGATACTCAGTTTTGCTGGGCAGGTGATTCTTGGTTTTAATCCCAGCTCCTTTGACCTCCAGAATATCGTATTCCAAGCCCTTTGATTCGTCAGTATAGAAGCTGCCAGATCCTGTGTTATGCTGATTGTGTTTCCACAATATTAAAATTGTTTCTTCTTGGTTGCTTGTAATATTTTCTCCTTGATCTGGGAATTTTGGAACCTGGCTATAATATTGCTAGGAGTTTTCTTTTGGGGATCTTTTTCAGGAGGTGATTAGTGGATTCTTTCAACCTCTCTTTTACCCTCTGTTTCTAAAATATCAGGGAAATTTCCCGAGAATTTCTTGAAGAGTGATTTCTAGGTTCTTTTTTTGATCATGGCTTTCAGGTAGTCCAGTAGTTTTTAAATTATCTGTCCTGGATCTACTTTCCACATCAGTGGTTTTTCAAATGGGATATTACACATTGCCTTCTATTTTTCCATTTGTTTGGATCTGTTTAAGAGTATCTTGATTTTGGGGTGGCTACATGGTGCAGTGAATAGAGCACTGGCCCTGGAGTCAGTAGGACCTGGGTTTGGATCTGGCCTTAGACACTTAACACACACACACACACACACACACACACACACACACTCACACAGAGACTAGCCGTGTGAACTTGGGCAAGTCACTTTACCCCAGTTGCCCTCCAAAAAAAAAGCAAAAAAAAAAGAGTATCTTGATTTCTCATAAAGTCTCTAGCTCCATTTGCTCCAATCTAATTTTGAAGGAATTATTCTCTTTGGTGAGCTTTTAAAATTCTTTTTCCATCTGGCAAATTGGACTTTTTAAGGCATTCTTCCCTTCAGTGGCTTTTTTGGCCTCTTTTGCCACCATTTGAGTTAGTCTGTTTTTTAAGGTGTTATTTTTTTTCAGTCAGGTTGTTGACTGTCTTTTCATGATTTTCTTGCATCATTCTCACTTATCTTCCCAATTTTTCCTCCACTTCTCTGATTTGGTTTTCAACATCGTTCTTAAGCTCCTCTATGGCCTTTAATCAGTTCATATTTTTCTTGAAAACTTTTGGTGCAGGAGTTCAGACTTTGTTGTCTTTCTGCCATTCCATGCTTTGATTCTTTTTGTCCCCAAAAAAGGAATCCTAAGTCAGATTTCTGTGCCTGCTTTGCTTCCTTTGCTTACTCATGTTGCCTCTCAATTACTTGACTTTTGAGCTTTTTGCCAGAGTAGAACTCTGCTTCCAGAATGGTGAGTTTTGTCCCAAATTGCTGGGGTTTTCTCAGCTGCTGGAGCTATTAGTTGGGTACCCCCTCAGAAACCTCCACTGGCTCTGGCACACTGGTCACACACCCCAGGACCTCCACCTTAGATAGCAATCCAGATCCAAGCAAGAGGGACTACCCCTTAGACTAGTCATTTGGTTCCCCTACAATCTGTAGGCCAGGAGCTCTCAAGCAGCCACATGGCAGTGGCCACTGTGCTTCAATCATTTCTCCCTCTGGGGGAAGAAGCCAGTCCCCACATTTCCAGAAAGTCTATGCTATACTCTCACTTTGTCTTTGATATTCATGGGTTGATAATTCTGGAAACTGCCACAGCTGCCAGTGATCAACTCTCCCAATGTCTCTACAGCCATAGGTGGTCATGGCCGCCCTAAGGCTAAAACCATAGACTCATGTGGGGCTGACCGCAGCTCCCAGCATTTTGTGATGGACCTTTCCTATAGCCTGGCAAGGCTGTCTTTAGTGGGAGGTTTGTTTTTCTGTCACTTTGTGGGTTCTGTAGTCCTAAAGTTTGTTTAGAGTCATTTTTTACAGGTATTTGAGGTGGTTATGGAGGGGGCATATGGAGTTTTCCTGCTTCTATACCATCATCTTGGCTCTACCCCCCAGAGTCCCATTCTTAATAGGATTCTGGTGAGGTGGGATGGCCTGTTTTCTTTACTAACTTGGGGTCTATTCATTAACATATTAATACCATCTCAAAGTTATCAATGCCAGTTTAGGGTTTCTTAATTTGTATAATGTTTCTCTGGCTTTACTGTGCATTTCTGGAGCTTATCTCCAACTTATAGACATAAGGGCCATTATTGAGACAGATGGGCCTTTTAGTGGTGTTAATTTGGTTTTTCCAAATTTAGCATATAGTCTTTGGATGTGGCCTTAATTTAGGAACTTGGGCAGGACTTATTGTGGTCAATTTAACCCCAAGTTAAGTGGGCAGCTTGGAGCCATCAACATTTACCTTCCTATGGATAGGAGAAGAAGAAGAAGAGAGAGGACGAGTTAAGTTACCCAATTAGCTGGGTCCCCATTCAGGCAACTCAGTCTACTCACAGCTTGTGTTTGTCCTTCATTTTCAAAAAGGATCATGGCATCAGGGAAATTATGACATGACTTGCAGTTGACTTGATTTAAGTGAGGGAGGGTTGTCCAAGGTCACCAGCCTCACTTTTTTCCTCCAGTGCCATCTGGATCCAGTGACCAGATATTCATCAGGATGACTGGAGATGACACAGGATACAATGGGGAGACCCTGGTCTTTTTAAGTTGAGACCTTTCCAATACTCATTTAGAGTGAAGTAAGGTCCATTTAGTGAATAGGCCTCTTTAAGAAGTGAGTCGAGAGATGGTCCCTTTAATTAGGAAAAAAGAAAAAAAATCAAGGTGGGAGGGGAAGACCTTCAGGGTTGCTGTTCCAAAGAGAGTTACCATTGGCATTCAGTCTAAGCCAGGAGGGCCCAAAATACAGCCATTAAGTGAAGGTTGGGAAGGGACTTATTGTGATCCAATCTATAAGCTTCAGAGTGAACTGGGTTTAAGGTTTTGTGAATGAATGAAAGGAAGGAAGGAAGAAAGAATGGAAGGAAGGAAGGAAGGAAGGAAGGAAGGAAGGAAGGAAGGAAGGAAGGAAGGAAGGAAGGATGGAAGAAAGGAAGGAAGGAAGACAAAAATAAAGAAAGAGAAAGAAAGAAGGAAAGAAAGAAAGAATCGACTTAATGGCTTTTTGTAGGCACTCTTGGCTTATACTGCCTGGTTGGAGTCTTCCTCTTCCACCTTGATTTTTTTTTCTTTTTTTTCTAACTGAAGGAGTCATTCCTTGACTCACTTCTTAAAGAGGCCTATTCACTGAATGGGACTTACCTCACTCTAAATAAGTACTTGAAAAGGGCCAGGGTCTCTCATTCCATTCTGGGTCATCTCCAGTCATCCTGATGAATATCTGGTCACTGGATCCAGATGGCTGTGGAGGAGAAAGTAAGACTGTTGACCTTCAACAGCCCTCCCTCACTCAAATCAATCAGCTGCAAGTCATGTCATAATTTCCCTGATGCCATGTAACTCTTCAAAAAATGAAGGAAAAACACAGCAATTTAGGAGGCAGTTTGGGATAAATGGTTTCTATGTTCCCTTTTATACTCAATTCCTATTTCCTATTTATTGTTACCTTACACTGGCTAATTTTATACCTAATTACTGGTGGGGTGGTCAAATGGGCCACAACAAGATACAATTTCAAACCAGCATCCTTCTCCTCCTGTAGTCTATAAGTGAAGCTCTACTTTCTTTTGAACTCTTCTGCCTTAGTACTTTTCTAATGCATTTGCCCCTTGGACTTCCATCAGAGAGGGAGCATAAAATTTCTCAAAATTTCCACAAGGTAAACTTACCACAAGTACTTTTTTTTTTTTTTAAGCAATTGGGGTTAAGTAACTTGCTCAAGGTTACACGGGCCAGTTATTACTGGGTGTGGTGCTGAGTGTCTGAGCCCGGGATTCGATCTCCAGGTCTTCTCAACACTGGAGCCGGTGCTCTTACTTGCTGTGCTACCTGGCTGCCCCACCACACATACTTTCTTTCCTGTCCAGGCTGTGTTTCCTATGCCAAGTGTAGGACCTTGCCTACCTAACATCTTCCCTTCTAGTCATCTCTATCATAAAACAATATTGGATTCATCTACTTCTCCTTCCTAATCCCACCCCACCTCCAACCACTACGTGGGAATGGCAGTTTTCTCCATGAGCATATGACAGTGGGATCAAATGAAATAATATGCATAAAAATTCTTAGTACAGTGCCTGGCACATAGAAGAAACCATATAAATGCTTATCCTCCACCCCCACGGGGCTAATCTCAGCTTACCTCAAAGCTTTTTTATTTCCTTTCTGAAAACAGGTTAGCATTGAGTGATTGTAAGAAAATGGAAGTTTCTAGTCTTGACCTTATTACTTGAGCATTCCAGAATTCAGTCAATTAACAAGTATTTATTAAGTGCTTATTATTTGACAGGTGCTAAACTAAATGTTGGGGATGCAGTGTTTAAAACAGGCATCAACTAATTGTAGCAGAAATATTTCCATAAAATCCTGCTTTCCAGAGGCAAAAAGGACTGCTGCTGCAAGTATCGTGCTATTGTACATGAGCAAAGAAAACCATCCCTGCCTGCTCAGGATAGCTGGACCTCATCATGATAATTTCTATGAATTACTAAGATGGTCTGAGATGATTGGGGATCCTAAAGAATACCAAGGACTCTTTAAAGTGTGTTCTGCATTTGTTTTTACATCCCTGTGTGTCTTCTGAATCTTATGTAGTTTTTGTAATGGAAGAAATAAACAGTTGTCTTCTACCTGATAAAGAGTTTTACATTGAGTACCTTTGTGGGAGTGAACTCTGTTACTCACATAGGGAGAGTTAATAGCTATGTTGCAGCTTTTTTTTGTTGTTTCCCTGGGGTTTTACTGTAAACTTTTGTCAGGCCTAAAAAGAGAACTAACCTTTCAGCCTTTTAGACTCTACAAAATCAAATCTGGGCCCATGTAAGCCCAGTGGCCCAAATGAGTGACCCTTAGGCAGAGAAGTATAGAACACTTTCCCCCACACAACCCAAATGCCCCAATAACCTTCCTCTTCCTTCTATTCACTCTTTTTCCTGTCCATTTTTCCTCTTTTCCTTATTGATTCATTGCCATTTTCCTTCTCTCATTATTTTGCTCTTCCTTCACTTGCAATATCCTCTCCCACCCTCTTTTCTTATCATATCTTTCTCCATCTCTTCCTATTGAGAGCAGTGCTTTTCCTCACCTGTTCTTTCATGCATGACTTTAGACATTGTGTATCTGCTCACCTAACACCTTCTGGGATCTGACTGCTAAGATAAGGACGTTTTAATTAGTGTGCCTGTTGTTGCAGTAGAATTGAGTAGAAGAAACATCGAAAAGTTGCTTTTTGGAAAAAAAAAATCTCTGCCAAATGATTGACCACTGGATGCTGGTGACTTCCAGTAGAGAAAGGCACATAGCTGAAGATCAGTAATAGCTCAGGGAGAAGAAAAAAAAAGAACCTATGGACCAAGTTAAAAAATTATAAGGATATTTGTTAAGCTTTTATTCATACTATCTTGCCAACTTCTAAACTCCTGAGATACAAAAGAGATGTGACTATTAAATGAATGTGTGATTGACAGAGAAAATAATAACTATATTTAACCAAGGTATGGTCAATGAAAAAAAAATTCTAAACATTTTGCACCTATAAAATTACCTGCTTTCAACTGGCTCATTCAAAATACTTATCTTTCTTTATAGAGAATGTTCTCTGTACCAATTATTACCTCCTTCTTCCTTTCTAGCTTGCTTTATTATAAAGTAAGATTTAATTTAAGAACAACTAGGTGGCATATCTTCCTGAGTTCAAATCTGACCTCAGACACTTACTAGCTCTTTGACTGTGGGCAAGTCACTTAACTTCTTTTGCCTTAGTTTCCTCATCTTTAAAATTAGTTGGAGAAGGAAATGGAAAACTACTCCTGTATCTTTGCCAAGAAAACCCCAAATGAGGTCATGCAGATTCAGATATAATTGGAAACAACTCAACAATAAAAACATTTAACTTAGCCATTTATTTTTATCAATATTTTTGTTTATGTTTTCTCTAAGGGAGGTCATAAAATCATAAAACATGGAGTTGGGAAAAAATGACTTATAAAAAATTTGTAAATTGCTAATAATCAGAGAAATGCAAATTAAAGCAACTTTGAGGTTCCATCTGACATTTATCAGACTGACAGAGATGACAAATTTTTTAATGTTGAATTGGTTATGGAAAAACAGGTATATGTGCTGCTGTTGGAGCAGATAAATGGCCCATTCACTCTGGAAACCAATTTAGAATTAAGTCCCCAAAGTTATTAAACTGTGCATACCCTTTGACCCAACTGTACTACTGCCAGAACTATAGCCCTAAAGAAATTAAATAAGGAGGAAAAGGACTTATATGTACAAAAATATGTAAAATGCTTCATTTTGTGGTAGTGAAAAATGGACTCTAAAGGGGTGTCCTACTGGGAAATGGCTAAACAAATTGTCACATATAAATGCAGTGGAATGTAATTGTGCTATAAGAAATTATGACACAGACAGTTTTGTGAATCTTTATAGATTGATTTCATGGACCTTTATGAATGGATGCAGAAGGAAGTGAACAGAACTGGAAGAATTTTTATAATAATGACATTATAAAGAGAATATATAAATTATATATACATAAAAATAAAATATAAAATGTATTCTATAAATATAAATTATAAGGAATATAAATATAAAATATAAAGAAAACTTTAGAAATATGATCAACACAATTATGGATCACAAATACAAAAGAATGATGGTAAAACATAGTTCACTTTCTGATATAAAAATTTAAATTAATTAAATTCTGAAATTAAAATTGAGAAAGAGACATACACTTTCGGACATGATCAATGTGGAAAATTGATTCGTCAGGCTATGCTACTATGTACTGAGGACTCTTTTCCATTAAAGAAGTATTTGCTCAATGGGAGAAGTGGTAGTGGGAAAGACAAATTAATTTTTTTTTAATTGAGGAAAAATGTAAACACCAGAAGTTAATAGGCACATATACAATCATTTACAAAAGTGGTGTGTTTCATTTTATTGTTGATATTGTCTTATATGTTCCATATTCTTAATTTCTTTTTATATATAGGAACATTAGTATTTGTCAGCAAACCATTAAATTAAAATTTATTCTCATCTTCAATAAAATATGTAGAAAGGGGGGAACTAGGTGGCACAGTGAATAGAACACTGGCCCTGGAGTCAGGAGTACCTGAGTTCAAATCTGGCCTCAGATATTTGACATTTAACTAGCTGTGTTACCTTGGCAAGTCAGTTAATCCCGATTGCCTTGCCTCCCCCCCCCCCAAAATAAAATAAAATTAAATATGTAGACATGCATCTAGAGCTGAAAGAAATATTTTCAAAAATACTTTTTTTTAGTTAATTTTTCTACCCCTCAACTTTATCTTCCCCAATTGAGGAAAAAAGTAAAAGAAAAACAAAACAAAACAAAAAAAAAACAAAGTCCTTGTAACAAATTTGGCTATGTCTAACAATATCTCGTTTGGTTGTCTAAGTCCATCATCTCTTTGTCAGGAGGTAGGTAGCATATTTCATTGTGGATGCTCTGGAATCGTGATTGAATGTTGTATTTTTGACAGTAATTAAGTCTTTCAGAGTCATTTGGCTTTATAGTGTTGTTGTTGTCATTGTTGTTATTGTTGTTATATAAATTGTTCTTCTGGCACTATTCTAGTCTATATCAGTTCATACAGGTCTTTCTAAATTTCTAAGTGATGCATGGATAAAGTCCTGGGCCTAAAAGCTAGGAAAACCTGAGTTCAAACCTTTACTAGCTGTGTGTGTCTTTTACAATGGCCCAGTAGCATTATCACTGTGTCACAGAGTATGCAAAGTTTAGCAGCTTTGGGGATATAGTTCCAAATTGTTTTCCAGAATGACTAGAGAGGTTCACAACCTTACATTGAAGGGCTTTTTCCCTTCTATCCCTTTAATTTTTGTCAGTTTCCTTTTTGGGGTCAGTTTTGCTAATCTAGTGGGTAATTGGAAGAAACTTAGTGGTGTTCTCCCTTAGTGCTTTAGAGTACCTTTGCATACAGTTATTGATAGCTTGAATGTCTTCCTCTTAAAACTCTGTGTTCATATCCTTTGACCATTTTATTAACTGGGGATATAAATTTGGATCAGTTCCTTATATATCTTGGAAATGAAACTCTCATTAGAAAAACTTGCTGAAAAGTTTTTTTTTCTTTTAATTCATTTCAAAATCTCTCTCTTTCCTTCCCTCCCTCCTTCCTTCCCTTTCCCCTCCCTCCCTCCCTCCCTCCTCTCAGTCCTGCCTCATTCCTCTCTCTCCATCCTGCTTCCTAGAGTTGTTCTGTAAGTGAGTCAATAAGGGCGCAAGGGTGAGTTCTAATGCTTCCAGGTTATCACTTGTTATTTAAAAAAAAATTCATTTCAACAAATATCTATTGAGAGCCAGGTACTCTGTGCTAGGTGCTGGGGAATATACAGAATTTAGAAAAGACCTGGTACCACACTTTATGGAGCTTGTAGTGCAGTAGAGGGATAGGCACATGATTATAATATAAAATAATTCATGATAAATGCATGAGAGAGAAGTAATCAAATTACAGGATCAGGGAGTGTAGTTATTGCTAAGCAGACAAATTAGGGTGAACTTTATGGAAATTATGTATAAACTGGGTTTTTAAGAGTATGTAGAAATTAAACAGATCAAGGATGCAAGAGGCTCTTCTAGAAACAGGAATTAATATCAGCAAAAGGTTTAAAAGTCAAAAGTGAGTGTTATATGTGGGAGACATAATACAGTTTGGGTAGACTAGAATATGTGGAGGGAGGATAGTAGTAATGAGTTAAATTGGAAATATGCTAGAGTGTCTTGAATAAGGCAAGGGATTAGAATATTGCTCATTAGGTTATAGGATGCCATATTAGGGTCTGAGACAATAAAGTTTGGCAAAAAGAACACTGAACCTTCGTAGTATCCTAGGTTTGAATACTTCATAACAGTTACCCTCATGTAACATAACATCTTCAAACTTCTTTTTCATATAAAAAAAGAATAATAGTGCTTAAATATCTACTCACTAGAATTGTTGTGAGGAAAGTGCTTTCAAATTTAATATATTTTATTAATCTAAGGAATTATCACAAGATCATAGATTAGAATTGGAAGGGACCTTAGTGTTCATCTAACCTAACCCTCCTCATTTTACAAAGAAGTCATCTGAGACCCAGTAAGGTTAAGTGATTTTGCTAAAACAAAGTCATTGAGCTATTAAGTGTTGAGCACATTTTGTATTAAATGTTCTTTCTACCACACCATGGTGGCTCTTCTAAATCCATGGTGGTATGAGGAGCTGGCAGTACTTGAATTTCAAGAAGAAGAAGGACATGACCTGATTTGTGTATAAGGAAGATTTGACAGTGGTTTGAAGGAATAGAAGTTTGAAGACTTATTAGGAGGTAATTATAAATATCCAGGATTGTGACCAGGAGTCACTGTTAGTATGGTAGGGACAATGAGAATAGTGAGAAGGGGACAAATGCAAGAGATCTGAGAGAGAAAGAATGTTGAGAGATCTTAGTATATGATTAGATATGAGAAAAGAATGAGAGCAGAGTCAAATATCAAGGTTTAGAATACAAGGCAGGGGAAATGGTAAAAGTTTTGACAGAAACTGTAAACTTGAAGCAATAATAAAGTTAATAATAATAGCTAGCATTTATATTGTGCTTTAAGGTTTGCAAAGTGCTATACAAATATCTGATTTTGCCCTTTAAAATATTGGGGCAGATGGGTGATTTTATTATTTACATTTTACAGATGAGGAAACTGAGATAAAAAAGAGGCATGGTGACCTATATGACTATCATACAGTTAGTAAAGTACCAGGTTTGGAATCAAGAAGACTCATCTTTATGAGAGTTCAAATCCAGCCTCAGACACTTTCTAGCTGTGTGACCTTGGGCAAGTCTGTTTTAACCCTGTTTTCCTCAATTCCTCATCTGTAAAATGAATTGAAAAAGGAAATGCAAACCACTCCAGTATATCTTTGCCAAAAAACAAACAAACAAATGGTGTCACTAAGACTCATAGATGACTGAAATGACTAAACAACAACAAATACAGCTAGAAATTATCTGAAGTCACATCAGATCTTTTTGATTCTAGGTTCAATGCTCTACTCACTTTGTCATCCAACTATTTAGTTGTACAAGTCTTTGGGGATAAAGATAATAAATTTGTTTCTGGAGACACTGAATTTATAGTGCCACTTGTTTTGGTTAGTTGTTTTTCAGTCACGTCTGATTCTTTGTCATCCCATTTGGGGTTTTCTTGGCAAAGAAACTGGGGTGGTTTGCCCTTTCCTTCTCCAGATCATTTTACAGATGAAGAAACTGAAGCAAACAGGGTTAAGTGATTTGCTCAGAGTCACAAGGCTAGTAAGTGTCCAATCCTGGGTTTGACCTCATGAAGATGAGTTGTCCTGATTTCATGCCTGGCACTCTATGTACTATGGTTCCATGTAGCTGACCAATGCCAGTTGTATGTTCATGTAGAAATGTCTTATAATAAGTTGAGATTGGACCTTGTGAAAAGTATCAGGGATAAAAATAAAGATTTGGGAGTAAGCTGTACAGAGAAAACGATTGAAGCCATGAAAACAAAAGAGATTGCTGAGGAAGAGATGACAGTCTTAGAAAAGGACTTTATAGTAAGGAATACTTATGGTAAGTGAAAAGGAATGAAGAAGATGAAATGTGGAAAAAAAGAAACCCAGAAGTCATCAGAGATGTAGGAGCAAAGCCAGGAGAATGGGTTGTCTTGGAAGTTAGAAGTGAGGTTGATCAGAAAGTGATAGTGTTAGTTGATACAGAAAAGATATATATGAGATCTGAAAAATCAGGAGTTTTGAGTTGGGTTTTTTTTGGTGAGTCTATAGTAGTAATACAGTATAGTCTTCATATACAGTAACATAATACAGTATATTCTACTATACTATAGTATAGTAGTAATGTATATTCTTCTATTACATGGATATTACGAACTAGATTAGTGCATTTATATCTTGAGAATCTTGACTTTAAGAGGCCATGGGGATGAGATATTTTCACCATAAGGTTTCAGTAAGAATTGTGCCCAAATAATCAAAGACAAAAATCCAACCTGGCAGATGCACCCACTTCCCAAATACCAATCAAGTAGATCCATTAGGATTCCTTATTCTATGAAAATTGTACAATTTTGAAACTGACTCTTTTCTCTGGGCTTCTTTTTTCTTATACAAGGTGAAATTCACAAACTTAGGAGTCCTCATTATAATAATATCTTCCTAACAATTATACAGTCCAGGTGATTCATTATCTGGAGTCAGTGATTCATGCCATTGTCGACTGCAATTGGAAACTCATGCTGGTGGCCTGTAACTTTGAGCTGTAGACTGTGCAAGTCACCTTTCTTTTGCTGCCTGCATTTTCTGTGTTCTCATTAGTTCTATATACAGACCTAATTTATTATTTAAGTTTTTTTAAGTATACAGTACAGATGAGACTCCAAGTATGGGTTTGTCTTAGTTTGCCTGGGTCATTACATTAGTTCTTCAATGGGATTATTGTTCATCATTCTAAAAAGTCTAATTGCATGTGTAACCATAATAACTGCTATATGCTATACAATGCAGAGCAAAAATAGGGGAAGTGATCATTTTCTAATATGTTCTTCCAGATATGAGTATGCCTGAGCATACTAACTACGACATAGTTATCTGATGTTGAGAATCACAGATTTCAGTGGATCTGAGAAGGAAGGGAAGGAATAACTATATAATACCTACTGTGTGCCAGCCACTGTGTTAAGCACTTTACAAATATCTCATTTGATCCTCACAACCCAGCAATGTATGTGCTGTTGTTATCCTCATTTTATAATTGGGAAAATTGAGGCAAACAGAACGCTTAAGTGATTTGCCCAGGGTCACCTAGCTAGTAAATGTCTGAAGCCATATTTGAGTTTGGGTCTTGCTGACTCCAGGCCTAGTGCTCTATATACTGTATCATCTAGAGCCATCTAGTTTAACCACCTCATTCCACAGATGAGGAAACTGAGGCCCACAGATCTTAAATGACTTGCCCTAGTCACATAGATAGTAATTTGAATCTAGTTCCTTTAGCTTTCAAGCTGTTCTTTTTCCTACTGTACCCTATTATCACTTACCAAATGACCTCCAATATTTTTTTAAAGTACCAAAGTGTTTTGTTTACTATCTTACAGGTATTTGAATATTTACTAAAAATATCTGATTTCATTGGTATGCATGTTCTATTCAGAGATGAAGATCAATACTCTTTCCTAGTCCCTCATCAGTTCCTAAAGGCTTAATTATAATCTACATGCTGATGACTACTATGTCTATGCCTCCCTCCATCCCTCCCTGTCCAAGGTCTCTCCCTGGAACTTCAGTTCCACATCACCAATGGATGTCCTGAAATCTTCTCTAATGCAACATGCTCCAAACAGAGACTGTTATTCCCTACCCCACCCCATTTCCAAATGCCCTTATTTATATTGAAATGATCAACATTCTTCCAGGTTCATAGGTTCATAACCAGGGTCTTATTCTGAATTCCTCTCTCTCTCTCTCTCTCTCTCTCTCTCTCTCTCTCTCTCTCTCT
>NW_027185655.1:85479992-85574986 GCF_028583685.1 Petaurus breviceps papuanus | reverse complement strand
TCTCTCTCTCTCTCTCTCTCTCTCTCTTTGTCTCTGTCTCAAACCCACCTGTTTAGTCACTTGTCAAATCTTGCCATTTCTACCTCCACAGCCAAACTCACATCTGACCCATTCTCTCTACTCACATTCCCTTCATGCAGGCCTTCATAACCTCTTACCTAGATTATTGCATTTACTTAAAAATTGATTTTCCAGCCTCATATATTTCCTTTTCTTAATCTATTTGCCACGATGCTACAAAAACTATTTTCTCTAAACATTGAACTTACTAGTCATTTTCCTACTTAATAAACTCCAGTGCCCCCTCAGTTGTTTCTAGAATAAAATGTAGACTTCTCTGTTTAGCTTTTAAAGGCCTACAAACTATCCAGTATCCTTGTGTAGCACTTTTACTTCCTTTCTATGAAATCTAGCCAAACTGAACTTCTCTTTGTTTCACACATGATGGCAATCCATCTGTCATCTCCTTATCTTAGCAATGGTGAGCTTCTGTGCCTGGAATACAATCTCTCCTTACCTCTGCCTTTTAAAATCCCTGTCTTGCTTAAAGATTTAGTTCAAGCATTACCTCATATGTAACACCTTTACTTATTTCCTTTTAATGCTAATGCCTTCTGTCCCAACTTACCCTATATTTAACAATTTTATATTTATTTGTACCTAATATTGACTCTGTGTAAGTATAAACACGTGCATATATATGCATGAATGCATGTATAATATATGAAACATGATTTCTAAAAATTGTGCACACAAATGCACATATATGTGTGCATGTACGATACATATACATAAACACATAAATGTGTATATGTACATATACGTGTGTGAATGCACATACACATATGTATATATAAAGTTTTGTATTAAAATATAAGCTCCTTTAGGGTAAGGGTACTTGTATCCCTAGTACCCAGCACAGAGTTGTTGTTGTTGATGTTGAGTTGTGTCTGACTCTCTGTGACCCAATGAATCCTACCACACAAGGTCCTTCTGTATTCCACCATATCTTGAAGTATGTCCAAATTCATGTTCATTGTTTCCATCTTACCCTCTGCCATATCCTTTTCCTTTTGCTTTCAATCTTTCCTAGCATCAAGGTATTTTCTAATGAGTCCTATCTTCATGGTACCTGGAATAAAATTGAATTTAATAAATATTGATTGATTGATTAAAACTTCTTAAAATTTTGGTAGATATTCTTGGAGTTACTCAAATTCATTTTCTACTACTCATCTCTTTCTGTGGTCTCATCCATTTGGGGGTTCCCTCTAGTAGTGAAGATAGCAACTCTTTTATTTGGGCTCATTCTTTGTGACTCTCATCCATGTTCCCCCAAAAGTTCATCACAGTGTCTACTCTATGAGCTAGGCTTGCTTTCTTTCTCTTGATTTCACAAACGTACAAGCAAAGCACTTTGGTTGTCTGTCTGTTGGCCCTTACTCTTCACCATATGGTTGGTTTATTGTCTCTTCCTGTCATACATTTTCTTGGCAATGTCCTTTATTCCTGCTCTTCAGAGTTCCTCATTGATTCAATGTGTCAGATGGCTCACATTTACTGTACGCTTCTCCTTTGTCCTCTCTGTGATCCTCACCCCCATAGTGTTGCTCCACATCTTTCTGCCTAATAGCAATTCTGATAAAATGTTAGTATTGAATTATAAGCTTTCATGGGAAAGTTGGAGTCAGTAAAAGAGCTTCACATTTTCCTAAAAGCAAGCTAGCCTACTCTCCTCCTCCTTTTCTGTTCTAGATCTAAATCCTTGTCCATCTCTACTATCTGTCCTAGAGAAGCATATTATTAGAGAATAGGCATTGTATGTTTTTAGCCATTTTTACCCATTTAGAAGTCTGATAAAAGATATGGACGCCTCAGAATAATGTTTTTTTTTTAACTTGCATAATATAAAATAAATAGGATTACAAAAGATAATTAATTATATTGAACCATATATATAAAATTTTTTTCCTAGAAGTTCATAGACTCTAGTTAAAAAACAAACAAATAAACCCTGTATTAGAGGGTATTCATTTGAATGTGTGTTGACCTCTGGATGATAGACTTTCTTCATCCAAGTCTTTAGTCTATAGATGGATAGGCCAAACTCCTTTGATTGATTCTCGATTTCTTTAAATTAGTACAATGTCATCTGCAAACAAGAGCATCTGGAGGATTTTGTTGTCTTCAGGTAATTTCTTCTCAACTCAAACTCTGTGATGAATCTTCTCCATTACAGGTAAAAATGCCTTTGTTAAGCTTCCTTTTCACCATTCTGTATCTCTTGATATTTAATATCAGATGAGCAGTTAGCAGGCTAACCCCTTTACTTCTTGGCAGATGGACTTAGAGGGTTTCTGTGGTTAAGAAAAAAATCCCCAATCATTTCTGGCTAGCTAGGTGATAAGTTTCTCTGAACTTAAAGGCTGGCCCTTCAAGAATAGAGTGTCAGCAGGCTATCTTTTCATGCCTTGTATGAGCTACCAGAACTTGTATTTTTTGGTATCTTCTTTAAAAACCCAGAATCACTTTCCAAATCATTATATGATCACAAAGTCAAATTTTGGTGGAAGTTTGTGGGTATTAGAAATGACATGGGGTCAGAGCAAAGATGGTGGAGTATAAGCAGAAACTTGCCATGGGCTTCCACTCCAATCATTTCCAATAACTGTAAAAAATTATTCTAAAGACATTTTAGATCTACAGAACCCACAAAGTGACAGAGAGAAACAAATCTCCCACTGAAGGAAGCCTGGAAGGCAGACAGGAAGGGTCTATCGCACCAAGCTGCTCTGGAGCTGATCGTAGTCTGGTGTGAGCCACATGGTTCTTGCCCCAGGGTGGCCCCCGACCAGTAGGAGCTGGAGCAGATTTCTGGAGAGCGATGCACCAGTAGTTGTGGTGGTTTCCAGACTTCTTAATCCATAAATGCCAAAGACAAAGCAAAAGATCAGTGTGGAACTCTGTTGGAACAGGGAGGTGGGGGGACTGAAGAGTGGAGTCCAGCCCCTATCACTGGGGCAAGAAGCTGCAGAGGCACAATGGCCCTGCAGCCACTGCCATGTGGCTGCTTCCAGAGCTCCTGGCCTGCAGATTGTAGGGGGACCAAGCAAACATTAAGAGGGTAATCATTCTTGCTTTAACCTGCTTGGATCTGGACCCGAGCTCTTTTGCCTTACAAAAAATCATATTCCAGTTCCTCTGATCTTTCAGTGTAGAAGCTGCCAGATCCTGTGTGATCCTCAGTGTGGTTCCAAAATATTTGAATTGTTTCTTTCTGGCTGCTTGTCGTATTTTCTACTTTATGTAATAGTTTTGAAATTTGGCCAAAATATTTTGCAGACTTTTCAATTTGGGATCTCTTTCAGGAGATGTCCAGTGGATTCTCTTGATTTCTATTTTACCCCCTGGTTTTAGGATCTCTGGGCAGTTTTCCTTGATGAGCTCTTGGAAGATGTTGTCCAGGCTCATTTTTTTCATCATGATTTTCTGGTAGACCAAAAATTCTCAGATTATCTCTCCTGGATCTGTTTTCCAGTTCACTTATTTTTCCATTGAGATATTTTACCTCTTTTTCTAATTTTTCATTCTGGATGTTTTGTTTGACTTATTCTTGGTGCCTCATAATGTCATTAGCTTTAATTTGGTTAATTCTAATTTTTAGCAAATTATTTTCCTCTGTTAGTTTTTGAAGCTCCTTTTCCATATGTTCAGATTTCATTTTTGGTTCACACATTTTTCTTTTTAAGGAACTGTTTTCTTCATTGTAATGTATTTCTAATTTCACAATTTTGATTTTAAAAGAATTATTCATTTTATCTTCTACCTCTCTAATTTGGTTTTCAAAGTTCTTTTTGAGCTCATCTAGGAATGCTTTCTGTGCTTGAGACCAGATTCATATTCCCTTGTTGAGTCTTCAGCTGTGTATGTGGAGTCAGTACTGTCTCCTTCTGAATTTGGTTCCTCCAGCTCACAATAATAGGATTCTAGAGTCTTTGTCTTTGCAGTCTGTTTTCCCCCATTTTGAGGCAGGGCCCTTAGCCATGCCCTTCCTATAGGGTTTCCAAGACTTTACTGTTTAAAATTTTGCTGTGGGGCAATACTTACTGTGTTTTCAGGTTTAGAGGGGTTGAATTGGAGCTGAGAGGGTTCACTTTGCCATTCTGGTCCCTAAAAGTTTAGATAGGTGCTTTTTAAATTTCCAGGCTGTGGGTTGGTAGTCCCAGTAGTAACTGAAACCACTGCCATGGGCCCAGCATTTGTCTCTTACTCAGCTCCATCAAATCCTAGCCCTGTGGTGATAGGCCTGGGGATGGCCCTTGTGGTTGGTGGATCAACTCATCGACTTGTTGATAAGGCCTTATCCTGCCCTAGCAATGGCCCACCCCCACGTTGTCATCTGGGCCTCCTGAAAAGGGATAGGGTTAAAGAAGAAAATAGAATAAGTTGGGGGTGGGATAGGATGGAGGGAAATATAGTTAATCTTTCACAATAAAACTACTATGGAAATTATTTGGGTAACTGCACATGTGCAACCTATATTGAATTGCTTATCAGTGGGTGTAGGTGAGGAGGGAAGAAAGGTAAAAATCTGGAACTCAAAATTTTAAAAACAAGTGTTTAAATAATTTTTACATGCAATTGTAAAGAAGATATACAGGTACTGGGTTATAGAAACCCATCTTGCCCTACTAGAAAGTTAGGAGGATGATGGGGGGTTATATAAGAGAGAATAGATTGGGGGAAGAAGTATTCAATAAACTTGCGATTTTGGGGGGGGGTAAGGGAAAGATGGAGAGAAAAATATTGTAACTCAAAGTCTTGTGGAAATGAATGTTGAAAACTACAAATTAAGTAATTTTTAAAGAAAAATGACATAAAATTCTATTATTATTATTACTATTACTTTTAATGAAGCAAGTATTGCATTTTACTTATTTGCAAAGTCATGGTATTATTATACAAGAGCAAGTTTAAATCAAAGGCCTAATCCTTAAATGTTGGTTTTGTTGCTTTAAGAAGCATAGTTATATTAGGCATTTGTGTTTGGTAATTTCTTGTAATCCAGGGCCAAAGGTCTCTGTGACATTTTTATAAAAGCATAAATAATTGTTATTAATAAAAGCACAATGTTTTACTCTCTTGCAATAATGAACTTCATGTGTGGGGATTTGTTATGTGAAGTTTGGATTCAGTCAAAGGGTCACACTTGAGGACCTAGAGGGTCACATGTGGCCTTGAGACCCAGGTTCTCCATCCCTCCCTTAAGAGAACAGTTGTTTCCTCTAACTGCAATGATTTTCACTTACATTGAGATGGAAAGGTAATTTAAATATTTGAAACTGTTCCCTCAAAACCCCCAAATATACTCTTCTTTCCTTTCTTAAAAACTGAATGATAATATAAAACTCATAGAAATGTGGAAAGAATGTAGAAAATAAAATGCATGAGTAATGACATTTTAATTAAATTCTGGTTTTATCATGCAAGTTTTATAGAGGGGGAAAAAATTAAATCCTTACTCTTTATGCTGCCAGCGAAACCTGCAATTCTTTACTCAAAAATAGGCTTCCATTGGGAGGTTAGTCTGTGTTTGGACCTGATTCAGAGAAATGGTAGTAGAGTGCATTCTAGCCTTGGGAAATTGGATAGGAGAGATTTAGCACAATCAGCATCTTTAGGATCTCTGCTCCTGACTCCCTGGACCCGTCTTAAACTTTCCTATCTTCTTACACCTTATTCCCCAACACATACTCTTCTTGATCCAGTGAAACTGGCCTCCTGGATGTTCCACAAACAAGACACCCCACCTCTGGATTCCAGGTATTTTCTCTGGCTGTTCCCTATGTCTGGAATGCTCTCCTTCCTCTGCTCCAACTATTGAACTCCCTGTCTTCTTTTAGGTCCCAACTAAAATCCACCTTCTATAAGAACCCTTTCCCCAACCTTTCTTATTTTTAATGCTTTTCCCCTCTTAAGTATTTTCTATTTATCCTGTATACATCTTGCTTTGTATATGTTTGCATGTTGTCTGCTCCCTTAGATGGTAAACTCCTTTGAGGGCAGGGACTGTCCTTTGCTTCTTTTTATATCCCCACTGCTTAGCATAGTGCCCGACACATAATAGGTGCTTAATAAATGTTTATCGAATTGAATAGGTCTGACTTTAAATTGCTCTTTGAAAAAGAGGTAACAATATTTTAGGGAAGAAATATAGGTAAGAGTGAATAGAACTGAATTATGAAAGAAATCTGAGTTGGAGATAATGTAGTTTTATTAATATTTAGATACTGGAAGATGATGAACTAAATGTGATGTTTTGGATCTGCTGTGTTCTAGATGAATATTGTATTGTAGTACAAATCCCACAGGTATTCAGAGGTTTACAAACCTAATATTGTTATTCTTACTATTGTAATTTTTGCTATTTAATCTCTCTATCTTACCCAGATTGGAAATACAGGGGTTTCTCATGGGGCTCAATCCTTCTTTTTTGACTCAAGAAGTTTTGACTTTTGCTTTTGACATGCTTGGGCTGGTTTGCCCCTTCTTAAGCAACCTGATGGTTTCCCACACCTGAGGGTGTGCCATGTTATGGTGAACTTAGTGCTGACACCTGATTGACTTATTCATTGGCTGATGAAAACTGCTGTGTAAGAGATCCAACAACCTCAGCCTTTACTGCAGCAGAGATTACAAGTGTGAGCTGCCATGCCTGACTCTGAATGTTGTATTTCAAGATGGATAGAGAATGGCAGATTATTTTGAAGATATCTCTGGACTATTTCAGAGAAGGGCCAGTTTTTATGTTTATGAATAATACTTTACCCTTTTTTGGTTGTTGTTGTTTAAAATTGTTATTATCTTATATTTTTATATTATCTTCATTTTTGAGTGTAATTGTTCCTGCCTCCACTACCTCCACTCCCAGGTAAGCCATCTCTTTTTTCTTAATTTAGTATTTTATTTCTCCCCAGTTACATATATAAACAATTTTCAACTTTCCTTTTTAAAACTTTGAGTTTTGAATACTTCATCTAAAAACTGATCATATATTTTGATAATTTATCAATTGGGGAATGACTTATTTTTTAAAAATTGACTCAGTTCTCTATAGGTTTGAGAAATGAGTCCTTTATCAGAAAAACTATCTTCAAAATTTCTTTCACAGTTACTACTGCTGTGTTTCCCTTCATGTAATTCCCCCATTTATTCTGTTCTCTCTCTCCTTTCTTCCTATTCATCCTCAAAAGTATTTTGCTTCTGAGTGCCTCCTCTGTCAATCAATCCTCCCTTCTACCATTCCCCACCTTTCTCTTGTCCCCTTCCTCTCCTACTTTCCTATAGGGTATTTCTATACCTAATTGAGTGTGTATGTTATTTCCTTTTTGAGCCAATTCTGATAGGAGTAAGCTTTACTCACCTTACCCCCTCTTTCCCTCCACTGTCCAGCTTTTTCTTGCCTCTTTCATGTGAGATAATTTACCCCATTCTACCTCTCCTTTCTCTTTATCCAAGTATATTCCTCTCACCCTTTAATTTTATTTTTAGATATCATCCTTTCATATTCAATTAACCTAGGTCTATATATAATCCTAAGTCCTTGATAATGAGAAAGGTCTTATGAGTTACAAATAGCATATTCCCATGTAGGAATGTAAATGGTTTAAATTTATTAAGTCCCTTATGTTTTCCCTTTCCTGTTTATCTTTTTATGATTTTCTTGAGTCTTTTAATTGAGAGTTAAATTTTCTATTCAGCTCTGATCTTTTCATAAAAGAATGCTTGAAAGTCCTCTATGTCAGTGAATGTCCATTTGTCTCCCTGAGGGATTATAATAAGTTTTGCTGTGTAGGTGATTCTTAGTTGTAATTCTAGTTCCTTTGCCCTTGTAATGGGATTGTAAATTTTAAAGATCTTCCCTGCCCCTAGGCTAAAGTGCATCTGGAGCCTGGGGTGTGGGGCTCGTTTTTTTAGTAGATACTTCTTGATGGGCAAGTGAGTCAATAAGGTTGTTACATTCTCTGATCCAGGAGAAGGCTATATAAGCACTGATGTGTAGCTTTGTTTTGGGGGCTCACTTTGAGAAGTTGTAATGTAATACCAAGGAAAGGCAACTTCCCAAGGTTCAGAATACCAGCATAGGTGCTCTCCATTTTATTCAGTGACAAACCAAGAACAGAGAAGATCAAAACATGACATCATTCCAAATACAGCATTTACTAAGGATGATTAAATAATCTCCAAGGACTACCCCACCCCAGGACCTTCCAATCATTCAATCAATTACAAATTCACGGTTCTAAATACCTCTCCACCCCTAGGCTATACCTTCATTTAGTCCACCACAAAGCCCCTCTTTTCAAATGGAGATTAGTTTCCAAACATAAGTAAAATACATTCATTTGCTCAACCATAGAACACAAAAAGGTAAAAAGTTCCCCACCCCTGGATCACAATTGAATCTACCCCAGAGTTACATCAAGTTTAAGCTCAGCACTTAATACCCAAATGGAGGTCTTTTCTTCATCTTGACACAAGGCAAGTTCTCAGCAATCTTAGTTTCTGGGGAGACAAGGCTTAGCAAGGCCACAAGATACACTGCCAGTCCCTTCATTAATTCATCCTCTGTCTATAGAACAGTCCTAGGACCCCTGAAAACATTAGCAAAGCCCTCTCCCAGGATTTCTGTAAACATACAACCAGAAAATCCTTCTTCAGGGCTTCTGAACCAACAGAAAGGTTCCCAGACCCCTGCAACAACAGCACTGTCCTTCACCAGTGGACAGTATTCATTCTGTCTGCAGGACAGTCTCCAGACCCCTGCAACAATAGCACTGTCCTTCACCAGTGGACAGTATTCACTCTCTGTCTGCAGGACAGTCTCAGGGCTTCTTAGCAAACAGCCAGGTTCCAGGACTTCTTCAACAGGACTGTCTTTCACCAGTGGACAAATCTGGCAAAACAACATCAAAACAGACAGACAAAGTACCAGCAAAACAGCCATGTCTCCTCAGTCCTTGGCTGCTCAGGGGGCAGGTCTCAAAAGTCCAGGGCAATTCAAAGCGGCCACCAGCAATTCTCTTAGCCTCTCTCTCTCCACGAGGTGCTGCTTCCAAAAAAAAAGTTCTTCTGCCTCTCTCTTGTCTCTCCAAATCTATGTCACCAGCTCTTCCCAGTTTAGGACTTTCTTTTCACATCAACAAGTCCATCCCACAGGTGGGATTAACAAGCTCTGGGTTTTAACACAATCAATTTGAAAACCAAGCCAATACAGGGGGAATCTTTAAATGCCATTACTATCACAGAAGTGTTCTGTGATTTGATCAGATGAAACTCTGGGAAGCTGTTGCTGCTACAGAGCCCCCCTCAGCTTTGAAAAACCCAGATGTTGAAACCCAGATGTTGATTTGGTATGAATGTAATGGTTGGACAGTTTGGAAACTGTCTACTTGATCTGTTTTTCTGTCTTGATAATTCTGTCTGTATATTCTGAAGTTTGGGGTGCTGACCTTTTCCCCCTGAACTAGGTAAATGATACATATGTTTGACTGATTAAAGTAAGCTTGTTAACCCATTTTGAGTTGCTTTCCTTTAACAAAGCAGATCCAAGAATCTGTGTTGGCAGACACCCTGGGGATGCTGGGTTGCTTGCTGCTACAGCTCTCCAGAATATAATATTCTAAGCCCTCTGACATGTTAATGTAGAAGCTGCTAAATCTTGTGTTATCCTGAATGAGGCTTCACCATATTTGAATTGTTTCTTTCTGACTGCTTGCAATATTTTCTCCTTGACATTTTATCTCTGGAATTTGTCTGTAATATTCTTGGAAGTTTTCCTTTTGGGAAATCTTTCAGGAGGGAATCAGTAGATTCTTTCAATTTCTATCTCACCCTCTGGTCCTAGAATACCAGGGAAGTTTTCCTAGATAATTCCTTGAAAGGATATCTAGGTTCTTTTTTATCATGGATTTCATGTAGTCCAACAATTTTAAAATTATCTCTCCTCAATCTATTTTCAATGACAGTTGTTTTTCCAATGATATATTTCACACTATTGTGTGATACTATGACCTAGGTTGGAGGCACTGCTTTTCCTCTCTGCCCAGATGTGCTGTATATACACGGGCTGACATCATGTGACACTTGAGGAAGGTCTGTGCTATAAACATTGCCTAAAACAGACATATGCTGTTTCCTTCCTCCTTCCAGACTGAATCCAAAATCTTTTTATGATACCAGGATTTGGGGGATTCTTTTGATTTTGTTGTCACAGAAGTGTTCCCCCCAAATACACTCTAAAAGCTATATATTTGAATGATTAATCCTAGGATTAATTCCAGATGACCAGATCTATTTGTTTATGAGAGATTACACATGTTTACAAAAGAGGAGCAACAGAAAAGAATAAAAACTGTGTTACAGTTCCACCTCAACTACATTACTGAATGCCGTCACTGTTTAAGACTAGTACCCCATTGCCTTTAACAGATGGAAGGTATGCTAAGATTGGCTAAATTTTTAGAACTTCTAAGCTAATAGGAAATGAGAATAAATACAAGTTTAATTGAGATACGGGAAGGTAATGAATTATAAATGATTCTCCAGGTCAGGTGAATCCTAGGTGAATATTGTATTATGCCTTTTTGTTTGTACAATACTCACCCACACAAGTATCAAAAGATTCATGAACCTAATATATATAGTACAAAAGGACAAGAGAATGATGGCCAGCTGGATGGTGCTAGCTATCTACTCTTAGTACCTTGCCTAGTACACTGGACTTATCTAGATGGTCCTATAGCACTTTAAGTCACATTACTTCCTCAGTTGGTGAAATACCACTTCATTTTTTTCTTAGATATGTGATAATACAACAGAGAACCATATGGAGACATTTAAGGTGGAAATCGTGATGCACTGGGGGCTCTTAGCTTTGGAAAAAGAGCTGCAGTTGTTCCTAAGTTTTGCAGGAAACTCTTGCTGCTTTATATCAAGACTTTTTACTCTAACAGTGCTTTTCATTGCCTAGAGATTTTCTACAGATTCCTGGAAATCACATTAAATATTTTATTTATTTAAGCTGACTTAAAAGTCAGCATATCTAATCACCCAGTTCACTATTGAAACTGAGATATCCAACACAAAAAAGGGTGAGCATCCTTTTAGGTGATGTTGTCTTCTCCCAATTATTTTGACCATAAATGAACTTCTGTAAATTGAATATAGCTGAAAGGTACCACATGATTTGGAAGAACTATTTTCAGGAAAAGTTCTATTAGAGATGTGGAGATGCTATCTCAAGGTAGCATATTACCAATTATCTATGATGACCATTGGACCTGGGTTAGTTTTAGATTTTTTAGTGACTTTATAGTCAGAATCATTGGATGATGTTTTTCAGTGGGCCTAGATTAAAAAATATAATCCAAGACATAATTTTCTGGCAAATATACTGTCATAAATAATAATAATGATAATAATAATCTCATATAGAGTGTTTTAAGTTTACTTATATACATCATCATATTTGATAATCACAACAAATCTGTGGGATAGGTGATATTACTAATAATCCACCTCACATAAGGAAACTGATGCTTAAAAAAGTAAGTAATTTGCCTAGGGGCACACATTAAGTTTCAAAGGTGGAATTCAGATTCAGGTTTTCTGATTCTCCGTCTAGCACTCTACTGATTGTACCATATGACTTTCAAAACCAGAATTGAGATATGTACCATATGACTTTCAAAAGCAGAATTGAAGTACCCAGAGGTTCAGGTGCCCTACTAGACCCTCTTGCAAATAATAAGCTTTGAAGTCACTTATATTTAACTAAACCCACTAGAAACGATTCGCCAAGAATAGTAGGAATAAAGTATAAGTTATTTTTAGAACTTATACTTAGAATCTTTTCTCCGCCTTAGAAAGAGTCACTCTCCATTGGGCTTCTGTACTTCTTCTAATGTCTATACAATACATTTCCTTGAAAAGAAGGAGAGCAGTCTTAGCCATGGTAGCAGTGTGGTAGACAACATAGGTTTGGTTAAAGCTCGCTACATGATCACCTTGGATTTAGAGATGCCAAGACTAGCTGACAATACCATCTAGTATATCCTTATATAAAGGATATACTAACCTTAAAGAGTCTAAACCTTAGAGTTTTATGCCTAGGCCAAGGACACTATAATAGAAGTGGGCATATATATTTTTTAAACCCTGCTGATGACTTAAGCTCTGGGAGCATAATGGTACCATCATCCTGATTGTGGTAGATTATCCAATCAAAATTAGTTCATTATATATATATACATATATGTATATATGTATGTATGTATGTATGTATATATATTGAATCTCCCATGATTTCAGAGATTATTTTTTCCTGAACCAATATTGCCTTTTTCTTGGTCTCCCTTCTCACTTTACCTTGATTGTAGTCCTCAGTTTATCATATTTCTGGATTTCATTATTCATGAGTTCCTTGCTAAAGATTCATCGTTTCAGAGCATATCATCTTTTCCTATGACTTGATGTGAATTAGACCTTTCATAGTAGGTATCTAAGGTCTTCTACCTCCCATCCTCAAGATAATTGAATTATGCTGTTGCTCCTTGTGGAATTCTCTATAATAGTGCAATTTATAATTCATTATAATAATCCACTCAAAATATACCATTTTACAGGAAGCATGTGCATTACAATCCTCATGGGGAAGACTAAGTGGACAAGTTGAAAATTTACAGACCTCACAATACAATTTTCAGAAACTGATAGACTAGTAAAGATGACAGATGAGGAAGAAGTAGTATAGCCCAGCTCTCCCATCAACTAGTCTAGCAAAAATGTATGAAGAGTGCTAGAGATACAAGCAAATGGAAAACCATTGTAGGTAATTTTTTCTATTCCAGGATCATGAACTTGGCCCACAGCCAAGTGACCAGGGCAAGAACTATGGAACTAGGGTGGTTATACAGTGCTGTTGCTTTGATCATGATCAGGAAGTAGGACTAAGCTCAGGGATGAGTGACCAGGAGAGGATCTGTGGTAACTTGGCCTACACTTCTCTCATCTTGAATCTGCAGAGCCTTCCACATAGCTCATAGGAACTGAGGCCAGCAACTATCTATTGAAACTCCACCCAGGAGAAATATACAGTTTTGTTGCTTATGTCCAAATGAGGGACTAGATTTCAGAAAGTTGAAACCAGAATGGCAGCAGTCATCCAATTCTTTTGACCTAGACCCAGCTCAGAAACTTTCAGAGATCAGACCAGGGAGAAAACCATCAGATTTTGTCCTGTGTTAGACCACTTTGGTTCACTGAAAGTTTTCATATCTCCAACCTGAATAACATAGTACTTAATATCCGAAGAAAGTGGCAAGACCAGCCAATATCTTTTCTCCAGAAGTGTGGCAAAGTTCATCCCTAACATCAAGTCCAAAGTTAGGAAGTAGGCTAAAAGAATAAACAAAATGCTCCAGAATCTCACTATAAAAAAGTTACTTAGTGATAGGATTACTCAAGCAACAAAGCCTAAAGAAGAGAACCACTCCAGAAGCATCACAAGTAAAGCCTCAAAAACAAACAAACAAACAAACAAACAAACAAACAAAAAAACAAACACAACTTGAGTACAGATGTAGTCCATGCCCAGAAGAGATTAAGCAGAAAAAAATTATCAGTGAAATGAGAATACTAAAAGGAAAAATAGAAAAGAAATGAGAGTTATGGACAAAAGAAATTGAAGGTGAATTTACAGCTTGATCTGAGGGATGAAACCTTGTCCCAGCAGCAAACTTCCTGAAAATTAGAATGTCCCTAATAGAAGTCACTGATTCCATGAGACAACAAATAATAGTTAAAACAATGTTAAGAGACTAAAAAAAATATTTTATAGCAAAAACAAATTAAGGCAAAAAAATTAGAATGTCTGAACATCATTACTAAAACAAGAGCCTAAACATCATATTTCAAGAAATTTTGAGAGAAACTAACCAGATCAGTTATAATTAGGGAGCAAAATGCAAATAGAAAAGATGCACTTGTCACCTCCTGAAAAAAACACTTAAAGAAAACTCCCAAGAACATGATAAAAATTCAGAATTTCCAGGTCAAACAAAAAAGAAATAATGCATACAACTAGAAAGAAATAATTCAAATACTGAGAAGTCATAGTCAGGATCAAATGATTTAGCAGTTACCATCCTAAAGAAACAGAGAGCTTGGAATATGATATTCCAGAAGGCAAAGGATGTGGGCTTATAATAAAAAATTACCAGGAAAACTTGCTAAAATTCTACAGGGGAAAAATAGACCTTTCCTGGAATAGAGGACTTAGATGAATTCCTGATAAAAAGACCAGAGCTGCACAGAAACTTTGAAGTTCAAACACATTGTTTAAGAGAAAAAGTTCAAGATGAACAAAGGGACTCAATGAATAAGGATGAAATGCTCACATGCAGATATGGGACTATGATACATCTGTCATCTCTGAATCCTATTATCTTCATGGATGATAGAGTGTCTAATTAGAAAGCCTGAGAGTGATTCTGTTATATATTGATCATCTTAAGAATAGAAAGAGGGATAGATTAGGGGGGAAGGAAAGGTATAGTAAGGAAATTCATCTTATATGATCTGAAAGCACAAATTGACATGTATACAAACAAGAAGGAGGAGGTGAGGGAGCAGCTGACACTTGAACCTCACTTTCATTTGAACTGATTAAAAAAAGAAAGGAAACACTCAGAGTTGGATATTGAAAAATCATTTCACTAAACAGCAAAATAGGGGAAAGGAAGCAACAAGAATTATGATGATAAATGAAGAGAGGAATTAGTCCTAAAGCAAAACAGATGCTAAAAATGTACAAACATATTTGTAAACCTTTTTGAGGTAGAAAAAAATGGGATTATGAAGAGAGCCCACATAAATTAGGGATTGACTAGTTAGAGTATATAAATGAGATGTGATACTACTGTGTTATAAGAAATGATCAAAGGTGTCCCAGAAACTAACAGAATCAGGTGAAAATATTGTTCAATGATACAGTAAAGACAAACAACTTTGAAAGAATCAGGACTCTGATCAATATAATGACCAACTAGGATTCCAGAGAACTAAGGCTTAAGTATACTCCCCACTCCTGATAAAGAGGTGAAGACTTCAGAGTGCCCAATGATACACACACATATACATACATACAAACATACATACATATATATGTGTGTACAAACACACAGAATAGGGTCAATATGGAAATTTGTTTTGCTTGTATATACATATTTGTATAAACAAAGGTTTTATTTTCTTTCATTCTCATTTGTTAGGGTGGAGAGAGAGGGAGAGAGTGGGCTTTTTTTCTGATTGAAAAATGTAATACAAAAATAAAGAGGCATAAGAAAAGCATGACAAATGAAATGAGAACACTTAGATATAAGACTTTAGAAATAAATGAGTTTTAGAGACAAGATTTAGGAAACTTAAAATCTTGCCACAAGAAGGATAAAACATAACAGACTGTTAGAAAGATATAATAAACTAAACAGAAGTTAAATAATGGAAGATAATAGACAATAAGAAATATGTTAAAACAAAATCATGAAAAATGGAAGAAAATATAAAATATGACATAAAAAAATAACTGACCAAAAACATGTTAAGGAGCTATAATTTAAGAATCAAAAAATTACTTAAAAGTCATGACCCCTTTCCTCTCCTCTACCAAAGTCTGAACATCATAGTTAAACAAATCATGAAATAAAACTTCTCACAGTCTTTAGAATCAGAGGGAAAAGTGAAAATAGAAAGAATCCACCAGTAGCTTCCTGAAATATATGACAAATTATACATTTAAGTAACATCATAGCCTAAATCCACATTGTACAGACCAAAGAAATAAGAAATACTGCTAGCCACCATAAATATAGAGTTCAAGTACCAAGAAGTCATAGTCAGGACCATGCAAGCTTTAGAGGCTGCAACAGTGAGGGAGAATAGAGTTGGGAATACAGTATTTCAAAAGGCAAACAATATAGCTTTATAACCAAGGAAAACTAATTCAGAAAAATTGAATATAATCCTATGGAAGGGGAAAAACTTGGCCTCTCATTAAATAGAGACCTTTAAAGCATTTATGATGAAAATATATTTTGAAATACAGAGGAGTCAAGAGAAATATAAAAAAAGGAAATATGAGTGAACAATCAAAAAAGACTAAACAAGGATGTAATCTTTAATTCTTATATGTATCACCTCAGGACCCTAAATGACAGCAGGAATCATAAAAGGAATTATATAAGCAGTCATTTTGAGAGAGGTTTTGTTATGTTTTATTGACTTTACATTAAGAAAGGAAAGGGAGGTAAAAAGTTACACTCTAGGAAATGAAGAAGGTAGGAAGAGGCCTGTTTCATCATATAACCAACAGGCACAGAAGATTATACAAATAAGAAAGAAAAGGTAAAAGAAGGGATGTCACCTGAACCTTACATTCATCTGAAGTTGTCAAAGGAAGGCAGCGCAACCCCCCCCCCCCCACACACTCACACAGAAGTTGATTTAGAAATAATCCATTACACTTTAAAAACAAACTGAAAATAGCAGAAAGAGAGTAGCATAGATTCAAGGAGGGATTAGTTAAAACTAAAACCTTAGATAGCCTTAGATAAATTTAGAGATGGTGATATGGCAGGGCTTTTTTTTTCTTAAATGGAGGTTTGGAGTTCATTCCTACAATCAGAGAGGTAGAGTATAGTAATGAGTTGGAGTACTAAAGCTGATGAAATCTTATAGAGATATTACCTTACAGAGAGGATCATGAAACAAAGAATGAAGGGATAAGAAATGTAAATGGGGTTTGAGTGAAAGAAAGAAAGGAGAGGCAAGGCAGCAGAAGCAGATTGAATCACTGATAAAGTACTGGTGCTGAGAAGACTCTTCTCTTCATTCTCTTCTTGATAAAGAGGTGGAAAAAGAGGATAAAGGGAGGAAAGAGAGGAAACATAATATGAACAAAGCATGGAGAACAACACAAAATAAATGATCATAACTGTGAATGAGATGAACTAATAAAACAGAAGAGGATAGCAGAAAAGAATCAAAAATAGTATCCAACAATATTCTGCTTACAAAGAACATACTTGAAATATAAAGATGGACACAAAGTTATTTTTCTGGAGCAAAATATTATGTTTCAATTGAATTAACAAAGTTATGGTAGCAAAAAGCATGATCTCAGACCGCATAACAGCAAAAATAGACTTGATTAATAGAGATTAACCTGGAAAAATACATTAGGGTAAAATTGAGAAATAAATAAAATATTAACACCAATGAAATAACATCTACACACAGGGAAAACGAAGAAAGCTGAAAGAAGAAATAGTCAGCTAAATGGTAATGCCTTTTAGAACTAGACACATCTAATGAAAAAATAAGTAAGAAAGAAGTTAAGGACCTGAATAGAATTTTAAAATAGCTAAATAAGCTAAATTTCTGGAATTATTGAATAGAAGTAGAAAGAAATATGTTTCTGAGCTGTGCATGGCACCTTTACAAAAATTAATCTTATATTAGGTGATAAAAACCTCAAAAAGCAAATGCAGAAGAAATATTAGATAATTATTTCCTGGCCACAATTCAGTAAAATTATTTTGATAAAGACCTATGAAAGGAAATATTTGGAGAACTAAAAATAGACACTAAATAACTTAATCCAAAAATTCATGGATGAAAATAAGATCATGGGTAAATAGACAATTTCACTAAATATAATGACAAAAATGAGACAATATACCAAAATTTTGGGGATACATATGTTACATTTTAAGGGAATAAATCTATCTTTTAATAATTTCATCACTAAAAGAGAAAGAATAGAACAACAAATTAAGTATGCAGCTAAAAAAATTAGAAAACCAACGTTTTTTTAAAAAAAATCCTCTAAAGAACACCAAAATATATCTTATGAAAAAAATCAGAGAAGACTGTCAAAACCAAAAGGAAAAACCCAATCGAATTAATAAGTCTAAGAGCTATATTTAAAACTAATAACAGATAAACTATTAGCTTATTTAATTTTCAAAAGTAAAGTAAATTCAATTACCAGTATCAAAAATGAATGTAAATTCATTACAAATGAAGAAATAAAGGGAACTGTTACAAATAATTTTGCCAGCTCATATGACAATAAAGTTAACCACTTAAATAAAATGAGTGACTATTTCTAAAAATTTCAAATGTCCAAATTAACATAACAGGAGATTTTAAATAAGCTGCAACGATGAAAATGAGCAAGTCATAAATAATCTTCCAAAGAGGGGGAGAAATAATAACAACAATGAGATGAGATAGGTTTACAACCAAATTCTATACAACATTCAAAGAACAAATAATTCCATTATTATATAAACTATTCATAAAAACATGAAGAGAGGGAATCTCATAAAATTCTTTCTATGATACAAATATTATCTTAAATCAGTGAGAATCCAATCAAGGGTAACAAATGTATTAAAAAACATCCCTTATGAACATTGATTTGAACAACATTTTGAAATTAAAAATATTTTTATGGAACAACAATTTTAAATAAAATATTTGCAAATAGGCTATAGTGGTTTGTCCCTAAGATTCTGATCATGTTATATTTGTTCTAGGAATAAAGGATTGGTATGATATTAGGAAAGTTACAATTCTTGTAAAAAAGATTAATAATGAGGAAAATGAAAAAAGAATTATATGTCATTGTGAAAAACAAAACTTTTTTGACAAAATACAACCCTCATTTCTGTTAAATACTAAAAAAGAAATAAGAATCAATGGACTTTTCCTTAAAATACTTCTCAGTACCCATCTAAAACTAAGAACCACTACTATATAAAATAGGGATTAAATCAGATATCTTTCCATTACGATCAGTGATTAATCAGTAATATTCCTTTTAATGTCCTTATTATCAATTTAATATTTTTATCTTATAGAAATAAGATTCCATTTCTCATTTCTTACCTACCCACTTTGAGACTTATCTGACTGGCTTCTCCACCATGTCCCAGGAAGTTCCTCATTGAGATGACGTCATCCTGTAAGATCTCATCAGTGTTGCTACTCCAATTTATGGCTTCACTCTGCATCTCTGACTGGAGACACACCATTTAAGGAAAGAGCTCAGACATATCTCCATTTTCACTTAGCTGCACTAGTTTGGGATATTTTTTTTACTAACTTCTATGCCATGCCCCCATATAGGATACTTGCTCCTCTCTACCCCCTCCTTCCAAGGATTTTCAGCTTTCTTTTGTGTGTTGTCTTCCTTCTTTTTATTGTAAGTTCTCTGAACAAAATGGTGTGTGTGTGTGTGTGTGTGTGATGTGCGTGGACATATGCCCAGCACTTATGAACATATGAACCTAGCACACAGTAGGTGCTTAATAAATATATATATTGATTGATAAGAAAAATGAAATTGAGAAAATACTCACGGGCAAATAGGAAAAAAAAAACATTAATTTTTTTTTCTGTCTCCATTTCTCCTTTTCCCAGTATATTCCTCTTACCCCGTAATTCTGTAATTTAGATGTGATCCCTAGATATGATTCAACTCACCTTGTGCCCCACCATGTGTGTCCACACATATATATGTGCATGTGTGTTTGTGTATGTATGTATATATGTGTGTCTGAATATGTATTCCTTCCAACTATCCTAATACAGAGAAAGGTCTCATGAGTTACAAATATGATGTTTCCATATAGGAATGTTAACAGTGCAACTTTAATAAGTCCCATATTTCTCCTTCCTGTTTACCTTTTCATGCTTCTCTTGAGTCTTGTATTTGAAAGTCAAATTTTCAATTCAGCTCTGGTCTTTTCATCAAGAATGTATGAAAGAGGGTGGGGCCAAGATGGCAGAACAGAATGAGTAACTTTTCTAAGCTCCTCCAGGAATCCTCTCACTAAACTTTAAAAAGTGAATCTGAGTGGATTTTTGGCGTGTCAGAAGCCACTGGGAGAGAGAGCCTGGCAGAATCTAGCCCAAGAAAGTACCCATGTGAATCTGGGCAGGGGTAGCGCAGATCATGTCAGGGCTGCAGCAGCTCAGACTAGACAGCAGACTGCAGCAGAGATAGAAGGAGCCCCAGCCAGTATACTCACCCACCCCTAGAGTGATTTGCAGCCAGCTAACCAGCATCTCACCACAGGATGAGAGGATCCATTGGATCAGGGTAAGAGAGTGCTCAGGGCCCCAGCAAAGACAGCAGCTTCTTCGCGGGCTATCAACCCCAAGTCTGGAAGTTTAGAAACTACTTGCCTGACTTTCTAGAGCCTAGGATGAAAAAGTGAACTCTGGCTGCTCCATTCCCCATCCCTGAGATAGAAAACCCAGAGAAAAGTGTACCAACCAGAGTGAAACACTGACACAGTGGTAATAACCTCAGGCTTGGGAATCATTGAGAAGGGGCGTAACTGAGGCATCAAGGAGTCTGAATAGAAGAGGGGGAGGGGTCCCAACAAGCCCTACCTCAAATGACCAGCAAAAGCCTGCTGGAGCAGTAGCCCAGGGGCATAGAGGCAGAAACCTGGAGAGGCCAGACCACCCCTCCTCCATAGAGTAATCTGTGAGCATCAGCATAATTTAATGGAAACACTGAGAACCCTTGCCTTGGCTTCAATCTAGGCATGAAGAGACTACAGCACACGGTCAACAACCATACCTTTAGCACCCAGCCAGACAAATTAGGAAATAGGAAGTTATAATGGGAAGGAAGGAAGCTGAGAAGGAGAAGGGGAAGACAAATAAATCGATTAGAGTTTATTATAGCGAGCAGGAACAACCAAATGCAGAGGACAACATGGACTCTATACTCACACCTGAGACCACAGAAGGAAATATGAATAGGTCTCAAGCCCAAAAAGCATTCTTGGAGGAACTCAAGAAAGACTTTAAAAGCCTTATTAGGGAAGCAGAAGACAAATTTAAATCTACAGTGACCAAATTGGAAAAAAGTCTCACTGAAGAAAACAAATCCTTAAAAAGTAAAATTTGTGAAGTAATTGGAGAAAATACCTCCCTAAAAAAGGACCTTCAAAAACTAACTGAAGAGAATAATTCTCTAAAAGACAGAATCAGTCAAATTGAAGCTCAGGACTCTATGATGCTCCAAGAGTCAAACAAAACATGAAGATTGGAAAATTGGAAGAAAGTGTAAAATATCTCACTGGAAAAATAACTGACCTAGAGAGCAGATCCAGGAGAGATAAGTTAAGAATTATTGGTCTACCAGGAAGCCATAATGAAAAAAGCAGCCTGGACAACATCCTCCAAGAGATTGTCAAAGAAAACTGTCCTGATGTCCTGGAATCAGAAGATAAAATAGTTATTGAAAGAATTCACCAGACTCCCCCTGAAAGAGATCCCAAATTGAAAACTCCAAGAAATATAGTAGCCAAATTCCAGAATTACAACATTAAGGAGAAAATACTGCAAGCAGCCAAAAAGAAACACTTCAAATATCATGGAACTACAGTAAGGATAACACAGGACCTAGCAGCTTTTGCATTAAAAGATTGGAGGTATTGGAATTTGATATTTTGTAGAGCAAATGAGCTAGGACTACAACCAAGAATTAACTACCCAGCAAAACGGAGCATAATCTTTCAGGAAAGGAGATGGTCATTTAAAGAAATAAGGGGTTTCCAGACTTTCCTGATGAAAAAGCCAGAGCTCAATGGAAAATCTGATCTCCAATTACAAGACTCAAGAAAGACATTAAAAAGTAAACAAGGAAAACATACACTCACACACACACACACTCATTCACACATGCACATAACTTGTGATGCAATAAGAGCAAAATATTTACATCCCTATATGAGAAGCTGATAACTGTCAATATTGAAATTTATATGATTATCATGACCCTTAAAAGGGTTATACATAGATAGAGGATATGGGTATAAATGAACTAACCTGATGATACAAAAAAAAACAACTTTATAAAGGGGGTCAAAGGGTCTGCAATGGGATAAAAGCAAAGGATGAGACAAAAAAGGTAAATTATGCCATATGAAGAGGCACAAAAACACACTATAGCAGAGGTGAAGGAAAGAGGGAGAGGAACATCATTTGAACATTATTCTTACTGGTTCTGGTTCAAAAAGGGATCAACATAATCAGTTAAGTTTAAGATTCTAACGTGAAAAGACAAGAAAACTCATTAAATAGAGGGAAAGGAGGGAGGGAGGGGAGCACTGTATGAAATTTACTCTCAAGGGTTTGGGGTCAAAGGGGGAATTACATACTCTGAT
The DNA here is from genome assembly GCF_028583685.1 of Petaurus breviceps papuanus. Lineage (NCBI taxonomy): Eukaryota > Metazoa > Chordata > Mammalia > Diprotodontia > Petauridae > Petaurus > Petaurus breviceps. The sequence goes on along the minus strand of NW_027185655.1, from coordinate 85,552,673 downwards.
AAGTATAAAAATCTCTTGTGTCCTATGGGCAGTAGGAGAATAGTAGTAAGGGGAGAGGGGGGTTTACTGGGAGGGAACACTGAAGGAGATGGTGGTCAAAAAGAAAACCCTTAAGGAGGGGAAAGGAGTAGGTAGAAACAAAAACATAAGCAGGGGAGGGCATAGGATGGAGGGGAAGGGACAGATAATCATCATTACTGTGAATGTGAATGGGATGAACTCTCCCATAAAACAGAGGTAGATAGCAGAATGGATTAAAAACCACAATCCTACAATTTGCTGTCTACAAGAAACACATTTGAAACAAAAAGATACCCACAGGGTAAAGGTAAAAGGCTGGAGTAGAATATATTATGCCTCAGCTAAAGTAAAAAAGCAGGGGTAGCAATCCTTATCTCAGATAAAGCAAAAGCAAAAATAGATCTAATTAAAAGAGATAAGGAAGGGAGCTATATCATGCTAAAAGGCACCATAGAGAATGAAGTAATATCATTACTTAACATATATGCACCAAGTGGTATAGCATCCAAATTCCTAGAGGAGAAGTTATGGGAATTAGAGGAAGAAATAGATAGCAAAAGTATACTAGTGGGGGACCTTAATCTCCCCCTCTCTGAACTTGATAAATCTAACTTCAAAATAAACAAGAAAGAAGTTAAGGAGTTGAATAGAATTTTAGAGTGTCTAGATATGATAGATCTTTGGAGAAAACTTAATGGGGATAAAAAAGGATTTATACTTTCTTCTCAGTGGTTCATGGCACATACTCAAAAATCGACCATGTCCTAGGGCATAAAAACCTCACATTTCTGTGCAGTAAGGCAGATATATTAAATGAATCCTTCTCAGATCACGATGCAATAAAAATTATATGCAATAAAGGGCTATGGAAAGACAGACTAAAAATTAATTGGAAATTAAACAAATTTAATCCTAAAGAATGAGTGGGTCAAACCAGAAATTATAGAAACAATCAGTAATTTCATTCAACAGAATGATAATAATGAGACAACATACCCATATTTGTGGGATGCATTAAAGGCAGTTCTTAGGGGAAGTTTTATATCCCTGAGTGCATACATGATTAAATTAGAGAAAAGGGAGCTCAACGAATTGGGCATCCAATTGAAAAACCTAGAAAAAGAACAAATTCAAAATCCCCAATTACATACTAAATTAGAAATATTGAAAACCAAAGGAGAGATTAATAAAATTGAAATTAAGAAAACTATTGAATTAATAAATGAAACTAAGATCTGGTTTTATGAAAAAATCAATAAAATTGATAGACCCTTAGCCAATAAGATAAAAAAAAGAAGAAAACCAAATTATGAGTATCAAAAATGAAATGGATGAAACTACCTCCAATGAAGAGGAAATCAAAACAATAATTAGGAATTATTTTTCCCAATTGTATTCACATAAATTTGACAATTTTAGGGAAATGGATGAATATTTATAAAAATACAAGTTGCCCAGATTAACTGAAGAGGAAGTAAATTACTTAAATAACCCCACTGAAAAGAAATTGAACAAGCCATCAGTCAACTCCCTAAGAAAAAAATATCCAGGGCCAGATGGATTTACTAGTGAATTCTATTAAACATTTAAAGAACAATTGATTCCAATATTCTACAAACTATTTGGGAAAATTAATGAAGAGGGAGTCTTACCAAATTATTTTTATGACACAAGTATCATAACGATACCTAAATCCAGAAGAGATAAAACAGAGAAAGAAAATTATAGACCAATCTGCCTCATGAATATAGATGCAAAAATTTAAAAAAAAGCACTAGCTAAAAGACTACAGTAACTTATGAGTTGCAACACTTTGATCATGTAGGATTTATTCCAGGAATGCAATGATAGTTTAATATTAGGAAAATCATCAGTATAATTGATCATATCAACAATAAAACTAGCAGAAAGCACATGATTATCTCAATAGATGCAGAAAAGGCTTTTGACAAAACTCAACATCCATTCCTATTAAAAACACTAGAAAGTATAGGAATAAATGGAGCCTTACTTAAAATAATAGGTAGCATGTATTTAAAACCTTCAGCAAATATTATACATAATGGGGATAAGCTAAAAGCATTTCAAATAAGATCAGGGGTAAAAGAAGGGTGTCTACTATCACCCCTCTTATTGAATCCAGTACTAGAAATGTTAGCAGTAGCAATTAGGGAAGAAAAAACAATAAAGGAATCCAATTAGGCAAAGAAAATAACAAGCTATCAGTCTTTGCAGATGATATGATGATCTACTAAGAGAATTCTACAGAATCAAGTAAAAAACTACTTGACACAATAAATAAATTTGGCAAAGTTACAGGATATAAAATAAACCAACATAAATCTTTGGCATTCCTGTATATTCTAATGAAATTCAACAGCAAGAGATAGAAAGATAAATCCCATCTAATGTTACTGTAGACATTATAAAATATCTGGGAATCTACCTGCCAAAACAAACCCAGGACCTATATGATCACAACTACAAAACACTTTACATGCAAATAAAGACAGATCTAACTAATTGGAAAAATATCAATTCCCCATGACTGGGTCGAACTAATATAATAAAAATGACAATTTTACCTAAATTAAATCATATATTTAGTGCCATACCAATCAATTTACCAAAAAACTGCTTTATAGAGCTAGAAAATATAGTAAAAAAAATTTCATTTGGAAAAATAAATGGTCCAGAATATCAAGGGAACTAATGAAAAGAAATGCTAGGGAAGGTGGACTAGCTATACCACATTTGAATCTATTATAAAGCAGCAGTCATCAAAACTACTTGGTACTGGCTGAAGAATGCAGTAGTATATCAGTGCAATAGATTATGCACATGAGATTCAGCAGTCAGTGACTATAATAATCTATTGTTTGATAAACCCAAAGACCGCAGTTTTGGGGATAAGAACTCATTATTTGACAAAAACTGCTGGGAAAACTGGAATATAGTATGGCAGAAACTGGGCATAGACCATTATCTAACACCATATATCAAAATCAAGTCTAAATGGGTGGATGATTTAGGTAAAAAGGTTGATACTGTAAGCAATCTCGGAAAACAAGGAATCGTTTACCTGTCAAATTTGTGGAGAGGGAAAGACTTTATGACTAAGTAAGAATTAGAGAGCATTATAAAATGCAAAATTGATAATTTTGATTACATTAAATTCAAAAGCTTCTGTACAAACAAAGCTAATGTAACCAAGATTAAGAGGGAGGTGGGAAATTGGGAAAGAATTTTTACAATCTATGTCTCTGATGAAGGACTCATTTCTAAAAAATACTGAGAATTGAGTCAAATCTATAAGAATACAAGTAATTCCCCAATTGATAAATGGTCAAAGATATGAACAGGCAGTTTTCAGAGAAAGAAATTAAAGATATCTATAAGCACATGAAGAAATGCTCTAAATCATTATTGATTAGAGAAATGCAAATCAAAACAACTCTGAGGTACCACATCTCACCAGTCAGATTGGCTAACATGACAAAACAGGAAAACAGCAAATGCTGGAGAGGATGTTGGCAAATTGGAACACTAATGCATTGCAGGTGTAATTATGAACTGATCTAGCCTTTCTAGAGAGCAATCTGGAATTATGTCCAAAGGTCTATAAATTATTTTATACCCTTTGACCCACAATACCAGTTCTAGGGTTATATCCCAAAGAGATCATAGAAGTGGGAGGAAGACCCGTGTGCACAAAAATATTTATAGCAGGTCATTTTGTGGTAGCAAAGAATTGGAAATTTAGGGGGTGTCCATCAATTGGGGAATGACTGAAGAAATTTTGTTATATGCATGTAATGGATATTTTGCTATAAGAAACGAGGAGCAGATGGACTTCGTAATTTCCTGGAGAGGCTTATACAAACTGATGCTGAGTGAGAAGAGTAGAAGCAGGAGAAATTTGTACACAACTACAGACACAACGTATGTGTGATGATCAATTTTGATAGACTGGACTCTTCTCAGCAGTGCAGTGATATGAATCAATCCCAAAAGACTCATGAAGGAGAGAGATGTCTACATCCAGAGAAAGAACTAGAAATATCTGAGTTTGTGTCCAGATTGAAGCAAATTACCTGATCTCTTTTTTTTTCTTGTTTGGTTTTATTTCCTCTTTACCATTTTTCATTCTATCTGATGCAATCCATCTTTATAACCTGAGTAATGTCAAATGTGAAAGTATTTACAGATCCTATACTTGCCTGAATGCTGCCTCGGGGGGGGGGGAGGGAGAGGGGAGAGAGTGGGACAGAATGTTAAACTCAAAGAATTTCGGGATTGAATCTTGTAAACTAAATGTAAACAAACAAATTAAAAAAAAGAATGCATGGAAGATCTCTATTTTATTGAATGTTCAGTTTTTCCTCTGAAGAATTATACAGAGTTTTTCTGGGTAGGTGATTCTAGGTTATAAACCTAGCTCTTCTGTCCTTCAGAATATTATATTCCAAGCACTCTAATTCCTTAATGTAGCAGCTGATAAGTGTTGTCTTATCCTGACTGCATTTCCACAATTTTTGATTTGTTTCTTTATGGCTGCTTACAACATTTTCTCCTTGACCTGAGTATTCTGGAATTTGATTATCATGCTTCTGGGAGTTTTCCTTTTGGTATCTCTTTCAGGAGGAGATTGGTGGTCTCCCTCAATTTCTACTTGACCTTCTGGTTCCAGAACATCCAGGCAGTTTTCCTTGATAATTTCTTGGAAAATGATGCCCAGGCTCTTTTTATGATCATGACTTTCAGGTAGTCCAATAATTTTTAAATGAGATCTCCTGGATTTAATTTATGGGTCAGTTTTTTTTCCAAAGAGATATTTCACATTGTTTTCTCATTTTCATTCTTTTGATTTCATTTTATAATTTCTTGATTGCTCATAGAGCCATTTGCTTCCATTTGCTCCATTCTAATTATGAAGGAATTATTTTCTTCAGTGACCTTTTGGTTTACTTCTTGGACTTGTCTTGTCATTTTGGTTAGTCTATTTTTGAAAGTATTATTTTCTTCTATATTTTGGGGGGGTCTCCTTTAGTGAGCTGTTAGCTCATTTTCATGATTTTTCCTGCATCATTTTCATTTCTTTTCCCAATTTTACCTGTACTTCTCTTACTTGATTTTCAAAATCCTTTTTCAGCTCTTCATGAGACTAATTGATATTTTTCTTGGAGGCTTTGGATGTAGAAGCTTTGACTTTGTTGACTTCTTCTGGTTGTATATTTTTATCTTATTTGTTACCAAAATAAGATTTTATAGTCTGAGTTTGTTTCTCCATCGTTTGGCCATTTTCCCAGCCATATACTTAAGTATTTGATTTTTTGGTAAGGTAGGGCTCTCCTTCCAAGGGTTTTGTGCAGTTGTTTTCAGAGATACTTTGAGGGATCTGTAAATTTTAAGTTCTTCCAAGGTGTTATGATCAAAGGAGAGACATCTAACACTCTTGTGGCCTGTACTCTGATCTGAGAGTAACCACAAGCACTCTTTTCTGCCGTGGAACTGTGAGGAGTGTTCCCTCTCCATCACTGCCACAAACTCTGCTCTTCTTCGCCCAAGGAGCACCACCATGGCTGTGACCCAGATCCAAGCAGGGAAAAAGCAAGAGAATCCTGCCTCAGTATGAGAAAAGAGATCCCTGCAATCCTGATCTTATCAGATGCTCTTATAAGATGCTTGATCCTCCCCTCTGTGGTCTGAGAGCTTCAGAAGTAGCTACTGCTGCTGCTATCACCATCACTGCCACACTGGGGCTGGAGCCAGATTATGCTCCTCTCTCACATAGGTCTGATAGATGTTTTCTACTGACATTCTAAATTGTAATTTGTGGGTTGAGATGTCTGGAAAGTGCCCCAGTTGCCAGTAATTCACTCCCCTGAAGTCTGCTCCAGGTTTGCTGGGGCCCCAATATGTGGACTGCATTCTTCTCTCAAACTGGTGCAAAGAAATTTCTTGTTGACCTTCCAGGTTGTCCTGTATTGGAAATTTGTTTCATGCCATCATTTTGTGGGTTATGTTGCTCTAGAATGTGTTTAGAGTCATTTTTTATAGATATTTGGATGGGCTTGGGGGAAAGCTCAAGTTAGTCCTTGCTTTTACTCCACCTTCTTGGCTATACCTTTCCTGTCTTTGTTAATGGTTATGGGTGATGCAAAAACTTTTTGTCAAAAGCTTTTTCCACATCTGTTGAGACAATTATATTATTTCTGTTAGTTTTCTTGTTGATGTGGTCAATTATGCTGATAGTTTTCCAAATATTTAAGCAGCTCTGCATTCCTGGTATAAATCCATCATCAGCATATTGTATTATCTTCATGATAAGTTACTATAATCTTTTTGATAATATTTATATGAATTTTTGCACCTATATTTATTAGGGAAATTGGTCCATAATTTTCTTTCTCTCTTTTGGCTCTTCGTGGTTTAGGTATAAGCACAATATTTGTATCAAAAAAAAATTAGTAGGACTCCTTTTTGTCTGTTTTTTCCAAAGAGTTTATATAATATTGGAATTACTTGTTCTTTAAGTGTTTAGTATAATTTACTAGTAAATCCATATGGCCCTGGTAATTTTTTCTTAGGGAGTTGATTGATGGCTTATTAAATTTATTTTTTCTGAAATGGGGTTATTTAAAAATTTTACTTCCTCTTCTGCTATTCTGAGCAATTTATAATTTTGTAAATATTCATCCATTTCACTTAGATTTATTGGCATACAATTGAGCAAAATAGCTCATAATTATTGTTTAATTTCCTCTTGGTTGGTGGTACATTTACCCTTTTCATTTATTTTTTTGCTTTTTTTTGGAGGGGGGAAATGCAGGGCAATTGGGGTTAAGTGACTTGCCCCACATGACTAGTAAGTGTGTTAAAAATTTGAGGCTGGATTTGAACTCAGGTCCTCTTGACTCCAGGGATGGTGCTCTATTCACTACATCTAGCTGCTCCTACCCTTTTCATTTTTGATACTGGTAATTTTATTTTCTTCTTTCTTTCTTTAAATCAAATTAACCAAAGATTTTTTTTTTACTTTTTCTTATAAACCAGATCTTAATTTTATTTAGTAGTGCAATAGTTTTCTTAATTTCATTTTTATTAATCTCTAGTTTGATTTTCAGTATTTCTAATGTGGTATTTAATTGCGGATTTTAAATTTGTTCTTTTTTTAGCTTTTTTTTAGTTGCATGCCCAATGCATTGCTGATTGATCTCTTCTTTCTCTCTTTTATTCAGATAAGCATTTAGAGACATTAAACTTCCTTCAGAATCACTTCCCATAATTTTTCGTTTGTTGTCTCATTATTGTCTTTCTCTTGGGTGAACTTACTGATTGTTTTTATGATTTGTTCTTTGAACTACTCATTCTTTAGAATTACATTATTTAGTTTCCAATTAATTTCTATCTGTCTTTCCATGACCCTTTATTACATGTCATTTTTATTGCATGATGATATGAAAAGGAGGCATTTAGTATTTCTGCCTTTTTGCATTGTTTTGTGAGGTTTTTGCCCTAGTCCATGGTCATTTTTTAAAGGTACTATGTACTGCTGAGAAAAGGTATATTCCTTTCTATCACCATCTAATTTTCTCCAGAGGTCTACCATATATAAATTTTCTAAAATTCTATTCACCTCATTAACTTCTTTCTTGTTTATTCTGTGGTTAGATTTATCTAGTTCTCAGAGGGTAAAGTCGAGGTCTCCCACTACTATAGTTTTGCTGTCTTTTTCTCCCTGTAACTCCCTTAACTTCTACTTGAAGTATCTGGATACTCTATCACTTGGTGCATGTATGTTTCATAGTGACATTACTTCATTGTCTATGATACCCTTTAGCAAGATATAGTTTCTTAAAAGAATAAAGAATCTCTTTTAACTAGACCTATTTTTTGCTTTTACTTTGTCCATGATCAGGATTGCTATCCCTCCTTTTTTACTTCAGCTGATGCATAACATATTCTGCTCCATCCTTTGACCTCCACTCTCTATTTTTTTTTCTCTGATTCAATTCTGTTTCTTGTAAACAACATATTGTAGGACTCTGGCTTTTAATCCACTCTGCTATCTGCTTCCATTTTATGGGAGGGTTCATCCCATTCACATTTACCATTATGATTAGTTGCTGTGTCTTTCTCTTCATTCTATCTTCTCCCCTGTTTATACTTTTCTCTTCTTTCACCCTTTTTCTCCTCATCAGTGTTTTGCTTCTGACAACCTCCTCCCTTAATATCCCCTCCCTCCCATCAACCCCCTTTTCTTTTCTTTCTGCTTTACCTTCCTACTTCCCTATAGATGATGATGTGTTTCTGTAACCAACTGAATGTGTGTGATAGTAATGGCAATTAAAGATTCCCCTGTATTGGCTTGGTTTTCAAATTGATTGTGTTAAAACCCAGAGTTTGTTAATCTCACCTGTGGGATGGACTTGTTGATGTGAAAAGAAAGTCCTGACCTGGGAGGAGCTGGTGACATAGATTTGGAGAGACAAGAGAGAGGCAGAAGAACGTTTTTTTTTGGAAGCAGCACCTCGTGGAGAGAGAGAGACTAAGAGAATTGCTGGTGGCCACTTTGAATTGCCCTGGACTTTTGAGACCTGCCCCCTGAGCAGCCAAGGGCTGAGGAGACATTGCTGTTTTGCTGGTACTTTGTCTGTCTGTTTTGATGTTGTTTTGCCCGATTTGTCCACTGGTGAAAGACAGTCCTGTTGTTGAAGAAGTCCTGGAACCTGGCTTTTGGTTAAGAAGCCCTGAGACTGTCCTGCAGACAGAGAGTGAATACTGTCCACTGGCGAAGGACAGTGCTGTTGTTGCAGGGGTCTGGAGACTGTCCTGCAGACAGAATGAATACTGTCCACTGGTGAAGGACAGTGCTGTTGTTGCAGGGGTCTGGGAACCTTTCTGTTGGTTCAGCAGCCCAGAAGAAGGATTTTCTTGTTGTATGTTTACAGAAATCCTGGGAGAGGGTTTTGCTAATGTTTTCAGGGGTTCTAGGACTGTTCTACAGACAGAGGATGAATTAATGAAGGGACTGGCAATGTATCTTGTGGCATTGCTAAGCCTTGTCTCCCCAGGAACTAAGATTGCTGAGAACTTGCCTTGTGTCAAGATGAAGAAAAGACCTCCATTTGGGTATTAAGTGCTGTGCTTAAACTTGATGTAACTCTGGGATAGATTCAATTGTGATCCAGGGGTGGGGAACTTTTGACCTTATGTTTGGAAACTAATCTCCATTTGAGAAGAGGGGCTTTGTGGTGGACTAAATGAAGGTACAGCCTAGGGGTGGAGAAGTATTTAGAACAGGGACTTTGTAATTGATTGAATGATTGGAAGGTCCTGGGGTGGGGTAGTACTTGGAGATTATTTAATCACCCTTAGTAAATGCTGTATTTTGAATGATGTCATGTTTTGACCTTCTCTGTTCTTGGTTTGTCACTGAATAAAATGGAGAGCACCTATGCTGGTATTTTGAATCTTGGGAAGTTGCCTTTCTTTGGCAATTACATTACAATGTGTATGTTATTTACTCTTTGGAACAAATCTGTTGGTAGTAAGGTTCAAATAGCTCTGAAGAGTTATAAGTATCATATTCCTGTGTTGGAATGTAAACAGTTTAACCTTTTTGAATATTCCTGTTCATCTTTTTATGCTTCTCTTGAATCTTGTATTTGAGGATCAAATTCTCTGTCATTTCTGTTTTGTTTTTCCCCCCTCAGGAATGGTTGAAATTCCCTTACATTGTTGAATGCACATCTCTTTCCCCCTAAGATTATATTCAGTTTTGCTGGATGGTTGATTCTTGGTTGTAATCCAAGCTCCTTCGCCTTCTGGAATATACATGTTGGAGAGGCCATAGAAAAACTGGCACATTAATGCAATGATGATGAATATAGATTCAGTCTTTCTGGAAAGCAATTTGAAGCTGTACTCCAAAAGTTGCTAAACTGTGTGTATCCCAAAAATCAAAAAAGAGGAAAAGGACACATATGTACAAAATATTTATAACAGTTCATTTTGTAGCGGCACAGAACTGGAAACTAAGGAGGTTTCTCTCTAAGGAGAAATAATTAGAGAATAATTGAACAAATTGCATGATATAACAGAATTATTTTGCTATAATAAATGGATGGACAGTTTCAGAGAAACCTAGTAAGACTGTATAAACTGATACAGAGTGAAGTATGCAGAACCAGCAGGAAAAAAAAAACCCTTTGTACAAAGATAGTATTGTATAGCCAAACAACTTTGAAAAACTCAAGAACTCTGGCTAATGTAATGACCAGCTATAATTCCATAGGACTGATGACTGTTACCCACTTCCTGACGCAAAACTGATGGACTCAAAATGCAAAATTAGAGACAGTTTTAGACATGATCTATATAGGAACTTGTTTTGATTATGTATATTGTTTTCAAGGGTTTTGTATTTTTTTGGTCTCTTTCCCTATTGAGAGAAAAGGATGGAAGTGAAACAAAGTTCATTCTTGTTAAGTGAAAAAAGATAAAATTAAAAAAAATAAAATTTGTGAAATATAAAAATTAAGTCTATCTGATAATTTAGATTGGCATAGTATATAAAGTGGTGAACTTAGAATAAAGAAAACCTTAGTTCAAATCCTGCTTCTGCCAATTAACTTTGTGACCACGGACAAGTAACTATCAATATGAATCTCAATTTCATTTTTGGCAAAATGTAGGTAATACAATGCAATGCCTTAAAAAAACTGACAGATAGGATGACTTTCTCCATCATTCAGCTGATGCATCATAATAGTTGGAATGACTCTACTTCAGGATCATGATCTAACTGAATTTGTTGTGACTGTATAATTATAGATTCATGTTGATCTCATGCAATATTAAATTGTTGCTTATCACAAATTAACACAGATATGTAGGTGAAAGAGGTGCCTCTGGTGACACCACTATACTAGAGTCAAATTACAATGTATGTCTGACTGTAGCTGATCAGAACAAAATAAGCTCAGAATTTTCTACCACAAGTTGGGCACAAATAGTCCATCTGAAATTTTGGGGGCAGATTCTCTAAATTTTCACGTCTCAAATGTCTTTTGAGCTAATTTGTGTACCTCTAGCATTTAATACACTAGCAGAATTGTAGAGATGGCAATAATATATGAGAGCTGGCATGTAACACCCATGCTCATCTCTGTTCCTTTGAACTGACCATCCCCCATCATCTGAATGAAATCTCTCCCACATGTCTTAGCACCCTGAACATTTTTCAAGAAATAACTCAAATACCACCTTCTACATAAAGATTTCCATGATTGTCTCAATTACTTGTGCTTTTTTAAAAAAGCTGTTTTGTTCTTACCTGGATGGTATGGTGGATAGATACCAGGACTGAAGTCAGAAAGTTCAGAGTTCAAATCCAGCTTCAGACACTTCCTAGAAGTATGACCCTGGACAAGTCACCTACCTTCTGTCTACCTCAGGTTCTTCAACTGTAAAATGGAGACAATAATAATAGTTACTTCCCAAGGTTATTGGGGATATCAAATAAGATAAATGTATATAAAGCAGTTAGCAAAGTGCCTGGCACATTTGACTCTAGTAGGTACTACATAAATTCTGGATATTATTATAAATATTATTATACTTTTATACATTCATTTGTATTTTTTATATTCTTTGTATAATTTGTATATCTAAAATTCCCACCAGAATGCCTAGCACATTGAAGGTACTTAATAATTGCTGATTGATTGGATGACTGATTAATGAAACACATGGGTAGTGGTATTCTACCATACTATATTACCAACCCCCAGTGTTAATTTCTGGGGTAAAGTTTAAGGAAGATGAATTGTATCCAGGATCATCTCAACTTCTTACCCTAAACAAAGAGGTTAAATTGGACAAATATATATTCTCCCTCACTTCATTATGTCCTTCCTAGATTTGGATTTCTGTTGTCTATTTTTGTGCCTTCTGCCTATTCTTTTTTATTTGCTTGCTGTGAGGGCTCTGGTTTTTCTTTGTAAAGCATCCCTTCTACTCTCTCAGATCCCAATTTTAACCTTACTCTCTTTCCCTTTTAGAGTTCTTTCCTTATTAATTTCTTATTAATTGACCCAATCACCAATAAGTTCTCTCTCCCCATGAAATTTTCCTGCTCTGCATTTCTATGATTTTAACTGAAAGACAAAACAATGTTTATTTCAGATGAAGAAACAGGAAAGATATTATGCAAATCAATGTTGGGAGAACATTATTGAACATAAGAAGTATGAAACATCACTGATAGTTTATTATCCTTCATCTTAAGTCATAGTTTATTATCCTTCATCTTAAGTCTCTTGCTTTTATGTCCAAACTTTCCTTTTATTTTATTTAGTGCTACTTGGTTTCCACTTATTTAAATATCAATATGATCTTATGAAAACTGAATTCAAAAGAATTTATGACCTAATGCCTTTGTTTGGCATCTCAAGAGTCTATGCTCTGACCCTTCTTCTCTGTAAGCTCTGTTCTCTCTTCTTTGGTGATCTCATCCACTCACATAGTTTCATTTATTCTCTCTATGCAAATGATTTTCACTTATTTTAATCCAACCCTAGTTTCTCCAGAACTCTGGTGTGATATTACCAGCTGTGACAGGATGTCATTACCTCATCGTTAGGTAGGCATTTCAAGGTTATGTACAAAACGAATTAATTTTATTACCCTCCCTCTCCCTACCCCAATGACTAGCTATCCATTCTATAAATCCATATTTCATACTTCCCTGTTTCTCTTGAGGATACTACTGTTCTTTCAATCACCTTTTTTCTCAATATTAAGTTGTCCATGACTTTTCATTGTCTTTTACTCTACTCCCAATATCTTAACAGTCGTTGTGAGACCAATAATCCTTAATTTGTATCTGTGCATCCTCACCTCAAGATCAATAAGCTTTGCTTGTACTGAGATCATACTACATTTTAGGTAATTATCTTTGCTTCTTTTCTGTAAAATTGTTTTTATAGCCATGTGTTTGCATTCTGATCAATTATCTTCTTTTTTTGGTGATATTTGCTTTATAAATTCAAGCTTTTTTATTCTATCAATTACTTATGCTGTACAGACCATAAATTCTTCTTTTATAATTCATAGTTTTCTTTTAAACTATTCAGGAACATCTTGTGATTCCATGTCTCTAGAAAATATACAGGGACCCCTGCTTCATCAAGTGTTAATTTATTTTCTTTTATTAATGCAATACTTATTCATAGATGACTGAAATCTTTTTTCCTCATCTGAAAGGTAGATTTCCCCCCTTCTATTAATCATCTTCTCTGTTTTTTATCTGTTTATGATTAAAACATATTTACCTGAATTTTTCCTCTCTCCTTAGATATTTGGTCATTTCAATTCTCCCCACCTTATTTTCCTCTATTGTTCATTTTTTACTCCCTCCCCTTTGATGGAAGTTTCTCTGGTGGCTGGATCTCAAAAAGTCTTAGCCTCCTCCCATGCTGGTCAATTCATGGTTCACCAGTCTTGGTCTCTACATCAAGTGACTTCTAGGAATTCAGAACTGGTTTTGTCTGATGCTGGGCACTTTCCCACAGGCTTAAGTAGAGTGCTTCACAGCCATACATATGTGTACTACCCCTGAGTTCTCTGTTCTTCTATATCTGATCTAGCTGTTTTGCAGCTCAGAGTGCTATCATAGCCTAAGAAACACTGCTATCATAGCCTAAGAAAAATTCTGTTGATTGTATGTCTGAGATATTGGTAGAAGGCAGGGGGGTTATGGAGCAGAGTTGAATTTTTTTGAAAGCACATGGGTCACCTTGCTGCCGGGAGTGTGTTGGGTGGTTGGGAAAGGAGTTCTAAATGAGCATTATATGGATTAGGAATTGAATTATTCCCCTGATAATTTATTAAAATTTTACTTTGAGTTCTTAGTTCATGAACATTTATTGAGCACCTACTAAATACCAGGCATAATACTGAACACTGAATTCTTATTTACCCCTGAATTCTCCAGAGAAGGGAAGGGATAAAAGGGAGGAGGGAGAGTATGTGTGCATGCCATATACTTGAATCATTCCCTGATATTAGAAAGAGTATATGGAATGAATGACGTACATTGATTCTCCATGCTGAAGATGTGGTAAATTAGAATTTAATGCATATTTCCAAAAATGTTTGACTCGTATATGATTTATGACTGAACCAATCTAAGCCAAATATGTAACCATAGGCTATCTTCAGTTCAATTTAAAAAATCATTTATAGAGCACTATGTGTAAAACACAGCTAAGCATCAATAGAAAGTCAATGAAAAGATGTAGTTTATCCTTGACCCTAAAGAGCTGTAATTTAGTGGGAAGCTAGGACCCTTTAATAAGCTCTGTTTTATAATTCTGTAATGCATTCATGACAAACAGTATAGTATAGTGTAGCAAGTACTGAACTTGGACTCAGGAAAACTGTGGTTCAAATATTACCTTGGACAATTCTTAACTGTGACACCCTGGCAAGTCATTTAACATCTCTGAGCCTCAGTTTTCTCATGAGTAAAGTGGTGTGATAGTAATGGCAATTAAAGATTCCCCTGTATTGGCTTGGTTTTCAAATTGATTGTGTTAAAACCCAGAGTTTGTTAATCCCACCTGTGGGATGGGCTTGTTGATGTGAAAAGAAAGTCCTGAATTGGGAGGAGCTGGTGACGTAGATTTGGAGACACAAGAGAGAGGCGGAAGATCTTTTTTGGTAGCTGCACCTCATGGGGAGAGAGAGAGACTAAGAGAATTGCTGGTGGCCGCTTTGAATTGCCCTGGACTTTTGAGACCTGCCCCCCTGAGCTGCCAAGGACTGAGGAGACATGGCTGTTTTGCTGGTACTTTGTCTGTCTGTTTTGATGTTATTTTGCCAGATTTGTCCACTGGTGAAAGACTGTCCTTTTGTTGAAGAAGTCCTGGAACCTGGCTGTTCGCTAAGAAGGCCTGCGACTGTCCTGCAGACAGAGAGTGAATGCTGTCCACTGGTGAGGGACAGTACTGTTGTTGCAGGGGTCTGGAGACTGTCCTGCAGACAGAATGAATACTGTCCACTGGTGAGGGACAGTACTGTTGTTGCAGGGGTCTGGGAGCCTTTCGGTTGTTGGTTCAGAAGCCCTGAAGAAGGTTTTTCTTGTTGTATGTTTACAGAAATCCTGGGAGACGGCTTTGCTAATGTGTTCAGGGGTTCTAGGGCTGTTCTACAGACAGAGGATAAATTCATGAAGGGACTGGCAATGTATCTTATGGCCTTGCTAAGCCTTGTCTCTCCAGGAACTAAGATTTCTGAGAACTTGCCTTGTGTCAAGATGAAGAAAAGACCTCCATTTGGGTATTAAGTGCTGTGTTTAAACTTGATGTAACTCTGGGGTAGATTCAATTGTGATCCAGGAGGTGGGGAACTTTTGACCTTATTGTGCTCTGTGATTGACAAATGAAGGTACTTTACCTATGTTTGGAAACTAATCACCATTTGAGAAGAGGGGTTTTGTGGTGGACTTAATTAAGGTATAGCCTAAGGGTGGAGTAGTATTTAGAAGAGGGACTTTGTAATTGATTGAATGATTGGAAGATCCTGGGGTGGGGTAGTACTTGGAGATTATTTAATCACACTTAGTAAATGCTGTATTTTGAATGATGTCATGTTTTGATCTTCTCTGTTCTTGGTTTGTCACTAAATAAAATAGAGAGCACCTATGCTGGTATTTTGAACCTGGGAAGTTGCCTTCTTTTGGCCTTACATTACAAGTGGGGATAGAATAGCTACAACCTCCTTGAATTGCTGTGAGGATAAAATTAGATAATATGTGTGAAAATCTTTGTAGGCCCCTTTAAAGTTAAATTTTATTTTTTCAATGAACAAGAATCCTTTTTCCCTCCTTCTTATCTTTCATATCAACCAGTCAATTACTAAACATTTATTAAGAGCCTGTTGTGTTCCAGGAATTGTTGGAAGGAAGGAAGGAAGGAAGGAAGGAAGGAAGGAGGGAAGGAAGGAAGGAAGGAAGGAAGGAAGGAAGGAAGGAAGGAACCAACCAAACTAAATTTCTTGTAGCAAATACACAACCAAACCAAACAAATTCCCTCACTGGCCATGTTCACATAATAGGCACTAAATATTGATTGATTGATTGATTGATTCATCCATTTGTTCATTCATCATAGGTGTTCTGTAGAATCATGCTTGGTCATTACATTTCTCTGAGTTCTTACAGCTTTCAAATTTGCTAATATTTTCACTTTTGTTATTATTTAAATTTTTTTAGTTAGTTCTGCTCATTTCATTCTTTGTCAGTTTTTATTGGTCTTCAGAAGAGTATTTTTATCACATTGATGTTAGAATATAAATATTATTTTGGCTTTGTTCACTTCATTCTATATCAGCTTATATGACTCTTTGCATGCTTCTTTGAAATCTATTTCTTCATTTCTTATAACACAATAATATTTTATTATGTTTTTATGTTGCATTTGTTTCAGCCATTTTCCAATACTTAGGCATCCCCTTAGTTTTCAATTTTTTGCTACCACAAAAAGCAATGCTATTAAATATTTTCTATGTATTTATCTTACTCTCTTTTAGAGTTTTGGTGAGGCAGTTGGGTTTAAGTGACTGGCCTAGGGTCACACAGCTAGTACATGTCTTAGGTCATATTTGAACTCAGGCCCTCCTGATGCCAGGGACAGTCTTTTGTCATATAGGACTAGTAGTGATATAACTCATTCAAAGAACATGAATTCTTTCATGATTTTCTGTGTAGAGTGCCAAATTGCTTTGTAATACAGATAAATAAGCTTTGTCAGCCTTAGAGTTCTATGGCAAGCTGAGCTACTATTGTTTAACAGTTTTCTTACAGATATCTGTATTTTATCTTCCTAGTAGACTGAAAGCTTTATGAGGAAAAGACCATATATTAAAGTTTGAATCTCCCCAGTACCTAAAATGATACTCTATATGGTATAAGTAGTTAAATCTTTTTTTTTGTAAATGAATGAATTAATCAATCATTTATTAAGTGCCTATTATGTACCAGGCACTCTGCTAAGCTCTGAAATACTTAGGAAGAAGGACAGTACTTGTCCATTAGGAACTAACATTCCAATGGGAAGGAGAAAATATACCTATATAGGCTTATACAGAACATGTGCTAAACACATCCAAGGTAATTCTCAGTAAGGAAAAGCAGTACTTATAGTGGGAAATGACCTATAGTGGGAAAAGACCTTACATAGAAAGTGACATTTGAACTGAGTATGAAAATAAGCTAGAAATTTCTAGAGGCAGAGGTGGGGAAGGAGTATATTTTAAAAATGCATGTAAAGTGCATGGAGGGGTATAATATGGAATAAGATGATCATCCTTGAGGGCAGAAACTCTTTTTTGTTTTACTTTGCTCCCCACCACCTAGCATAGTACCTGGCATACTGTGAGTCCTAAATAAATTTGCTTGACTGAATATGTCTGGAGAGATAGGATGTAAAGTTCTTCAAAATGCCAGACAGATGAGGTTGTGTTTTATTCTAATGGTAAGAGGAAGCCCTTGGAATTTATTGAGTAGTGATATGGTCAGACCTGTGCTTAGAAATATCCCTTTGCTGACCATGTAGAAGATGAGGTAGGTCTGAACTAAGTTGAACAAAAATAAAATAATTATAATACAAATTAGAAAGTGATAATAACAGTTTTCATTTATTTAATACTTTTTACATTCTTTATAAAGATCTTGCCCCCACAACAACCCAATGAGGTAAGTAGGTAGCATAAGAATTTTCCCCAGTGTATCACTGGAACTCAAGGCCATATCTTCTGACACAAGGTCAATGCCCTTTCTATTACATCATGCTGCACTTGGGATATAAGAATGTGATCTATTAATTGATCATATTTTAGGATTTGATTTATGCTTTCTTTGACATTTGGTTGTTTCCATGTTCTCACTGATGTGCCATGGGGACAGATTATAACCTATCGAAATAGAACCTCTAGTTCATTTGTCCGAGGCACTGGAGGATTTCATTTAAGTCTATTAATATTTCATATAATACTCATGTGCTCTCTATCATCTTTTGCTATGACTCTGTGATCATGCTACCTCTTTTTTTGGTCACATGTAACTTTTTACTCCAAGCATGCATCTCTTTATTCCCCTCTCAATTACTTTGGTTTAAAAAAAATTTTTTTTGACATCAGGATATTTTCTGTTGGAAAACTATATAGGTTGTCTTGGAGATTTCCAGTGTGGAAAAGATGCCTTTTTTTGGTGGTGGTGGTGGGGGGTCAATTTTTATCATTGAAAGTGCTGTGTAATTTCTCATATCAATCATTTGACAGGTTTTTTTTTTTTTTGCAAGGCAAAAAATACTTGCCCAGGGTCACACCGGTAGTGAGTGTCGAAGGACAAATTTGTACTCAGGTCCTCCTGACTCCAGAGTTGGTGCTCTATACACTGTGCCACCTAGAAGGCCCTATTTAAAGGTCATTCTTACTCACTTATAATGTGCCAGGGACTGTGGATACAAAGGAAAAAAACAATGAATATATCTCAGACCTTGGAGAATTTGTGTTCTGTTGGAAGAGTATGTATAAATAGATCAAAGTATTCACAAAATAATTTTCTTCTGGGATGGGCCTAACCACTCATAACACAATTAGTAAAGGCCTTTGAGTTGTCATTTCATCTGACATTTGGAAGGAAATAGGGATTTTAATAGGTAAAAGCACGTCAGTCTACTTTCTTGTTCCCTTTTTCCTCTTGTCTAATTTTGCATCCAGATCTTTGTGCATCTGCATTGAGTGTGTGTGTGTGCATACTCCAATCATTCCTCTGCATTCCCTTCATCTAGGTCAGAGGTGTCAACACACTGCTGTGGCCCCACTTCTCATTATAGTTGGGAAACAAAATGAATAAAAATAAATCAAATGTAGATAATATTATTTTAGTATTTTCTAAGTCAATATACAGCCTGCGATCCTTAGTTGAAATTTAGTGGGCCCATTTCTATTTGAGTCTAACACCACTGATATAAGTAAAATCATTTCTTCATCTACTGGTACTTGTTTTTGCCTGTGTAAATTGCTAAATCCCTCTCTTTCAGATAGCCATGAATCTCGTGTCTTCTGTAAGTAGTTGGTGCTGATGAAATTAGACCAAAAATATTTGAAAATAGGAGTGGCTTGGAACCTCACTGTTTGTCACCCACCACTTCCATTTGGAGTTTGTATAATATTTCCTCATAATGTTTTTGTTGAGAGTATGTCTTCCTATATCATTCTGTCATTCCACCATGTAAATATCATGGGATATTTGTAACCAGAGGATAATGAAAGTAAACTACCTCCAAGGAATCTCTGTCATTATAATCTTATTTTCTTTGTAACATATTTTTGGAATAGATCTTTAAGGTTACATTTTTCTCTGAGTAATATCCTTTTTTGGTCATCACAGTATTAATTGGAGAAGATCTAGTTTTCTATATCTTTCATTCACTTGGCTGAGTATGAAAATATGGTTTGCTTTACAAAATCATCAGTGAAAGCTGTACCTGTGTGTGCATGCTTTTTTGGTAAGAATAACAATAACAAACCTTTCTATTCCTATTGAATTTTTATCATTTTGAATTATTTTGAAAATCAACCCCTTTTTTCCTTGGAAATTGCTCCACAAAACAAATTTCTTCTCTGTGTACATGGAGAGGACCAATTGTTCTTCTTTTCCTCATCTTAAGTACCTTTAAAACTTACTCATATGGTACCACAATGGATGTTGAGGTGGTAGCATTCAAATAAGGTGTTTTAACTGTCATTGATAATGAGAATAAATCACTAAAATGTCACCAATGTTTACAAATTCATGTAAAATCACAATTTCCTTCTGTGGAAAAAATATAGGATTGCAATTTCATTATCTCACTAGAGCATAGGAATTTCTTATTCCTTCCCAGCCAAATGAAGAACAAAATGAATAACTAGTCATAAGATGTTAAATGGTAATTTGGAATTGTCAAAGAAACTGTATGATAATGAATTTTAAAGAAATCAGTACAGATCATACTTTAATTTGGATTTTTGCAAAGGAACCATTTTGAATGAAACTTTACAAACAGCTTTCCAGCTGAATTATCCTATGGAAGAAAACATTTTGCGAATATCCATACTTGACAAGAAAGAAACCCACCCATTCTAATACTATTCTTAGTTCATACCTTCACTCCCATCTGCCCACTCTAGTTACCTTATCATCTTTGATATCTATTGCTGTAATTGCCTCCTACTTGGTCTCACTGCTTCTAGTCTTTCCCCTATCCAATTCATTCTTTCCATTAATGCCAAAAGTATATTCCCTCATGTCCAGAATGGTGATTTTACTCCTCTGCTCAGAAACCTTTGGTGGCTCCCCAGTAGGGTCCTCAGAGGAAAACATATGAAGTCTTTAGCATGACATGAATATTTTTCCTCAATTTTCATTGTGCTATACTTACCTTTGTATATGTAAGCTCCATGGGAATAGTGCCTAGAAGTGGGTAGGGGCAGAGGATTCACTGAAAAAGAGGGCTGGCAGTTCAGAAAGTCTTCATGGAGAAACTTACTCTTGAAGGTGCAGAGCATTGTCCCTGATAATGCAAATGACTAGAATGACTTTCTTTCTTTCTTCCTTTCTTTTCCTTTTTTTCTGCAAACTTGCAAAGATAGCTGCAAGATCTGATGGAGATTGATTTGCACATATTTGCCACTGAATCACCCATTCTACCACCTATAGTGCAGAGTCCCTTAACACATCATTAATCTCAACTACTGTAGTGTATCAAATTTGGACTCTAGAAACAGGTCATCTGCCAAAGGGGAGATGGCCTTAGGCAAGTATGTAAGATATTTGTACCTAGTCAATCAAGCTGTTTACTTGAGGAAAAAAACAACCCCCCCCCCCATACTCACAGGCAGGTAAAATATGAGTGTAAAATGTGTCATACATAGTGATAAAAATTATACCCTCTGGACACATTTTGGTGCTTATAAAATCTACTTTTAATGAGGGATTTGTGTCATATTTTCATCATCATTGTGAAGTGTAATGCCGAATTTGGAGTCAAAAGGCTCTACCATTCCATAGATATGTGTTTTGGGGCAACTCACATGTCCTTCCTCACCTTATTTCCTCATTTATAAAATAAGGGATTTAGAATAGATGACCTTTAAAGTCCCTTCTAGCTTTAATCACTGATTCTGTGATAGCAATCATTATAAACAACAATAATTTATATTAATGACTCATGTAACTAATGCAGTTTAAAATTTGCAGAGTTTTTCTCCCAGAATAATCCTGTGAGGTTGGAAGTATGAGTATTGTCATTTTTGTTTGACTTGGGGGAAACTCTGAACACAAGTTAAAAGAACAAGGTTAAAAGACACAGATACACATTGCTGTCACATAGCTAGTATCTGTCTGGGTCAGAATTCATACCTTAATCTCCTGAATCCAAATCTATTGCTTCTTTCCATTATGCTACAATATTTCTTAGCATGAATTAATTGACTATGTGTATTAAGTATTAGATAAAACAAAAATATTAAAAAGTAGGTGGTAAGGGTTATGGGATTTAATGATCCTCCATGCCACGTTGGACTTGCTGATGCATCAGGAAGGGGTGGGGCAAGAGGAAGCAGAATCCAATCTAGAGTGCCTTCAGTGGCAGGAAGGGAAGTGTGGTAGCAGCATCAGCAGCAGGGGAGGCAGGAACTCCTTTTTTTGAGCCATCCAGAATCTCTGCTAAGGACTGCTTCTGAGTACTGCCAGGGACAGGGAACCATGGGGGGCTGGAGCTGCTGTGAGCATGCTTTGTGGATGCTGAGCAGTTGCCATGAGTGGGGAGAGGAGGATCTTTGCTTGAGGTAGCCCGTTTTTATTTTGAAGGCTTGAGAATGTGGCTGTTTACTACATTAACTACATGTGTCAACTTCATAACTACTGTGATGGCTTTGACTTTCTGGTTTTGGGACTTAGTTTTCTGGTATTTGAATAAATGTTCTAGCTTTATTCACCATGTGTAGAGCCTAGTATATTTTGTGGTTAATAACCATATCAGCATATCTATAGTTACCATAGGCATTGTGAATATTGCATCATTGCTACATAGGCTCCTATCATGAAATGGATAGTGATGAAGTTGTAGTCAGGAAAACTTGAGTTCAAATCCTGCCTGAGAAACTTCCAAACTGGGTGACCCTGAGCATATCAGTTAACATCTCTCAGCCCAAGTTTCATCCTCTGTAAAAGGAGGGTGATCATAGCTCTTATTTCATAAGGTTGCAGTGAAGATCAAATGAGATCTCATGGGTAAAGGACTTTATTAATTTCAAAGTTTTATAAAAATATTATTTATTTCTTATCATAATCATCACCATCATCATTGGTAATATGCATATTACAATGAAGCAGTATACATTTTTCTGTTTCACCAACAGACTCATGGTCTAGCTGGGAAGAGAGAACATATGCATAAAAGGTAAATAACATAGAAGAAAGTATGTCTTCCTATTTCAATGCTCAGGGCATTCTTGCCATCACTGAAAATAGCAAATGTGTTTGACAAGGAAAAGGAGGGAAAAACTTCTTAACTGAACAGAGATTTGCTTGTTTTAAATCAGCTTCTCTTGCAAAGTTTCCTTGACTGAAACAACCTGCAGGCAAAATGTTTTGCCAATAGGCCCTCAAAGCCCATATGCTAGCTCCAGAGCACAGGTGTTCCCTCCAAGTATTTGCCAAGTCACCAGTCAGAATGGACAGATTTTCTTTTCAAAAGGAAGAGGGCTGCCAAAGTCAAACAGTGAACTGTCTGAACTGTTCAAGGAAGAGCCATATTACTTATTCCAAAATGCTCATTGGGATTCCAATGACAAAGTTCAACCAAGCACAACTTTCATTACATTTTTTTTGTGTGATGACATTTTTTTTTTGGTTCTGGAACTTGTATAGAGGACCCCATCTCAATCCATGTTTTCAACCTGATTGTAATTATAAAAATGAATGATGGAAAAGTACAGTGGTATAGCAGCTAGAATTCTGACCTTGGAGTCAGGCAGTCCTGGGTTCAGGTCCTATTTCTTGACTATGTCTACTGATGGTGGGAACCTGAGTAATTTACTCCATTTCTAAGTTCCCCCAGGCTTCCATCTAAGTATAAAGATTACTAAGGTGTTGCTGATATATGTTGATGTAGAGTTTTCACATCAGGAATTCTCCACATTGGTGAAATTCACAGATTTGAACAGAACAATCAAACAACAACTGCTACCACTGCAACCATATATACCATAACAAAATTAAAAACAATTGATATTTTATGGCCTTCTTAGATTTGCAGAATATCTTAGATACATTAACATAACTACCTTGTGAGGCAAAGACTACTGTTTCTACTATCCTCATCTTATAGATGATGCAACTAAGGGTCAGAGAGTCAACAATATTTATTAAGCCACTACTATGTGTCAGATGCTTTGCTTAATAAACACTGAGGATTCAAATAAAGTTAAAAAATAAGCAAGCAAACAAAAAAATCTGTTTTGGGGAAGTGTGCATTTTAGCAGGTGAGAGGGGAAAACATATAAATAGCTGGGTACATACAAGATACATATGGAGTTGATGATGTGAGATAATCTTGAAGGGGAAGGCACTAGGTCCTGACAGTAGCATGAAACCTTGCAGAGGCTGACTCTTAGAGGAAGTGAGGGAATATGGAAGGCAGAGGGAAGAAGGGAAAGGATTATAGGCTTAAAGAGTGACCACTGGAGGTGGAAAATAGAGGATAAACATGCTAAGATGTTAAAAGGCAAATTTGCTGAATTATAGAGTATGTGGAGGGAAGTAAAATGTAAGAAGACTGGATAGGTGGGAAGGACCAGGTTATGAAGCACTTTAAATGCCAAACAGGGACTTTTATAGGAAGATGAAATGACTTGTCTGTCAGGAAAAATGAATGTATCTTATATTTGTTACTGCCCACAGCATCTGGCACAGTGCCTTGTATATGGTACTTGATACTTTGAGAGTCTGTGATTTGTGACTGCTGCTTCCTGGGGCTCCTTTTTTCTTTTGCTCTTTGTGCCTTCTGATTGGAACCAGCGTGTACATGCAGTGACAGACCTGTGCTCAATTCACAATTTTTCGGTTGTCCTCCAGGGTAAGGCACTGTCCAGTGGGAATTTGGCATTTCTCAGAGCCCCCATTGTCCTTGACTGCATGCAGCTGAGTGAACTGCATCAGTACCCAAGATTTTTCTGCTGGTCTTTTCCTGCAACCTGTTCAGCCACTAACAAATGGGGAAAAATGAAGAGATCCTGAATCCTTGCCATCATTCTGACTGGTCAGTGGGTTTGAGCCAAATTCACTCTATTTGAGAACTGTGAGGTGGATGGAGAGAAGGTTCACTCCAACCTTTGTTTTCTTAGGAGAGGCATTTCTAGTCCCTAGCATGGATATTACTTCTCTGATGGCTGATCTGAAGTTCGTCTCTTGTGTACAATACCTATAGTTGCTGAAATTCGAAGGAGTTCCCAATGGGAGCCAGTGATGGACGTGCCCATGAGGCAGTCCCACAGGCACCTTACAACCATCAACATTGAGAAGGATATTGAGAAGCTTCTAGCTAAAGTTCCCAAGGAGGTGCTAGGTTTCATCTCTGAAAAAGTTCAATTCTTGTTTGCTCCCAATTTGCACCTTAAGATTTCCCCAGGTGTTTAGAAGTAGAAAGGTAGTTTCCATATGGGTTTTTTCTATGATGGTGGGGCAAAATATATTATTTAATAATATAATATTTTTATGTTAATATTTATTTATTTTTGGTTTACCACATTCAGTTCTGCAAGCTTCTGAATGTTAAATTTCCTCCCCCTCTCTCCCTCCCTGCTCTCCAAGATGGAGTGCAATTTAATATAGGCTCTAAATATACCTTCATAGTAAACCTATTTTCACATTAGTTATGTTGTAAAGAAGAATTATAACCAATGGAATGAACCATGAGAAAGAAGAAACAAAAGAAAGAGAGAGAACAAACAGCATGCTTCGATCTGCATTCAAACTCCATAATTTTTTTTTTTTGTCTCTGGATGTGGATATCATGTTCTCCAACTTCCACAACTGTCCACAACTTTGGAGTCTTCTTAGAACCTTGCACTGCTGGGAAGAGTCAAGTCCCTCAAAGATAGTCATTGTACAATGTGGCTGTAACTGTGTACAATATTCTCCTGTTTCTGTTCCCCTCACTTAGCATCATTACATATAAGCCTTTCCAAGTTTTTCTTAATTCTACCTGCTCATTGTTTCTTATAGCGCATTAGTATTCCATTACATTCATATAGCACAATTTTTTCAGCCATTTCCCAAATGATGGGCATCCCCTTGATTTCCAATTCATTGCCACCATAAAAAGAGCTTATGTGAATGTTTTTATACAAATGTGTCCTTTTTGCATTTGTATGATCTCTTTCGGGTGAAGACCTAGCAGTGGTATTTCTGGTTCAAAGGGTATGCACAGTTTTATAGCCCTTTGGGCATAGTTTTAAATTGGTCTCCAGAATGGTTGGATCAGTTCACAACTCCACCAACAATGAATTAGTGTTCCAATTTTCCCACATCTCTAACATTTATCATTTTCCTGTTTTGTCATGTTAGCAAAATCTAACAGGTGTGATGTGGTGCCTAAGAGTTGCTTTGATTTGCATTTATTTAATCAGTAGTGATTTAGAGCATTTTTTCATAGGACTAAAGAAAGCTCTAATTTCTTCCTCTGAAAACTGCCTTTTCATATCCTTTGACCATTCATCAATTGGATAGCAACATGTGTTCTTACAAATTTGACTCAGTTCTCTATATATTTTAGAAATGAGACATATATCAGAGACACTGGTTGTAAAAATTCCCAATTTTCTGCTTCCTTTATAATCTTAGTTGCATTGTCTTGGTTTGTACAAACCCTTTTCAATTTAATGTAATCAAAAT
Organism: Petaurus breviceps papuanus; assembly: GCF_028583685.1. Classification (NCBI taxonomy): domain Eukaryota; kingdom Metazoa; phylum Chordata; class Mammalia; order Diprotodontia; family Petauridae; genus Petaurus; species Petaurus breviceps. The sequence continues at coordinate 85,526,641 of NW_027185655.1, read as the reverse complement.
GATCAATTTTGCATTTCATAATCTCTATCTCCTCTTTGGTCATAAATTCTTCCATTCTCCATAAATCCAACAAACTATTTCTTGCTCTACCAATTTGCTTAAAATATCAGCCTTTATATCTGAATCATACCCATTTTTACTTTGTTTTGGTACATATTGTAAGATATTGGTCAATGCCCAATTTCTGCCATATTATTTTCCAGTTTTCCCAGTAGTTTTTGTCAAATAGTGAGTTCTTATCCCAGGAGCTAGAGTCTTTGGATTTATCAAATAGTTAGGCTATATTTTGTGTAGAGAACTTTTTCACTGATCCACCACTCTGTTTCTTAGCCAATACCAAGTAGTTTTGATAATTGCTGCTCTATTACACAGTTTTAGATCTGTATAAAATTTCTTCCATAAAATTTCTTTTCATTAATTCCCTTGATATTCTGGACATTTTGGTTTTATCATGTTTTGAAGCTCTATAAAATAATTTTTTGGAAGTTTGTGTGATATGGCATTGAACTAGTAAATTAATTTAGGTAGAAATGTCATTTTTATTATGTTAGCTCAACCTACCCACAAGCAACTGATGTTTTTCCAGTTATTTAGATAAGAATTTATTTGTGTGAAAAGTGTTTTGTAATTGTATTCATATAGTTTCTAGGTTTCTTTGACACGCAGACTCCCAAATATTTTATAATACATACAGTAATTTTAAATGAAATTTCTCTTTCTATCTCTTGCTCTGCTGTACTTTGATAGTAATATATAAAAATGCCAATGATTTCTGTGGTTTATTTTTATCCTGAAACTTTGCTAAGATTGTTTATTATTTCAAGCAGTTTTTTACTTGATTCTCTAAATATATCATCATATCATCTACAAAGAGTGATAACTTAGTTTCTTCTTTTCCTATTCTAATTTCTTCAATTTCTTTTTCTTCTATTATTGCTGTAGCTAACATTTCTAGCACCATATTGAATAACAGTGATGATAATGGCCATCCTTGTTTCACCCCCAATCTTATTGAAAATGCTTCTAGCTTATTTCTGTTATAGATAATGCTTGTTGATGGTTTTAGGTAGATGCTACTTATTATTTTAAGGAAGCCTCCATTTATTCCTATACTCTCTAGTGTTTTTAATAGGAATGGGTATTGTATTCTGTCAATAACTTTTTTCTGCATTCATTGCAGACATCGCTCCCTTCTTTCTCTCTACTCTAATCTATTTTTTGTGTTTCTTCTTGTGATGTATTTTACCCTTTTCTGCCTCCTCCTTTCCTATTCTCTCATTATAATTCCCTTTTACCTCTTAATTAGGTATTTTTGTCATCACATCAGTTAATTTATACCCATACACTCTGTCTATGTATATGTTTTCTAAATCTCATTATAAAGATAAAATTCTCAAGATTTACATTAATCATCTTCCCATGTAGGGATGTAAACAGTTTGTCCTTATTAAATAACATGTCGTTTTTTCTTTCCTGTTTACTTTTTTTATGCCTCTCAAGTCTTGTATTTGAAGATCAAATTTTATGTTGAGCTCTTGTCTTTTCATCATGAAGATCTGCAAGTCCCTTATTTCATTGAATATCCATCTCCTTGCCTGAAAGATTATGCTCAGTTTTGTTGGGTAGTTGATCATTGGTTGCAGTCTAAGCTCTTTTACCTTACAAAATATCATATCCCAAGCCCTCTGATATTTTTATGTAGAAGCTGCAAAGTCCTGCATGATCCTGACTGTAGTTCCACGATATTTGAATTTTTCTTTTTGGCTGTTTGCAGTATTTTCTCCTTGACCTGATAATTCTGGAATTTGGCTACCATATTATTTATTATTTACAATTTTGTATCTCTTCCAATAGGTGATTGGTGTATTCTTTCAACACAATTATTTTACTCTCTGGTTCTAGGGACTTGGAGCAGTTTTCCTTGGTGATTCCTTGAAAGATGTTGTCCAGGCTCTTTTTTTCCTCATGGCTTTCAGGTAGACAAATAATATTTAAATAATCTCCCCTGGATCTATTTTCCAGGTCATTTGCTTTTTCAATGTGGTATTTTACATTTTCTTCTATCTTTTCATTCTTTTGATTTTGTTTGACTGATTCTTGATGTCTCATGAAATGAATACCTTCCACTTGCTCAATTCTAATTTTTAATGAATTGTTTTCTTCAGTTAGCTTTTGTATCTCCTTTTCTATTTGGTCAATTTTACTTTTCAAGAAGTTGTTTTCTTCAGTGAATTTTTTTCCATTTTGTCAATTGTATTCTTAAAGGGATTGCTCAATTTTTCCTCTATGTCTCTAATTTGAATTTTAAAATTCTTCTTGAGTACTTCCAAGTCTATTTTTGGGGCTTGTGACCAGTTCATATTACCCTTTATGGTTTCAGATGTGTGTATAGTGACAATGCAATCCTTTTCTGAATTTGTGTTTTGATCTTCCCCAACCCCATCATACGAATCTATGGTCTTTGCTTTTCTAAGTTACTTTTTGCTCATTGTTCTTTGCCTTTTCCCTGGCTTTTAAACATGATCTCTGCTTCTGAGTCACAGGGGAATCTGTCTCACACTTCTAGTGCTGGGGGCTAGGGGCCTAGTTTTATGTGCTGGGTCCTCAAGTTCTGGCAGCTGGAAGCTGTATAATGCTGTAACTTACCTGGTGCTGAGCAGAAGTTGGTAGTGGTGGATGGCATGTGCCAAGGCCAGGTGAAGTCTTTCTGCATTGCCCCAGGGTTTCATTGAAACTCGCAGGGTGAGATATGGGGGAGGGGTAGTCTGGTGGATTGAGGTCTCCAACTCACTGGGAGCTGCTCTACAGCAAGGGTAGGCTCAGACACTATTGGATGTTTTTCCATGTAAGTAGCTATTCTCTGCACTGGCATTTGCTGATTCCCCTGACTGAGCTGATTCCTCTGGAGGGAGGTGGGGAGAGGGTTCAGGGTGGGGGTGTGGCCTTGGTGCTGGCTCCACCACCCTGGGGCTCAGGTTCTCCTGCTGGTTTGCTGAGGTGGGGCTTGCTGCTGTCTTGACTGGATGCCTCCTGTCCTGTATGGGTCCCCTTCAGTCACAACAAGAGGGACTTTTCCTGTTAATCCCCCTAGCTTATGAGCCAAAAAAAACCAAAACAAACTGCTGCACCCTGTCTTTCTGCTGACTTCACTGTTTCAGGATTTTTCTTGGAGCAGTATTTTCTGGGTTTTTCAAGAAGAGAGTGAGAATGACTTACTGCTTATTCTGCTGTCTATGATATTCCTTTTAAAATTCCCATAGGGCTCCAGCTGTCTACCAAACATTTCTCTGGTTAGCCCAAGTGCCACTCCCACTCCTAATAAATTTTTAGAAAAAAAGTACTTTGATTAGCATGTGTGTATTCTCTCCTTGATCCTATCTCTTCTGTACTTCATATGTTTTCATCCTTTGTGACTCTTCTTCAAGTTTTCTCATACACATAATAGGTGCTAAATAAATATATTTGCTTGATGAAAGCAATAGGTATAAGGTAAATGGATGTTTCACCCAGAGATTTTCCTTTCCTTTTTGCGCATTCTGTAGAATAATTCACCCTTATGAATTGTCATTATGAATATGTCATTATGAATTGTCATTATTAATATGTCATTAAAGAAATGTTATTCTCCAAAAGTCTATTTTGTGAATATAAGACAAAATATAATGGCTTCCCTTCAAAGAAGTAGTCAGATATTTCTCCATAAGCATGAGAAAATTTCCGTGTGTTACATTTATAAGATGCTTTTATAATAATATTTAGGTATATTTTAAAAAACATGGACTTATGGGATTTACTTGTGTATATGAGCTCAATTCTCTCTCTTCTTCCCCACCTACCTATTCAGAAAAACTCTACATAGATGACTGATCATTTATTTTTCAATGATGATTTTCATCTTCCTCTTGTATGAAGTGTGTGTGTCCAACCAAACCAATGCCAACCATCTGCTTTTTTCACCTTACTCAAGTGAGTTCTTTCAACCTGCATGCTGACTGTGCATAATTGAAGCAATGTGGGAGGCCTGTAAGTGAACCTGGGCACTGTGCTAAGTAGGTCATTGGGACAAAGACTCTAGAATGAGTTATGACACATGAAATGAGATCAAATGCCCAGCCTTCTTTCATTATAGAATAGAGCATTTTATGAGTGCTTTAATGTCTTCTTCTATGATTACTGTTTAAGAGCTTTTATTTAAAATATTATTTAAGAAGTGGCGAACTGTTTGCTGTTTGGCAGTAGACCATAAAACAGAGAATAGTTTTGGGGCAGATATATAAGTTTAGGGCTGTGGTAATTGTTTATGTAAATATGGTAGTATTCTTTATTCAATTCTAAATCTCATAATCTATGCTTCCAAGTGCTTTTCACTCAGAGAAACTGGAAACGAATTTTCTTTAATGATTTTTCTTAAAAGGAAAGACCATGTGTGCTCTGAGAGATTTAATCCATGTTTCTAATTCCTTTAAGACTGTCAAATCAGTTGACTGATTTTTTTCCTATGAATTAACTAATCTTCTTAAAAGTGGAAATATCCCATAATTAAACTCTTTATGCATTCATCATAGTATTGTGATTTCATTAATATAGGAGTAACTGCTTGGGAGGCAGATTTCATTCTATTTCAAACTAGTTAATTAAGTTTTAGAGAGTCTCCTGCAACTCAGAGAGATTCAATCTCAGCAACATTTATTAGGCACCTGCTCTGTACCAAACCCTATGTTCTGCAGATAGGAAGACAAAAATTAAATGGGACTTTATGGGGAATACAACTTGTACATCAATAACTAAATGCAAAATACAGAAAAAAAGAATTAGAGATATTGCTGTGGTCACAGAGCAAGTAAATAGCAGTGATGGAACCTGAACACAGATTTTATTTCAAACCTAGCACGCTATCAACTGTAACAGTGGTTCTAAAAGTGTAGACTATTTATCACTGGGATGCTAATGCTTTTTAATTTTAAATACAGTTAATGTTTGTTTAAAAAACCTGCATAAGCAAAAATGCCAGGGGGGGGAGGTCTTCAGGAATTTTTAAGAGTGAAAAGGAGTTCTGAGACTAAAAATTTTTAAACCACTGGTTTTCACCATATTTGCTCTTCCATTAGATCAGGTTTTTTGTATAGTTCAGCCTTCCCATATCCATTAGACAATATGCTTTAAATGCATTTTATTTGTATCCTTTTGACTCATCATAAAAATTTATTACCACAATTATAATGACACTTTGGAAGAGAGACACAATTCATTTATGGAATTATGTATCAAAGTCAACAGTGAAAACATGTCCCAGTCCTTCATTGTCTCTCCCAATTTCACAATTAGACAAAGGAATGAAAACATCTCAGGAGGTCTGATACAATTCAAATTGTATATAATTATATAACTCAATTATATTGAGATATAACTCAAATATAACTCAATTCCATTTGCAGCTAAAATTCTAATGGATGATTTTAGCAAATATTCATTGGCCTTCTTCAGAGTATTTTGTACTTTGCTTGAGAATATCAGGCAGCCCAGTAACAACTATCCCAGGCAATCAGTACTCTGTAGTAGAAGGGCATACCCTGACATTTCTACATGGTAGGTCCAATTACAATTTATTGCTGCAATGTAAGCAGAAGATTGTTAGAAAACCAAGATAAGAGTTTATACAGCCAATGATTTTCCTATTATAAATAAGAAATGGGAATTCTTACTTGCTCTTTGTCTAAAGAAGTTGCAATCTAAAAACTTAGTTCCTTCTTCAAAATTATGTACACTAACTTCAAAAGGGTCAAAGAAGCCTGCACCCATAAGTTTCCTCATTCTTTTCCCATGATTGAATGGAAATTCACACCTCAGTTGTTGTTAAAGTTATTATTACCTTGTCAAAGTTATTATGCTTATTTTATGTGTTGACTGGCTGTGACTGAAAGGCCCTACTGAAACCAATTGCCAAAAAAATCACAGTTAATATTTTGTCTATCTTAACCAGGCTTTATGTCTTATTTGCTTTATTCTCTCATAGTTAAAAATAAAATCAGTTGAAAGGTTCCTACCACCTTTTCTTAATAAACAGATTTGGAATAAAAAGATTATCTGGATTAAGCCTATTCATGATCCAATAAAAATTTGTCCTAGATTGTTTTAAAATATTTTCTTGATTTTTTAAAAACATTATGGTATCTTAGTAAATTCTCCTCTTCAGAAGATTATAGAATGATATTGTCTTAGGTCTGCTCTTCTAAGAGGGTTATATCTGCTGCTGAAATCACATTCACACAATTGCTATAAAAAGATCAGTTTGTAGGCTGTTCTATCTGTTTCACAAGTTAAACTCAAACTGAGTTTTTGTATTAACTGAAGAAGCAAGTACTTGTGTGTTAAAATTTAAGGACACCTAGGAAAGGTCCCCTCCTCAACAAAAATGTCTTTCTAATGTACTTGCTTCTGTCCTTGATAGACCTATCAGTCAGTAGTCCTCTGGTTATGAAATAAAAGACAGCTCTTAAATATGTTCATTTTATTTGGGAGGGAAGTTGTGACACTTTGGTTCAGGTTAGGTGACAGAGTTCCTAACATCAGAATTCCAAGAAAATGGAACACAGAGCAGGTATGTTTTAATGTGGTTGAAAGAAAACCTTGGGAATATGGGGCCTTTTCTGTCTGATTGAAACATTACGTAGTAGAAATCTCTGTGGGGCTGTCAGAGTTCAGAGTTGGTTCTATTTTTTTTTGGAAAGAATTCAATCACACCTCTTTAGCCAAAGGGAGCTTTACTAACACAAAAGCATATGGACCTGAGACTTAGCAAGGAGCTAAACAAAGACAATGATATAGAAAATGGACCAGACTTATATAGCAAGAAAGCTACACAGCCTATAGGGTTTCTAATGGGAGTTTCTAATTAGGGTTGGAGATTTAGGGGCAGGATGAAGAAGATGAATGACATGAGATAAGGGAATCAGGGGAAATTTTATGAAATAGGATGGATGGGGTGATAAGGAAGTTTATTGTCCAGTACAAGGGGAAAGTTTACTTTAGGACCCCCTCAGGCTTAGGAGGACCTCCCAAGGTAAAGAAAAAGCTACCTTTAAAATTATTTTTAACCCTTAGGGCACCTTTGTATCCACATCAGGGGGAAGCATGAGTACTTTAGACATTTTGGAAGCTGAGATGCAGAAAGAAAGACAGGTTCTAGGGAGAAGTAACAGAGATATTCTAAAGACAAATATTTCCTTCACAATTTTGCACATATCCTAGCAAGTAGCAGCTGAGGCATCGATATATGCTATAAGAATAGAGGAAGCAGACTGGGTGCAAAAAAAAAGTACTTTGTATTATTGGTGTATTTGTTGGGGCTATTTAGACAGATTAATAGTCATGTGAGAAACCATCTTATTTCTGTTTTCTTTTCTCCTGTCTACTTCAGGATAGAAAAAAATTTTAAATATATTAAAATAGATGAAAAATAACCAGAATGTTAGATAAATCAGAAGTTGAATTTCAATTATATTAGTACTAACATTTTTCTTCTTAGAGCTAATTCTTGACTTTATCTAAGGAAATTGTCATCTCAGGGGCAAATGCTAATATTTCCAAGAATCATATTATCAGGAGCATATTAAGAAAAGGCGACAAGAGGTTAAATCAATTGCATCATGAGGCAATGTCCCTTGAGGCCACGCAACATATACCAAAGGATAAGATAATGCTTTAACTTATGAGCCTCCCCAAATTTGAGTGTATCCCAATTAGAATGAATCAGCTTTGCGTGCCTTTCAGCAACTGTCTAGTAAACTATCTAGTAAAGTATTTGAATAAAATTCTCATACTGAAACAGAAAAATTCATTATCTTTCCACAAGAGCATCAAAGATGCTTGAAGTTACCCACCAATCCTTTGTCCTTTGAATTACCTCTGAAACAAAAAAGGGGCAGGGAAAGATGACTCTGCAGCTTGAGAGTTATGTCACTGAACACCAGAGAGGAAGAAATCATTGCAGAATTGGGAAACTTTCTTCTTGCATCAGAGCTAACACTACTATGGTGTTGATGCTTTCACAAAATTAATGGAGTATTCCATAGACCTTGACAACTTGCTATGTCTTCTTTGTGGGAGGATGATTTTATGACTCTTCAGAGAATGGTATGGGCCATCTTCTTTATAGTCATTTATAACTCAACGCACAATTTGATATTCTGGTACATTAGGTCAAAAAATGCCTAAAGGGTTGTCAAGAATCATTAGTGTTAATGGTGAGTGAGAAGCAAAGGTAATCCAGTTGAATTGAATAAACATTTAATATGCATCTACTATGTGTGATACACTGGGCAGTAGTATGTGAAATAAGACAACTGAGATATCGACCCTCCCCTCCAGAAGCTTAGTCTTTGTCATGGAAGCTAGAGATTGAGCTGTGATGCCTTCCTGTTCTCTGACTCATGATATGTTGGGTGACTGTAAGCAAATCAGCAAACATCTCTATACCTGTTTCACCATTTGCAAAATGGGAATCATCATTTTTCTCTCTATTGACCTGTAATAATTGTCCCAGGAGTAATGACTTCATATTTATAAAAACCTTTTAACTTTTCAGAGAATAGTGTTATGCAAATAAAAAAAGTAATTCAGGACTATATTATTGTTATGTTTCATTTCCTTTGGAAATAAACTGGAGTTTCTCTCAAGAACTTAGTTGTTTCCTTTACTTATAAGAGGGGAACCACTTGAATTTTTAGACTATATGGTATCCTTAAATTATAATGCACTTCATGTTGTATCCTACACCTAGCAGGTGCTTAAGAAAAATCATACCAACTTTGAACCATAACTGTGTCAGAGCCACAGATAATGAAATCTGAAGGACAGAAGGAAACATTTCTATATTAGAGTAATAGGATCATAGATTTAAAACAGGAAGACTCTGTCGAGGCAATCTATTTCAAGCCCCTTATTTCACAGATAAGAAACCCAAGCCCTAGAGAGGTTAGTCAACTTGCCCAAGATCACACACATATTTAGTGACAGAGCAGGAATTCAAATTCTTATCAAGTAACTCCAATTCCAGTGCTCTTTCCACACCCCATCCTTGCTTACTCCCATTACCATGAATTCTTGTACACAAGAGTGATGCCAATATTTCAAAGATCTGAGATTTTTGTCAGTTTAGAAGCCTCCTTCCCAATGTACATTATTACTGTCGACATGAGTTTGGTTAAGAGGCAAACAGGCTATGTGATATATAAATCCATATTTTTTATTCCCTTAAAGCTAGCAGAATACATGCCTTCACAGAGCCTGACAAAATCTGACTATCTGATAAAAGAAAGAGAAGCTTTACATGCATTTTAGAATAATCCCAACTCAGGACATGTCTGTGTCACTCCAAATTATGATCTCCAAATAGGTTTAACCATAGTATGAGAAAGTAGTTTTCTTAATTGAATCGGTGGTAAATACAATACGATATTAGAGATGACAAAGTGTCCATTGAAATTACAACCCAGGATATCTGTGTTTTCTTTGCCGTTAACATGACATAACATAGTATATGTCCATAAACTATTAAGATAAGAAAAAGTCCCATTATTCAAGGTAGTGTCTGGTAGGTGCTTTGTCCTTGGTAGTCATTAACAGAAGAATGCTCTGGTCAGCTTCACCTGGCCTTGTAATGTTGACACAGGAAAGGGCATTCTGGGTTTACTCAGAGAACAAGGAAGGGGATATCTGTTAGGCTGAGGTGATTCTTCTGGTTGATTAGTTCAGGCTCTGGCCCTTATTGAAGTTCAAATTATATGAAATGATTATCATTGCTCATCTCTTGTCATAGAAGTCTAATGAAGCTTGACCTGGCTGCCAAACCAGTAAGCAGTAAAGGCAGGATTTGAAAACATCTTCCATTCCCCTTATTTCTTATATAAAGAAGACATCTTATTTTTTAAAAGGGAAATATTCTTACATCAGAGCAAGGGACAAATGAATCAAGTGCCCTTTTATATTTTCATCCCACTGAACATAATAGTGAGAAAAATTATGGGGTGCAGGTACCATTATAAAATGCATTCCCAGAGTATTTTTTAGGAGAGAGGCATTATCAATTAACCAATATTTATTAAGCACCTACTATATACAAGGCACCATGCTAGTTGCTGGTAATATAGAGACAAAAATGAAATGGTGAAGAGCAAAATAAACAGAACCAAGAGAACATTGTATATGGTGACAGCAATATTGTTTTAAGAAGGACTTAAGTGACTAAGTCATTGTGACTATTATAAATACACAAATTACAAATAAAGGATATATTAAGGAAGAAACTATCTGCATCCAGAGAAAGGACTGATAAATAGAAGTATGTATAGATTTTACATACATATATATGCATATTTGTGTGTAATGGTAGGTATCTCTAGGGTGGAATGGGGGGAAGAAAGGAATAAAAATAAATTTATGTGATAACTTTATTATATATTTAAAAGGAATTGCAAGTTGTTCATTATAGATTTGCAGATTCATGTAGAATCATCTTTTTATCATTCTATGTTACAGAGGTGCTTTTTTAATACATAAATTAAAAATAAAGTAAATTTTAAAAAACTCTACCCTGCTAGGAGCTTAATTCCTAACAGAGAAGATACTGTGTCCACATAAGGATATACAAAATATAATTTTGGAAGTAGGAGGCACTAGATTCCTGAGATGATAAACGAGGAAAGGCTTTTTATTTGGACATAGAAAGGAACTGGGAGTTCATTGAGCATCTTGTATGTGAAACTCTATCATATATAAAAATATAAACTTATGGGGAGTCTAATATTATACCAGATATTGTCCCTATGTCCCTATAGGACCAAACAACCAAACACTAGGTTAAAGTTTATCAACTGTTACTTTTGATGGGTGCCACCAAAGAGTAAGTTGAGACTGACTTGATTACTTCTTCTGGATAGGATACACACACACACACACACACATATTGAATTGAATGATTTGATATTATGTAAAGAAAGCCTTACATCTTTTTTTTCTTGGTGAACTTCAATGTGACTTGCAATGTACTCTCATCTGTAGCTAAAAGATTCCAAAGGATACTGGTGATTGATTCTGTTTGTGTGAGTGTGGCATGATAGACTAATTGGAAATGTTTAGACATTTACCCAACTGCACAGTTGTGAAATTGAGTCATGGCAATTGCCTTCGTTTTGCCCTTTTGCCCCTCAGACTCAAAATCAACCAGGAGCTTTTGTTCAGAGACAATTGCCTCATCCATGATTATTTTCTAGTGATCTAAAAGTATCTCCACACACAATTTGATGCTGCTTCAGAGCAGCTCTAATATATTTATTTTTCCTTGCTTCATCTTTGTCCTACTATAGATCATTGTATTTAAGCTGTTTAGTTGTCCTGCTATCTTTTTGTACTTCTTACCATGATGATCCTTGCCTCAATGTTAGGTGAACTGATTGTATTCCATCTAGTGGCCTTATTTTCCTTTTCATCATTCAGAAGATATCTTAGGTGATATTGATGAAAAAGTTTAAGGAACCAGATATATTTAATCAGCTAATTAGTTAATTGAAAGGTAGAATGATATGGTCAGTAGGGATCCAATTTCAGAGTTAAGATGACCTTGTTTCAAGTCCTTCTTCTGATATATGGCATACAAATTGTATGGCTTTGGGCAAATCATCTAATCTTCCAGTGCCCTAAGGTAACTTTCTCGAATTATAAATTCCAGAGAAGGTACTAATACGCATTGTTAGATGGAATTTTCTCACTTGGTACATGTTATTCCACTCACCAATGAAATAGTTAGATCTAACTCCCCCTGCATCCCCATCATCAATAAATAATAATAAAAACAAATTCCAAAGTATTCAAGCCAGTTTATAGATTAAAATCTAGCCTAAAATATGACAGTTGAAGATGAAACTGAACAAAGTCCCTCTACAGAAAGTAATATTACCCTGATTAATTTCAGGCATCAGAGCTGGGTGGAACAAATAGGCATAATATCTTTAAAATTTACAGCAGTTAAGGTGAAAAGAGAAATGATGGGTTTCATTGTTCTCATTTCCTAACAGAAAATATACACATTTTGCTCATCAGCTATTTGACCACATGCGAGTTATTTCACTCTTTTGGACTTTATACCAAACTGAAAAAATAAGAGTATTGGTCTTCGAAGATCACATGCAGCTCAAAAAAAATCTATGATTTATCTACAGACACATTTTTCCTATAACTAAATGCCAGCAGGAATTTATTGCACAAGTCTTTGTATTTAGGACACTGAATGACACAGTAAATTATATCTCAAACCACAGTTTTATAACAGATAGAGAAATGCTATGCAACTGATCATTTTCATATCAATAAAGGAAGAGGGCAAAACATTAGCTCATAACTCAATGAAGGCAATTTTGAGAGGAACTGAGATAATATAGGGTAGGTACTTTGCTTTCTTATGATCTAAATGTCACAGTCAGTAACTCCTCTACTCTATTCTTAAGTAGAAAGGAAGGTCTCTGATTTTCCTCTCAGACAAAGATCTATAGCCAAGCCTCATCATGGACCACTAGTCTGACAGTGACTCAGGTTGCATGAAACTACAAATTGCATGTAATCCCCAAGTTTTTCAAATCCAACATGTGTAAAATAGTAGGCCCAACCTTTTCTTTAAGGGATATGAACAAAACAAACCCAGAGATTTTAGTAGTCACATGAAACAAAATGAAGGAGGGGCAAATTACTAATAGCTACAAAAACACTTTCATTGCGGTCCTGGAGTTTACCAGACTGTTGTACTCTGAGGTCAGCCCAGACTTGATGTTGGTATCTTACAGAACTTAAAAGACCTGAGTGAAGTAAATTGAACAATAAAAATTATAATGATGATGATAAATAATTAGTGTTTATATAACAAATTTATGTTTACAAGGGCTTTGCAATTATTTTCTTATTTTATTCTCATTGTAACCCTGAGAGGTAAATGCTATTTTTAATCCCATTTTGGAACTGAGGCAGACAAATTAAATGACTTCCGCAGGGTCACATAGCTAGTAAGCTAGTAAACTGGATTTGAACTTATGTCTTGCTAAATCTAGATACAGCTTTCTATATATTGCTCTACCCATCTGGGTATATGAAGACTAACCAGCAATGAATAGGATCTATGTGTTCTTATTATTCATACCTACTCTTAATGAAGGGGCATTCCTCTAAGTTCTTCTGAGAGGCACAGCTAGTTTGTTGCCATTTCTGCCTTTCTATTGTTTAGCAGTAATTACGGCATTGTTTGGGTTATCCTCCAGTTTGGGGACAGGCAGGTAATTTTTTAGTATCATAGGAGAGGGTACATACCTGCAGGTATGCTTCCAGAAATTCTCCTCATGTATAGAATGTGGCTTATACTTCTCATTTAGCCCTTCCTCCACCACCTCTAATGGGAAGGAATGCCTGAGTTTAGCTTGGTGTCACTACTGAAATCACATAAAAATTTGGGGGACATGGATATTATCTTTCATTTCTCAGATTCCATTCTCTAGTCTGTATTCCTTCCAGGATTTCAGAATAAGCCCCTAGTAGCTTCATAGTCTCAGATCTCATGAATGACAAATTATACCCTACATCCTATACAAAGTAATGATGCAGTAGCACTCTCTTTACTGGAAAATTCCATAGGGGAGACATGATCCAATAAGTTTTAAGTATCTTGAGACATCTCTGGTGGGAATTCAATTTGGAGTTTGAATTCAAATCTTAGTTATGCTACTTGCCACCTGTGACCAGGGGGAAATCATCTCACTTCTTGGGAGCTCAGTTTCCTTATCTGTAAGGTAAGAGTATTGCAGTACTAGACTATCTCTAAGGTGCCTATAGGTGTTACATTTGATTTAAATTAAATTTATATTTGAGTCTTTTCATTATTGAGAATGATACAAAATTAAAAATATTGCTTCTCTAATAATTTAGATGGTAACTATATTAGACTATTTTTTCTTTTCAATTTTTCTTTATTTTTTGTTATCATTATTTTTTTTATTTTTTATATACACATTTATTTTTAAAACTTGTAGTTCCACATTTTTTCCTTTCTTCCCTCCTTACCCACTCCCACTGGATAGATAAGCAATTCGATATAGGTTATACATGTGTAGTTAGGCAAACCATTTCCATAGTAGGTATATTGTAAAAGAATAACTATATTTCCCTCCATCCTATCCTGCCCCCCCCACTTATTCTATAGTCTTCTTTGACCCTGTCCCTTTTCAAAAGTGTTTGCTTCTAACTACCATCTCCCCTAATCTGCCCTCCTTTCTACCATCTCCCCTCTTATTCCCTTCCCCCATATTTTCCTGTAGGGTAACCTACTCAATTGAGTGTGTATGTTATTCCCTCCTTAAACTAAATTCAATGAGAGTAAGGTTGTCCCATCCACTTTTACCTTCCTGCTCTTCCCCTCCATTGTAACAGTTTTCTCTTGCCTCTTTGACATGAGATACTTTACCCCTAATCAATCTCTCCCTTTCTCCTTCTCCCAATATATTCCTCTCTCACCTCTTAATTTTATTTTTAGATGTCATCCCTTCATATTCAACTCATTCTGTGTCCTCTGTCTATATATACATGTACATACATATGCACACCCACACATTAATATTTATACACACCTACACCCTCTCATATATACATATATATGTATATATAAATACATGTGTATGTATATACATATATACATACATATATATTCCCTTCAACTGTCCTCATACTAAGAAAAGTCTTATGAGTTACAATTATTGTTTTTCCATGTAGAAATGTAAATAGTTCAACTTTAATAAGTTTCTCATGGTTTCTTTTTCCTGTTTACATTCTCATGTTTCTCTTGCTTTTTGTACTTGAAAGTCAAATTTTCTATTCAGCTCTGGTTTTTTCATCAAGAATGCTTGAAATCCTCCATTTCACTGAATGGCCATGTTTTCCCTGCTGGGTAGTTGATTCTTGGTTTTAATCCTAGCTCCTTTGACCTCCAGAATATCACAATCCAAGCCCTTCAATCCCTTAATGTAGAAGCTGCTAGGTCTTGAGTTATCTTGATTGTGTTTCACCAATATTCAAATTGTTTATTCCTGACTGCTAGCAATATTTTCTCCTAGACCTGGGAACTCAGGAATTTGACCATAGTATTCCTAGGAGTTTTCTTTTGGGGATCTTCATCAAGAGGCAATCAGTGAATTCTTTCCATTTCTGTTTTGCTTTTTGCTTCTAGAATATCAGGGCAATTTTGCTTGAGAATTTCTTGAAAGATGGTGTCTAGGCTCTCTTTTTGATTATGGCTTTCAGGTAGTTCAATAATTTTTAAATTATCTCTTCTGAATCTATTTGCCAGGTCAGTGGTTTTTTTTTCCAATGAGATAATTCACATTGCCTTCTGTTTTTGCATTTGTTTGGATCTGTTTTATAGTATCTTGATTTCTCATAAAGTCATTAGCTTCCATTTACTGCAATCTAATTTTGAAGGCATTATTCTCTTCAGTGAGTTTTTGAAATTCTTTTTTTCCATCTGGCCAATTGGGCTTTTTAAGGCATTCTTCTCCTCAATGGCTTTTTGGGCCTCTTTTGCTACTTGATTTAGTCTGTTTTTTAAGGTGTTATTTACTTCAGTCAGGATGTTAACTGACTTTTCTTGATTTTTTTTTCATCATTCTCATTTCCCTTCAGTGAATTTTCCCTCCACTTCTCTTCCCTGGGTTACAAAATCTTTCTTGAGCTCCTCCATGGCCTGTAACCAGTTCATATTTTTCTTGGGAGCTTTTGATTCAGGAGTTCTGACTTCATTGTCTTCCTCCCATTCCATGCTTTGATCCTTTTTGTCCCCCAAAATGGAATCTATGGTAGGACTGTGTTTCTTCAGCTTGCTCATGTTGCCAGTCAACTACTTGACTTTTGAACTCTTTGCCAAGGTAGAACTCTGCTTTTAGAATGGAGAGAGTTTTTTCTCAAATTGCTGGAGTTTTTGCAGCTGCCAAAGCAATTAGGAGGACACCCTTTCTTCAGCCCCCAAAATCTCTGGAGCCTGGCCACACACCCCAGGACCTCCACCTAAGACCGTGATCCAGAGCTAAGCAGGTCAAAGCAAGAGCAATTACCCTCTGAATGGTCACTTGGTCCCCCTACAATCTGCAGGCCAGGAGCTTCTGAGGCAGTCATGTAGCAATAGCTGGGGGCCACCATACCTCTGCCACTTCTCACCCTGGGGGGCAGGGGCCAGATGGAGCTCTTCTGACCCCCTCTGCCAGAAGAGTTCTTGACTGACTGTTTACTTTGTCTTTGGCATTTATGGGTTGAGAAGTCTGGAAACCACCAGAGCTCCTGCTGCTTTACTCTCCTGGAGTCTATTCCTGCAGCTTCTGGTCGGGGCTGCCCAGGGCTCACACAGGGCTGGGCTTGGCTCCCAGCATGCATGATAGACCTTTACTGCCAGCCTACTGGGCTGCCTTCAGGAGATATTTTCTCTCTGTCACTTTGTGGGTTTAGTAGCTCTAAAATTTGTTTGGAGTCATTTTTTACATGTAATGGAGGAGCTGAAAGCTGGAGGCATGGGGAAGTCTAGTTTCTACTACACCATCTTGGCTCCACCCACCCATTGTATATTTTTAATCTTGTACCCTCTCCTCCTTACCCCCTGTAGATTTCACTGAGGAGAGTTTATAGTATGTTGAGGCTTGATGCAACTAATAAAATGTCATCAGCAAATTGGAAAGTATTTGGAATATATGTTCCTACACAGGCAATCCTTCTTTTATGAGGGCTTCACACAAGGGGTCCACCCATGATACTGGTGAATACTTTAGGTGAGCATATACCTTAGTTCAATTCATAAATTCTTGTTGAATATCTCCCTCCTTTGTGGTCATTTGATATCAGTTCTCTGTAAATCATTGACAAAAAACAATAATTCGATAGGTAGTCAATAAACATGTATTAAGTGCTATGGTATGTGCCAGACACTGTCCTGGGGTCTGGGAATAAAAATACAAACAGAAAGAACCTTTAAGAAGTGTTTGCCCTAAAGAAGCTTATATTCTACTGAGAGAATACAATTCATAAAACGAAAGTGAAGGTGAATGGGAAAGATACTGTACACCAACATTGATAGAAAAGTCTGGAGGGTAACATGGAGACAAATGAGACATGGTGCCCTAGGTGCCCTCCTGTAATGTAATGCCAAAAGAAAGGCAACTTCCCAGGTTCAAAATACCAGCATAGGTGCTCTCTATTTTATTCAGTGACAAACCAAGAACAGAGAAGATCAAAACATGACATCATTCAAAATACAGCATTTACTAAGTGTGATTAAATAATCTCCAAGTACTACCCCACCCCAGGACCTTCCAATCATTCAATCAATTACAAAGTCCCTGTTCTAAATACTTCTCCACCCCTAGGCTGTACCTTCATTTAGTCCACCACAAAGCCCCTCTTCTCAAATGGAGATTAGTTTCCAAACATAAGGTCAAAAGTTCCCCACCCCTGGATCACAATTGAATCTACCCCAGAGTTACATCAAGTTTAAACACAGCACTTAATACCCAAATGGAGGTCTTTTCTTCATCTTGACACGAGGCAAGTTCTCAGCAATCTTAGTTCCTGGGGAGACAAGGCTTAGCAAGGCCATAAGATACATTGCCAGTCCCTTCATGAATTCATCCTCTGTCTGTAGAACAGTCCTAGAACCCCTGAACACATTAGCAAAGCCCTCTCCCAGGATTTCTGTAAACATACAACAAGAAAATCCTTCTTCGGGGCTTCTGAACCAACAGAAAGGCTCTCAGACCCCTGCAACAACAGCACTGTCCTTCACCAGTGGACAGTATTCATTCTGTCTGCAGGACAGTCTCCAGACCCCTGCAACAACGCACTGTCCCTCACCAGTGGACAGTATTCACTCTCTGTCTGCAGGACAGTCTCAGGGCTTCTTAGCGAACAGCCAGGTTCCAGGACTTCTTCAACAAAAGGACTGTCTTTCACCAGTGGACAAATCTGGCAAAACAACATCAAAACAGACAGACAAAGTACCAGCAAAACAGCCATGTCTCCTCAGTCCTTGGCAGCTCAGGGGGCAGGTCTCAAAAGTCCAGGGCAATTCAAAGTGGCCACCAGCAATTCTCTTAGTCTCTCTCTCTCCATGAGGTGCTGCTTCCAAAAAGATCTTCCGCCTCTCTCTAGTGTCTCTCCAAATCTACCTCACCAGCTCCTCCCAGTTCAGGACTTTCTTTTCACATCAACAAGCCCATCCCACAGGTGGGATTAACAAACTCTGGGTTTTAACACAATCAATTTGAAAACCAAGCCAATACAGGGGAATCTTTAATTGCGATTACTATCACACCTCCTTAAATGGAGGTACTGGAAAGAACCATCTGATTATAGGAAAGCTACAAGGATAATAGGCTCTTCCAATATGTGAATTCCAGAGCTAGAGGGAACTTCGGGGATGAAAAGGTTACTGGAGCATGACAAACAGTGTCCAAAATGGAGAGTCGAGAGGAGGGTGGGTACTTCTGTGATGCAGTATTATATGACTTTACTACTCTTGCAATGAAAATTACAAAAATGTCATCTCCTCAAAATCCTTGCATAGCTATTTTTTATGGCTTTTTAAAATTTATGTTTAGTTTTCAACATTCATTTCCACAAGATTTTGAGTTACAAATTTCACCCCACTTCTCCACTTCCCCCACCCTAATATACCCCTTTTTCCAATCTGTTCTCTCTTATATCCTCCCCCACCCCCACCCCTTTTTATTAGGGCAGGATGGATTTCTATACCCCAATGCCTGTATATCTTATCTCCTGGTTGCATATAAAAAACTATTTTTTACATTTATTTTTAAAACTTTGAGTGCCAGATTCTTTCCATTCTTCCCTACTCACCCACCCCCACTGAGAAGACAAGCAATTCAATATATGGTTATACATGTGTAGTTCCACAAAACATTTCCATAATAGTTATATTATGAAAGACTAACTATATATTTCCCTCCATTCTATCACATCTCCCACTTATTCTATTTTCTCCTCTGATCAAAAGTGTTTCCTTCTAACTACCCTGTCCCCCAGTCTGCTCTGCCTTTTATCATCCCCCCTCATCCCATTTCTCTCTACTTTCCTGTAGGGTAATATACCCACTTGAGTGGGTATTTTATTCCCTCCTTAAGCCAAATTCAATGAGAGTAAGGTTGATTCATTCCATTTCACCTTCCTGCTCTTCCTCTCCATTGTAACAGTTTTCTCTTTTCTCTTTTATATGAGATAATTTACCTTATTCTATCTCTCCCTTTTTTCTTCTGCCAATATATTCCTCTCTCACATCTTAATTTTATTTTTTAGATATCATCCATTCATATACACCCCATCCTGTGCCCTCTGTCTACATATACATGTGGATCTGTCTATGTGTACATGTAGACACATATATACACATTCATACATATATATACATACACCCCCTATACCTACATATGTGTGTGTATTCCCTTCATCTATCCTCATACTGAGAAGTCTCATAAGCTACAATTATCATTTTTCCATGTAGGAATGCAAATAGTTCAACTTTAATAAGCTCATTATGATTTCTTTTTCGTGTTTACCTTCTCATGCTTCTCTTTCTTCTTGTATTTGAAATTAAAATTCTCTATTCATCTCTGGTCTTTTCAGCAGGTATGCTTAAAAGCCTTCTATTCCATTGAATGATCATATTTTCCCCTGAAGCATTATACTCAATTTTGCTGGATAAGTGATTCTTGGTTTTAATCCTAGCTCCTTTGACCTCCTGAATATCATAATCCAAGCCCATGGATCCTTTAATTTAGATGCTGCTGTATCTTGTTCTGTCATGATTATGTTTCCACAATACTCCAATTGTTTCTTCCTGACTGCTTGTAATATTTTCTCCTTGACCTTGGAACTCTAGAACTTGGCTATGAATTTCCTAGGAGTTTTCCTTTGGGGATCATTTTCAAGAGGCGATCAGTGAATTCTTTCAATTTCTATGTTGCCCTCTGGTTATAGAATATCATGGCAATTTTCCTTAAGAATTTCTTTTATTTTTAAGCAATCAGGGTTAAGTAACTTGCTCAAGGTTACACAGCCAGGTGTTTCTGGGTGTGTTCTAAGTGTCTGAGCCCAGGATTCGATCTCCAGGTCATCCTGACACTTGAGCCGGCGCTCTTACACACTGAGCCACCTGGCTGCCCCTGCTCCAATCTAATTTTGAAGGAGTTATTCTTTTCAGTGAGTTTTGATATTCCTTCTCTATTGACCAATTCAACTTTTTAAGGCATTCTTCTCCTCATTGACTTTTTGGACCTCTTTTGCCATTTGAGTTAGTATGTTTTTTTAAGGTGTTATTTTCTTCAGTATTTTTGGGGTCTCTTTAGCAGGTTGTTGACTCACTTTTCATAATTTTCTTGCATCATTCTCATTTTTCTTCCCAATTTTTCTTCTACTTCTCTTACTTGATTTTCAAAGTGATTCTTGAGCTCCTCTATGTCTTGTTCATATTTTTCTTGTAGGCTTTTGATGCAGGAACATTGACTTTGTTGTCTTCTTCGGTTCTATGTTTTGATCTTCTTTGTCCCCCCAAAAAGATTCTGTAGTCTGATACTGCTTCCTCTGTTTGCTCATCTTGCCAGGCAATTACTTGTCTTTTGAGCTCTTTGCCATGCTAAAATTCTCCTTTCAGAGTAGAGAGTGCATTGTCCCAAATTTCTGGGGTTTTGGCCAGCTATTGTAAGAGCTTTGAAGAGGACAATCTCTCCCCAGCTGCCACAAGCTCTGACACCCTAGTGTTCTTCACCCCTCGACCCCAGACTACGACATAGATCCAAGCAGGTTAAAGCAAGAGCAGTTACCTTTTGAATGGTTGCTTGGTCTGTAGCCCTGGAGCCAGAAGCAGCAGCAGTTGCAACTGCTGTCACCTCTGCCACGCCAGGAGCAGGGGCTGGACTCCACTCTCCCATCCACCCCAGATCCAACAGACTTCTGCACTGACCTTTTACTTTGTATTTTGCATTTATGTTTTGAGAAGTCTGTAAACCACCACAGCTGCTGGTGATTCACTGTTCTGGGCTGCCCCAGGTCTGGGCTGCTGTGGTTCATGCAGGACTTCACCTGGCTCCCAGGGTGGTACAACTTACCCTTCCTTTTGGCTTGCCAGGCTGCCTACAGTGGGAGGTTTATTTCTCTCTGTCACTTTGTGAGTTCTGTAGCTCTAAAATTTGTTTAGAGTATTTTTTTTTACAGGAATTGGAAGTGGTTGAAGTGGGCTCTCCATCAGGTTCTTGCTTTTACTCCGCCATCTTGTCTCCACATTGCCCCCACCCACCCTGCATAGCTATTAAGCCAAATTAAGATTGAATTTAGCAACTGAAAAAAAATCCTACTTATTATGTGTTCTTTCCTTCAATTTGCATGTAAATTCTTTGAAATTAGGAATTATTTCCTTTTTATAATTTTCTTCCTACCTCACAACACTATGCCCAGCACATAGTAGGTATTGATTGTATGCTTGTTGAATTGAATTGATGATGATACTGTGAAACTAAAAGAGCCACATTTAATAGACTGTCTCTCCTTTATGTTTACTTTCCTGTGTGTAGAAACCTTGTAAAACCACTCAATTGGGTATCTTACTTTACAGGAAATTAAGCGAGGAAGGAGTTGGGGAGGTGATAGAAGGAAGTGCAGATTGGGGGTGGGGTAGCCAGAAGCAAAATTAAAAAGGGACATAGTCAAAGGAGAAAATCAAATACGTGGGAGGTGGGATAGTATGGAGGTAAATACACTGAGTCTTTCACAAAATGACTATTATGGAAGTGTTTTATAATTACACATGTATGACCCATATTGAATTGTTTATCTTCTCAATAAGGGTGAATGGTGAGTCAAGAAGGGAGATAATCTGGAACTCAAAATTATAAAAAAAGTAATGTAAAAAATGTTTTTACATGCAACTAGGAAATTAAAAAAAAAAGAAAAAAGCATTGGAAATTGAGGGGATGCCAATCAGTTGGGGCATAGCTGAACAAGTTGTAGTATGTGAATATAACGGAATACTATTGTTTCATAAGAAACGATGAGCAGGCGGATTTCAGAAAAACCTGGAAAGACTTATAAGAACACATGCTGAGTGAAGTGAGCAGAACCAGGAGGACACTGGACACAATAACAGCAACATTGTACAATGACCAATTTTGATGAACTTAGCTCTTCTCAGCAATACAGTCATCTTAGCAAATTACAAAAAAAACTCATGATGTAAAATGCTACCCACATGCAGAGAAAGAACTATGGAATCTGAATGCAGATCAAAGCACACTATTTTTCAGTTTTTTCCTTACTAATGGTTTCCCCCTTTTGTTTAGATTATTCTTTCATAGCTTGACTAATGTGGAAGTGTATTTATTATGATCACATGCTGTCTTGGGGAAGTGAGAGGGGGAAAAATTAGAACTCGAAATCTTATAAAGGTGAATGTTGAAAATGAAAAGTAAATAAATAAATGTTTAAAGAAAGGTGGCCATGTCCAGCCAGGCTTATAGGTGACTTTGTGAGTTTGATAATTTGATTGATAATTTGATCCTATGAGTGGATAATTGATGACAAAGGAAGCATCCCTCCTGGAGGACACAAGTGCCAAGACAAAGAGAAGCCTAAGTTTGTGGTCTTCATTGCAAGAAGATATTAACTTTGAGGGAGGCAATGCAGAACCAAGGCAAAATGTGAAATCCCTAATTCCTCTTTTTCCCATTTCTGGTACTGAATACTTTTAAAAGTTTAAATTCTTGCTTCCTCCATGAAACCATTCCTGATCACACTAGTTAAAAGTACCTTCTCCTTTTAATTCTGACATGTTTAAATAAAATCCTTCAGGTTTATATAAAATTTAAGGATCAGTTTCTTAAGATATTGTAATAGCATAAAAATTAAGGTACTGAATCTTGTTTTTAGTCATTTATTCAGGTGTTCCCGGAGTCCTTTTGTGTTTTAACTTTTCTTTTTTTGTGTAGGAAATAAATATTTATCTCATATCTTATTACTTTGAGTACCATTCTATTTTACCTTTATGGGAAGTCCTAGACATGAGTCAGAAACATAAGTTTTAAATAATTTGTCTTAAGAGAACAAGGATGAATGTTAAAACAGATAAAGAAAATGAAAGAAGTACTCCTACATATCCTTTTTTTTTTAATGGAGGGGCTCCCACAGTATGCCTGGGCCTAGAACAGAGAGGTATCTTAGAAAGAGGGAGTATGTTCCATTCCCTAACATCCTGGGTCCAGAAAACCTATTTCATTTTTATATCTGATACATAATAGCAGTGACATCAAACTCAAATACAAATGAGGGGAACTATGTAAGGATCTCTTTGGACCAAGAATTGATTTAGAAAACAATGTATCAGCATTATATATGTTTTATTGCCTTTCATTAATTTTGTTAAATATTTCTAAACTGTATTTTGATCTGGTTAAGGACACTCTATGGATTATTGTGGATGTTGCCCATGGGTAAAGTATTTGATACCTCTGTGATATACTACCTACTTTCATTACCAGGTAAGACAGGTAAGATGACAACAATGACCCCAACCATGTTCAGGGTACTAGGAATATGAAGTAGAAAAAATGACATTCCTTATCATTAAGGCACTTACAGTCTAACAGAAGGGATATAATAAATATATACATATAAATATGTATAATGTTAAAATATAATGAATAAAAATGATATAATTATGGTAATTGTGCTTGTAGCTATCATATTAATTATAATGTATTTTTTAAAACAATTACTCAATTTTGGTTTTCAACATTCACTTCCATAAGGTTTTGAATTCGAAATTTTCTGCCCATCTCTCCCCTCCCCACACCCCAAGATGGTTTGTAATTTGATATGAGCTCTACATTCATGGTGAGTCTATTTTCACATTAGTCACATTGTAAAGAAGAATTAGAGCCAAAAGGAGAAACCATAAGAAATAATAAACAAAAGAAATAGAGTGAAAATAGGATGCTTCAATCTGCATTCAGATGCCACAGTTCTTTTTCTGGATGTAGACAACATTTCCATCATGAGTCCCTTTAAGTTGTTTTGGATATTTGCATTGCTAAGAAGAGATAAATCTATCAAAGTTGGTCATCACACATGGTGACTGTTATTGTTGTGTGTGTTACATCACACATTGTGACTGTTATAACATTCTCCTGGTTCACTTCACTCAGCATGAGTTCATGTAAGTCTTCCCAGGTTTTTCTGAATTCTGTCTGATCATCATTTCTTATATAGCACAATAGTATTCCATTACACTGATATACTACAACTTGTTCAAATATTCCTCAACTTATGGGCACCCTGGAATTTCCAGTTCTTTCCAGTTCTTTAACACCACAAAAAGAGCTACTATAAATTTTGTGTACATCTGGGTCCTTTTCCCATTTGTATGATATCTTTGGGATACAGACCTAGAAGTGGTATTGCAGGGTCAAAGGATATGCACAGTTTTATAGCCCTTTGGACACAGTTCCAAATTATTCTCCAGAATGATTGGATCAGTTCACAACTCCACCAACAAAGCAATAGTGTTCTAATTTTCCCCCATCTTCTCCAAGCTTTATAATTTTAATGTTTTTTTCATGTTAACCAATCTGATAGATGTAAGGTGATACCTAAGAACTGTTTTGATTTATACTTCTCTAATCAACAGTGATTCATTGCATTTTTTTCATAGAACTATAGATATCTTTAATTTCTTCCTCTGAAAACTACCTGTTCATATCCTTTAGTCATGAATCATTTGGGGAATGACTGGTGTTCTTACAAATTTTACGCAGCTCTCTCTATATTTTAGAAATGAAGTCTTTATCAGAGACACTGGCTGTAAAAATTGTTTCCCACCTTTCTGCTTCCTTTCTAATCTTGGTTGCATTGACTTGATTTGTTCAAAAACTTTTCAATTTAATGTAATCAAAGTTATCAGTTTGCATTTCATAATGCTCTGTATGTTTTGTTTGGTCATAAATTCTTCTATTCTCCATAGATCTGACAGGTAAGCTATTCCTTGCTCTCCCAGTTATAGTATTAGCCTTTATATCTAAATCATGCACCCATTTTGACTTTCCTTTGGTATATGGTGTAAAATGTTGGTCTATGCCTAGTTTCTACCATACTGTTTTCCAGTTTTCCCAGCACTTTTTGTCAAATAGTGAGTTCTTATCCCAGAAACTAGAGTTTTTGGGTTTATTAAACAGTAAATTACTATAGTCATTGAATACTGTGTCTTGTGTACAGAACATATTCCACTGATCCACCACTCTATTTTTTTTAGCCAGCACCAGGAAGTTTTGATGGTTGCTGCTTATAGTACAATTTAAGATCTTTTAATGGGTAGGCCATCTTTCCTTGCATTTCTTTTCATTGATACCCTTGATATTATGTATCTTTTGTTCTTCCAGATGAATTTTGTTATTATTTTTTCTAGCTCTATAAATGAATTTTTGGTAATTTGATTGGTATGGCACTGAGTCAGTAAATCAATTCTGGTAGAATTGTCATTTTTATTATATTAACTTGGCTTACCCGTGACCAACTGATGTTTTTCCAGTTATTTAGATCTGATTTTGTTGTGTTCAAAGTGTTTTGTAATTTTATTTTTGTAATTAGGTTTGTTTTTCCAGGTAGACCCCCAGATATGTTATAATATCTACACTAACTTTAAGTGGAATTTATTTTTTTATCTTTTGCTCTGTTTTACTTTGTTAGTGCTATATAGAAATGCCAATGATTTCAGTGGATTTATTTTATCTCCTCCAACTTTGCTAAATATGCTTATTATTTGAAGTAGTTTTTTTATTTGATTCTCTAAGTATACTATCATATCATCTGCAAAGAGTGATAGCTTAGTTTCTTCATTGTCAATTCTAATTTTTTTTATTCTCTTATTGCTAAAACTAACATTTCTAGTGCCATATTGAATAACAGTGGTGATAATGAACCTCCTTGTTTCACTACTGATCTTATTGGAAAGGCGTCTAGCTTATCCTCGTTATATATAATGCTTGTTGGTTTTAGGTAGATAGTACTTTTCATTTTAAGGAAGACTCCATTTTATATGCTCTCTAATGTTTTTATAAGGAATGGATGTTGTATTCTGTCAAAAATTTTTCCTGTATCTACTGAGATAATCGTATGTTTTCTGTTAGTTTTTTTTGTTGATATGATCAACTATGCTGATAGTTTTCCTAATATTGAACCAGCCCTGCATTCCTAGTATAAATCCTACCTGGTCAGAAGGGTATTTTTCTTGGGGCAGCTAGGTAGTGCTGTGAATAGAGCACCAGCCTTGGAGTCAGGAGGACTTGAGTTCAAATTTGGGCACAGACACTTAACACAAAACTAGCTGTGTGACCTTGGGCAAGTCACTTAATCCTAATTGCCCTACCTTCCCCCTCCAAAAAGTAAAAATTAAAAACATAAGTGTATTATTCTCATGATCTGTTGCTATAATCTTTTTTTTTTCTTTTTGGAGGGTGAAAGGTGGGGCAATTGGGGTTAAATGACTTGCCCAAGGTCACACAGCTAGTTATTGTGTCAAGTGTCTGAGGCTGGATTTGAACTCAGGTCCATCTGACTTCAAAGCTGGTGCTCTATTCATTGCACCACCTAGCCACCCCTATAATCTCTTTGCTAATATTTAATTTAAATTTTTTGCATCTTTATTCATTAGAGAAATTAGTCTATAATTTTCTTTCTCTCTGTTGAGTCTTCATCCTTTAGGTGTCAGTATCATATTTATATCATAAAAAGAAATTGATAGGACTCCTTCACCCATTTTCCCAAATAATCTATACAGTATTGGAATGTATTGTTCTTTAAATATTTGATAGGATTCACTTGAAAATCCATCTGACCCTGGAGATTTTTTTCCTAGGGAGTTCATTGATTGCTTGTTCAATGTCTTTTTTTTTTTTTTGAGTTTTCTCACTTCTCAATTTTCCACCCTTCCTCCCCTCCCACATGACCAAGATGGCATGCAATCATATTAAATATACTTCCACATTAGTCATGCTCTGAAAGAAGAATTTCCCATCAGTTAGGGAATGATTGAACAAAGTGTGGCATTAATTTAATGGAATACTATTTGTGCTATATGTTGAGTTCTATGAAAAAAATGCTCTAAATCACTATGAATTAGAGAAGTGCAAATCAAAACCACTCTAAGTATTTTATTTCCTCTTCTGTCAATCTGGACAATTTATATTTTTGTAAATATCCATACATCTCACTAAGATTGTCAAATATATTGGTATACATTTGGGCAAAATTATTCCTAATTATAGTTTTAATTTCCTCTTCATTGGTGCTGAATTCACTTTTTTCACTGTTAATATTGATAATTTGGTTTTCTTCTTTCTTTTTTAAAAACTAGATTAACCAAAGATTTATGTATTTTATTGTTCCCCCCCCCCAAAACCAGGCCTTAGCTTTATACACTAGCTCAATAGTTTTTTTATTTTCAATTTTATTAATCTCTCCTTTGGTTTTCACAATTTCTAATTTGATATTTAATTAGGGATTTAAAATTTGTTCTTTTTCTAGCTTTGTCAGTTACATGCCCAGTTTACTGATCTCCTCTTTCTCTATTTTATTCATGTAAGCATTTAGAGATATAAAATTGCCCTAAGAACTTCTTTCAGTGCACCCCATAAATTTTGGTATGCTGTGTCATTATTGTCCTCTTCTTGGATGAATTATTGATTATTTCTAGGATTTGTTGTTTAATCCACTCATTTTTTAGGATTAGATTATTTAACTTCCAATAAATTTTTAGTTTTTCTTTCCATAGTCATTTATTACATGTCATTTTTATTGCATCATGATTTGAAAAGCATGCATTTAACGTATCTCCCTTTCTGCATTGGATTGTGAGGGTTTTATGCCCTAATACATGGTCAATTTTTGTGTAGATGTCCTGTGTCACCAAGAAAAAGGTATATTCCTTTATATCACAATACAGTTTTCTCCAAAGGTCTATGTCTACCATATATAACTTTTCTAAAATTCTATTCATATCCTTAACTTCTTTCTTGTTCATTTTGTGGTTAGATTTATCTAGTTCAGAGAAATGGAGGTCAAGTTGCCCTACTAGTATAGTTTTGCTGTCTATTTCTTCCTGTAATTCTCTTAACTTCTCCTCTAAGAATTTGGATGCTATACCACTTGATGCATATATGTCTAGTAATGATATTATTTCATTGTCTGTGGTACCTTTTAGCAGGATGTCATTTCCTTCCTTATCTATTTTAATCAAATTTATTTTTGCTTTTGCTTTGTCTGAGATGAGGATTTCTACCCCTTGATTTTTAAAATTTCACCTGAAGTACAATATATACTATTCCAACCTTTAACCTTTACCCTGTATGTATCTCTCTGTTTCAAATGTGTTTTTTATAAACAAGATATGGTAGGATTCTGGTTTTTAATCCATTCTACTATCAACTACCATTTTATGGGAGAATTCATTCCATTCACATTCACAGTTATTACTATCTGTGTCTTTCTCTCCATTCTATCTCCCCCATCCCACAACCCCACCTTTATGTTTTTCATTCTCTCTTCTTTCTTTCCCTCCTCACTAGAGATTTGCTTTTGACCACCGCCTCCCTCAATTTACCCTCCATACTATTCCCTCCACCTTTTATTTCCCCTTTCACCTCCGATGGCCTATAGGGCAAGCTAGATTTCTATACATATATATATACTTATACCTAACTATACCTCCTTGAGCCAAATTAAATGAGAGTAAAGTTCAAGCAATGCTCATCTCCCTCCATTCTTTCTATTGTAATATGTCTTTGTGCCTCTTCATGCAATATAATTTACCCTTGTCTGCATCCTTCTCCCATTACCATCCACTTTTACCACTTAAATAGGTTTTTATCGTCACATGAAAGTGTCACCTGAAACCTGCACCCTAAAATTTGGTCAATTTTAAGGAGTTGCTTTCTTCAGTGATTTTTTGTGTGTTTTGTCAAATGTATTTTTAAAGGAATTGTTCATGTTTTCTTCAACCTCTCTGATTTGCCTTTTAAAATCCTCCTTGAGTTCTCCCAAAAAGGCTTTTGGGGATTGTGACAAGTTCATATTCCCCCTGGAGGATGAACAAAACACAAATTCTGGAGAAGACAACATTGTCACATTGACAATGTTGTCTTCTCCAGAATTTGTGTTTTGCTCTTCCCTGTCACCAAGATACTTCTCTGTGGTCATTGCTTTTCTCTGTTGCTTTTTGCTCGTTGTATTTACCTTTTTCTTGGATTTTAAAGTTGATCTCTGCTTCTGGGGCACAGGTGGCATTGTCTTAGGATTCTTGAGCTGGAAACTAAGGGCCTGGTTACTTGTTTTGTACTGGGACCTCAAGTGCTGGCAGCTGGAGGTTGGTAACTTACCTGATGCTCAAATGGAGCTGGTGGTGGTAGCTGGTGTGTGTCTGGTGTTTGTGCTTTCCTGCTCCAACACCCTGGGGCTCAGGATCTCCCACTGGTTTTCTGAGGTGGGGCTTGCCATTGGCTTGCTCAGATGCCTCCCATCATGTACTGGTCTTCTTCAGTCACAGCAATAAGAATATTTCCCTCCATCTCCCTAGCCTCCTGAGCTAAAATATTGCTGTGCCTCATCTTTCTGTTGCCTCCACTATTTCAGGCTTTTCCCTGGGGTAATATTCTCTGGGTTTTTCAAGGTCAATAAGGGAAGATGAGAGCGGATTACTGCTTACTGTGCTGTCTTGGCTCCCAGAAGTTGAAATAGGTGACTTTCACACATTCCATCTGTGAGCAGATAGCTCCTTGAGCAGCTGCTGCCCCTGCCACTGCCACTGCTACTCCTGCTGCTCCTGCTGCAGATTCAGTCACTTCCAAGGCCTGTTCCTGGTTTGTTGCTACTGGGGCTGTATCAGCACACTCTATACTGTACAGTGCTTCTCTGTCATCCAGTTCAGATAGACCCCTCCTGGTGACCTTCTAAGTTGTTTCTAGAGTTTTCAGGCTGAGAAGTCTAGAAACTGCTCTTGCTGTCAGTGATTCAGTCCCCTGAGGTCTGCTCTGGCTTTGCTGGGTCTGGGTCTATGATGGCACAGTTTGGGCTATAGACACAATAGTGCAATAGACCCTTCCTGTAGACCTTTCAGGTTGTCTTGGACTGGAAATATGCCTCACTCTTTCTCTTTGTGTGTTCTGCCACTTTAGAATTTGTTCAGAGTCACTTTTTAAAGGTATTTGAAGGAGTTTGGGGGAGATCTAAGGCAGAAATATCAGGGGAAACTCCCTGCTTTCACTGTACCAACTTCGCTCCACAATGTTGTATTTTGTATATTACATATATACATACATATAACACACACAGCAGTGTAATGTGAAGTTGAAGATGAGAGGGGCAAAGTAATTGTCCAGACAAAAATTTTCTTGAATTGATAAGGGGGAGAGAGATCACTTTCCCCTGGAAACATCAGAAACATCAGGGAACATTTCATGGAATAGGAGTATTATTTTCTCTCTATTCTTATGCAAAATAAAATGAATGATTTGACTACTTGGGGCCCAAAAATGTGTATATTACTTACTATTTTAATACCCCAAGCCTTACTAGCTTGTTGTACGTACATTCCTATACCCCACTGAGGTATTGGAACAGAACTTTTAGTTGAAGACCACACACACACACACACACACACACACACATACACACACACATCCATCCATCCATATATCCACACACACATACACTCACACATACATATCACTTAGGTAAGTTATAAAACACAGCTCTTATAACTGAATACTTTGAAGGTAGAGTAGGATTTCATCAAATATAGATTAGAAGGAAACATGTTCTCATCATGAAATGATGTATGGAGATAGGAGCCCACAATAACTTCAGGAATAAACTAGTTGTTCAGTTTGGCTTCAACAAAATATGAGAAGGGAAAGGAAGTTATATAAGCCTGGGAAGGAATATTGGAACAAGATTGTGGTGGTTATTAAATGCTCATGCATTTGTACTTTAATCTTATAGACAACAGGGAGCCACTGAAGGCTTTTGAGTGACATAGTCATGATTTCTATTACAGCTTGGAAATTAGTTTTTTGCCTGGTTTGACTCTTCTAAGGCCAGACTTTCCTGTATTTTAACTATTTTGTATCTCTTCTTATATTGAATCAAGAGAATTATTTGACAACCTGAAAAAAAGAAGTGTTGCATTGCATGCTGTGTTGCTGTCCTAATCTTCTGCACCTAAATGGGTCTTCTCACCAGTTTTATCCATTTTTGTCTTGAAGTTTCTCACTAATATGCTTTTATTTCATCCTATTTCTCCTTATATTGCCACCAAAATTTTTTCACATTTTTGTCTATTGAAACCCTAAAAATTTAAATCCAAGCTTCTTCTATGAAGTCATTCCTGATAACACTAGTGGAAAACACCTTCTCCCTCTTATAACTACTATAAGACTTACTGTTTTTCCTACCTTATATCATAAATTATTCATCTTATAAGAGTATAGTCAAAAACACTGAGTGAGAACAGGACTCAAACAATCAAAGGGTTTTAGACTAATTGAGAAAAGTCTTGAAAAACCAGATAAGAGGTCTGTTCCAATTTACTGTGGGATTTTGTCATATCCTCTGAGTCATGTATAAAGGCATTAAATTAGATAGAATGGGAAATTTTTCCAGAAATTGAAGCATGTGGCTATCTAATGCACTGCTGAGGAGAAAACATCTGTACAGGACTCAGCTTTGGCCAGTTCACCTTTTCTTCTTTTGATTAGAGGAGAACTATTCATCTTCAAAGGGTCCAAAGGGTGTTGAATTTCCATGTTCCCATCAGAACCCTCAATTGTGCCCCAGATAATCTGGTGGTAGTGTTTGCATTAAAAGTCAAGGACAAAATTGGAAATAGAGTCACATTGTTTAAGGGGAAATTCTTTAGCACACCACTAATAAGAGACAATAATGTTCAACAACCAGGAAATTTTTGTTCTTTCCTCACTGGAGCCCAATTTCCCTTGAGTACTTGTGAGTGATACATATGTTTAGAGGAAGGTTTTGTACCAATTATTTCTAATTATGCTACCTTCACAAAAATATCCCTTTTTAAAAAACTACTTAAGGAGAGCTGACTGAATTGGTTCGCAACTGATAATCTTGGGGTAGGTGGAGAAGCACACTTGTAAGGCCTCAAGCTGATAGTATTGTACCTCTAATCCCCTGAGGTTACTGAAAACACCCTGAAGGGTAGTTACGATATTGCTCTAGGACCAAAGGTTCATCTGTGAGAGTTAGAATCAGGTCAGGGATTCTCAGAGCTTTCTTGAACTATACCCATGTTCTTTCACCTATAACTAGATTTCAAGCTACTGATGAGCAGGAACTATATCTTAAATCTCCTTGAACTTTCAAAAACATTTAATATAGTATCTTTCATATAGTACTTAAAAAACACAACAATTTGTAGTTCATAGGACGTAGAGTTAGAATTCACTTAGTCCAACTCATTTTATGGATGAGGCAATTGAGGGCAAGAGAGTTGAAGTGACTTGCCTAAGGTCATTCATGGTATAAAAGGGATTTGAACTCATATTTTCTAAATTCAATCTATTGATTTCTCCACTGACCCATGCAGCCTGGCCACAGACACGAGATTAATTTGTTTTATCTTTCCTCTCTCTTTTGAACATTTTAAAACATACTTAGAATACAATAGTTTTTTTAAAAACAGTTATACAATATTTTGTTTAATAGTAAGCTGTCTTAAAGATTGAATTATACATATTAGGAGTAGAATTAGATAAACTAAAAGATTTGGTGGTCCTAAATTCTGCCACAAGTGTATGCATCTCTGTGATTGACAGAAACAAGGACATCCTTCCCACATAACAAATTTCATGAGTTGTGATGATTTAAAATTATTAGAACCCACTGTATTAGTCATCCACTCACAGTCTGGTATAAAATCATTTAATGAAAAAATTGGAGTCACTAGAACAGATCCATTCCCCACAGCTTTATAACATGTCCTACACCAGTTATACTACTATACCAGTTATCCTACACTTGAAGACCGAATTGCCCTCTAGTCTCTTGTTTATAGTTTACTTATGGATGGACCTGGGCACTGCCTATTACTGACTTCCATAGTATTTAACTAGTTCTCTTAGATTTCTTGCAGCAGGAGAGTATCTATATCTAAAAGACCGAGTATTACAGAGAAGCTTTATGGTGGCTCCACAAAGGGGGCTATTGTTCTTCAAAGCAAAGCTCACACAGCTGCATCTACCAAACATTTCCTCAGAGTCAAACACCCACAGTCATTTCATTTTTCACTGTTTTACTTCTTAGCAGATGAAAGTTTCTGTATTTGGGTTCCTGAGCTTTTTGCAAATTGTTTACAGAGAGAGAAAAACAAATGTCTGTTTCTATATGGCTATCCAAAGAGGGGTAAGTGATGTTCTAAGCATTGTGATGTCTCCTTCCATCCAACTCATTTTCTGAGCAAGATGATTTCCATAATGTTATGAGAGAACCAAATTTGCATCATCTGAAATATAGATAACTTGAATTGATCCATGAGCTCATCTGCCTGAGTACTGCCTCCAACAAAAGATTCAGACTAAAAATCCTTACTACTTTAGTACACAATTTAATGAGTTTCTGTAGTCAAAAATTATAATTATATAGCAGTTGATGGTGTGATGAAGAGCCTCTAAAGT
Organism: Petaurus breviceps papuanus; assembly: GCF_028583685.1. Lineage (NCBI taxonomy): Eukaryota > Metazoa > Chordata > Mammalia > Diprotodontia > Petauridae > Petaurus > Petaurus breviceps. Next base: position 85,492,826 of record NW_027185655.1, on the reverse strand, counting down.
TAGCTAGACCATCCCTCAGGTGACATTATCCATAACTGGGGCCACATTCCACCTTGATAGCACCGACTAGAAATTGTGCTCTATTGGTATGGCATTTAAAACCCCAGAATCACCTCCATATCCCATTGAGGTACTGGGATAGGACTTTATTCGATCCAGTCCAATACACTTTTATTAAGTACCTACAATGTGATAGGCATCAAACACACACACACACACACACACACACAAACATGAGAAATTATAAAAAGAAACAGTGAAATATAAAACAATAACAAAAAATCTGACCATAATTTCACATCCACAACACTTTGATCCATGTATTATACATGGAACATTGACAAAAAACTTAAAAGTACATCAAAATCATCAGACACTGGGGAAAATAAGTGCTAAACCTTTAACAAATGATTGTGTATCAAGTTCCTTATTCTCCTATCTAGGGCTGAGATGCATAACAGGAAGTATCACAAGATGCTGTAAAAATACCATGAATATTGCTTTGAAAGATACTTTGAAGTTGTTGGAGTTTTTAAAAACTTTAAATCATACACTTCCCAAGTGTTCTCTTTACTGAGACTAGTTAACACCATAACCACTAAGGTAAAGCTCTTCTTTAATGAAAATATAGCATCTAGATAATTAAAAGCAATGGTTCCACTGTAATATGGACTGATCAGACTGCATTTATAGTATTGCTAAATATTAAAATTTCCTAAAGTATTAGGAAAATTAATTTTTTACATGTAACTGGGAAATAAGGTATATAGGCACTGGGATATAGAAATCTATCCTTCCCTACTAGAAAGGTAGGGGTGGACAGGGGAGGATATAAGAGAGAGCAGATTGGGGAAGGGAGATTCACTAGGCTAGATATCTTGGGGTGGGGGTAGGGGAGCGATGGGGAGAAAATTTGTAACTCAAAGTCGTGGAAATAATGTTGAAAACTAAAAATACATAAATAAAAGTTTTAAATAAAAAGATTCACAACACAACCCTTTATTTGAATCTTAAAATTATTTTTTGCAATAAGGAAACAGATGCTCAGAGATATGCTTATATAGCTAGATAATGTCATAGGCAAGTATTTTTTCCATCCTGATGAAGTATTAGTGTAGGACTTCTATAAAATTAATAATAATATTTGACTTTACACTTACTATTTAACTGGAAGAGACCATACAGTATCCAATCATTATAAAAATGTTTTTATCTATTTATATAAGATATGTAAACATTTATAGATTCCTGGGTATGAGACTGAGGGTGTAGTAGAAAAACTGCTTTCTCTTCCCTCTTCCTCTTTGGAATGTGGGCATTGACTTTCAGGACCAGTCATAACTTTTTTCCTCTTACAGGGCAGTGGAACTCCTCAGAAGAAATCAAGACAAACAGTGACTCAATGACAATTCAATAAAAGGAAATGAATGTTTACATATATACAACTTAAGGAAGTAATTGTACAATTTCAAATGGTTGTACAGTTGAGTGTTATAATAAAAAAAGTTTTAATGAATAAAACTCTTTTTAGGAAATCTAGAAAGCTAACTAGCAGACATTCCCTTGGTTACTCCTAGACATATGGGAAATAATACTTGATGTAGTTGAAAGCTGGGTTGGTTTTTTTTTCTTCCTGATTTGGTTGAGTTAGGTTATCCTAGTGCCAAAAATTATTTTCATTTTCTGAAAATGGAACAAAATCAACTGAATATACATAACATTAATGAAATGGAATAGAGGAGTCTTATTTTTTTTAATATTGGGATATGTCATTATAGTTGTGAAAATCAAGAATTTTCAGCCTGAGAGGTAGATCCTTAGAGAAATAAATAGACAAAGAGACATAGAAAAGAAACAATAAGTAATAATTCTGAGAACCCAGCACATTCATAAGTACTTTCTGCATTTATTAATGGTGTATGTATGCATGTGTGCACGTACACATTTTTATACATATATGTATGTATATTTATGCCTTTTTAAAACTGTTCTCTTTGTATTTACTTTATACATATCCTCTGATACTGGGGTATTTGAGAGAGGGAGGCTGAAGATCTTTTTTCTCCTCCACTTAAGATAGGCTCCTTGATATTAGCTTCTGAGAAGCATATTAGTGCTTATTCTCTTCCTTTCTCACCTTTCCATTCAAAGGTGGGCTATGAAGCCAGTTATGGAAACCAATGTTTCTACAGGTCTCTCAGAAAAATTGTTGGGAGTAGTTAGATGGCAAAGTAGATAGAGCACTGGCCATGGAATTGGGAAAATCTGATTCAAATCTGGTCCCAGATACTTAATGGTCGTGTGATTCTGGTCACTTCACCTCTGTTTTCCTCAGTTTTCTCATCTGTTAAATGGTGAGAATAATGGCACCTACTTCCCAGAGTTGTTGTGAGGATCAAATGATATAATAAATTGTGAGGCATTTAGTACGTGTCTGGCACATAATAAGAGCTATATAAATGATAATTATTGTTACTATAGCAATTAACAAAGTGCTGTCACATAGTAGGTGCTATATAAAGGTTAGCTATCATTGTTATTATTATTGTTGTTACCACCTAGTTTACAATATATACGAGTGAAAAGTGTAAAATAAATGGAGGAACAAGAATACCATATAGGATGAGTACCATGGGTAGTGACTGGATCACAGAAAAAGAAGGGAAACCAGAATCATGTGAAACCAGAATATAATATAGTTGCACAGTGAGTAACTTGACAGGTACATGTGAACTTAAGTGGCAGAGAAAGCATTGAGTCAGAACCCACATAGGCAGCAGAAATCTAGGGATGTATGGATAGCAGAAGTCAGAATGAGAAGTGAATTGGAAATGAATTAGGAAAATTTTAACCAAGGAGACTTAAGTGATATTTAAGGGAAACCCCAGTAGAAATCCAAAATCAGGGGCAGGGAGGTTAAAAATAAGCTCAGAACAGAGAGGCAAGGCAAAGGAGTGAGGTCAGCACTGAGGCTAGAAGTGAGATATGAGATTCAGAGCTGTACACAGAGACAGGTAAGAAAAAAAATAATGGGAAAAAACAATGAGAAGACCTTGATTCTGAATACATTTCCGAAACCCATCTTGATTTAGGACTGTCAATCCCACTTTAGTCATGGACGTGATCATGAAGGGATGATTTGAGTTGAGAACTGAAATGTAGAATATTGGGTGGGGGAGCAACAATTGCAAGTGCTAAAAGCAATTTCCATAAAAAATAATTAAAACTATCCAAACTGACAAAAGTATAAAAATGCTAATGGAATAAATTTTATTATAATTTCAATTAAGCAAACATGTCCTGTATTTTATGGAGAGCTCTGTGTTAGGTGCTAAAGGAGATAAATTAGGGATGTTACAATCCCTGCAGCTTAGTAGGGAAGGGAATGATACACCTATACCTACATATACACAAAATGGTTATCATAAAAATGTAATGTGATATGAGAGGTCTAAACATGGCGCTGTGCTGACTTTGCATGATGTGGACTGGCATGGATACAGTTCACATGAGAAAAAATTTAAAATTTGTAGTTGGCCATAAGTGTATTATGAACCAGCAGAGTGAAATGGCTTTTTCTTTGAAGAAGCCCCTGAAATCTCAAGCTGCATTAACAGAAGGATAATGGGAAGTGATAATCTCATTGTGTTCTTCACCAGTCAAATCACATTTGGAAAATTATGTCTAATTAATACATAACGCCTCCTCTTATTGGTATATTGATATATTAAAGCATACCCAGAGAAGGACAACCAAATTAGGGAACAGTCTGGAAGCCACACCATATGAGTAATTCTCAAATGGGTGTTTAGTTCAGAGAAGGGAAAACTGGGATATTAAAGGGAGATATTAATCTTTAGGTGTTGGAGGGTCTGTCATTAAGAAGAGTGAGGCAAATCTGAGAGGCCTCTCACACCTATTGGCTGTGTGACCATGGATGAGTTCCTTCTCCCAGGGTCTCAAAGAAGTTCTCTTAGTGTATCTGACCTAAGACTTGTTTATCAGATGGATTAGTGGAGGAATTCTCCACACTGGGGAAGTTAGGTGGTCCAGTGGATAGAGTGCTGGACTTGGAGTCAGGAAGATTCATTTTTGCAAGTTCAAATCTGGCTTCAGATACTTATTAACTGTGAGACCCTGGGCAAGTCACTTAATCCGGGTTGCTTCAGTTTCCTCAGCTGCAAAATGAGCTGGAGAAGGAAATGTCAAAGCACTTTATTATCTTTGCCAAGAAAACCCCAAATGAAGTCACAGTCAGACATCATTGAAAAATGACTGAACAACAATAACCTTCGTGCATCAAGTTCCTGCCTCCATTAAAGACACAAGTTCAGATGGGGAAACAAATAAACCTCCTCTCCATTCCTCCTGCCTCCACTTCCTCAAAGGAATTAATTCCTTTGGGACATAGCGAATTGATTTTTCTTGAAGTCATGGCTATATGATTATAATTATAATGATTAGTATTTATATAATGGGTTGCCAAGTAGTTCAATGGACAGAGTACCAGGCCTGAAGTCAGGAAAACTCATCTTCCTGAGTTCAAATCTGGCCTCAGACTTTTACTAGCTGTATGATCCTGGGCTAGTCACTTAACCCTGTTTGCCTCAGTTTCCTCATCTTTAAAAGTGAGCTGAAGAAGGAGAAGGCAAATCACTCCAGTATCTTTTCCAAGAAAATCCCTAATGGGTTCATTAAAAGTTGGATATAACTAAACGACTAAACAATAACAATTTGTGTAATGCATTAAGGTTTAGATGTTATTTCATCTTAATCCTTGTAATAATCCTGTGAAGTAGGTGGAATTATCATACTTATTTTGTTGATGGGAAAACTGAAGCTAAGTGACTTCTCCAGAAGCCACCCAGCTTGTATGTGTCTGAGGCAGGATTTGACTAACTCCTCCTCTTCCTGACTCCAGTCCCAGAGATTTATCTACTGCACCACCTAACAGCCTCTAATCATCTCTCATGTGTTCTACAGTATGGATTTATGAATTGAAGACTCTTTTAGCTTTAAAAATCTATGATTTTTTTGAAAATATTGGAAACAGGTTGGTTATGTGTGAGGTGACAATGCCTTGACCAAGAGAACTATTAAGCAAGGCCTAATGTTTTATGATTTGACTGATAGGCAGAGGAGAGATAGCATGGTATAATGAGATCACTGGACCATGAGTTAGGTGGCATGGATTCTGTTTTCAGTAACTTTGTGTCAGTGGGCAAGCAGCTTAATCTCGGATGAATTGTTTTCTTCCTGTGTAAAATGAGAGAGCCAGACTAGATAATTTTTACAATCCTGTTCACCTCTAATATTCTATAATTCAAAAATTTTCATTCACACTAAGTCACCATAACACTTTACACATGTAACTCAATATAATTTTTAAAACTTCTACATGATTTGTGTATAAGTTGACTCTCATGTTCTGCTATGCACATGACATGCATTTATTTCTTTCTAACTTTGTATTTAAGTTTCATTATTTAAGTTTATGATATGTTTTTCTTTCCTTTTTTATTCTCTATTTGTGTTCTGGAATTTGAGTATCAAATAAAATTTAAAAAAATAAAATAAAAATAAAAACATCCTTCTGAGAAGGGATACCATTGATTTTACTATACTGCCAAAAATTTTCTGAACATGAAGAAAAAGCTCAAGTACTCCTTGTATATAAGTTGTCCAAATAAAAAACTAATTTAAAATGCTAATATATTAAGAAGAGACATAACATTCAAAGTGAAGTTACAAGGGAGTAGAAACAGGACTTCCATGGAGCTCCTGGTTCCACCTCCTCCATTTCATGTAAAAGGTGACTCTGAACAAACTTTGGAGCTACTGAACCCACAAAATGAAACAGAGAAGCTAACCTCCCACTGAGGACAGCCCCGTAGGCTGGTAGGAAGTGGCCAGCACGGCGCTTTGGGAGTCCAGCCCAGCCTGGAGCACCTTGGAGGTTTTAACCTCTGGGTGGCCACAACCAGCTACCGGCTGGAGGGACATCAGATCACAAGCAGCTTTGGCTGTTTACAGAATTATCAACCCATAGATGCTAAGGACAAAGTGACAGGTCAGTGCAGTGTGGACTTTGGGACCTGAAAATCTGGGAGTGCAGTTGGCCTTTGCCCCCAGGGAAAGAGGCCACTAAAGTTCCAAGGCCATGCAGCCGCCACCATGTGGCTGCTTCAGAGCTCCTGGCTTGCAGATTGTAGCGGGACCAAGCAACCAGTCTGAGGGGTAACCACTCTTGCTTTAAACTGCTTGGATCTGGATTGCGGTCTAGGGTAGAGGTCCTGGGGGCATGACCAGTTTGCCAGAGTGGGAGAGGTTTCAGAGAAGGCACTCAACTAATAGCTCCAGCAGCTGAGAAAACCCCAGCATTTGAGATAAAGCTCCCATTTCTGGTAGCAGAGTTCTACTGTGGCAAACAGCTCAAAAATCAAGCAATTGAGCGGCAACATGAGCAAACTAGGGAAGCAAGGCAAGCATGGTAATCTGACTTTGAACTCCTCTTTTGGGGACATAAAGGATCAAACCATGGAACAGGAGGAAGATAGCAAAGTCAGAACTCCTGCACCAGAAGCTTCCAAGAAAAGAATAAGATGCTTACAGGCCATAGAGGAGCTTAAGAAGGATTTTGAAAACCAAATAAGAGAAGTGGAGGAAAATTTGGGAAGAGAAATGAGAATGCTGCAAGAAAATTATAAAATGAGAGTCAACAACTTGACTGAACAAAATAGCACCTTAAAAAATAAACTAACTTAAATAGCAAAAGAGATTCAAAAAGCCAATGAGGTGATGAATGGCTTAAAAAGCCAAATTTGCCAGATGGAAAAAGAATCTCAAAAGTTCACTGAAGAGAATCAACCCTTCAGAATTAGATTGGAGCAAATGGAAGCTAGTGACTTTATGAGAAATCAAGATACTATTAAACATATCCAAGCAAATGAAAAATAGAAGGCAGTGTGAAATATCTCATTGGAAAAACCACTGACTTGGAAAATAGATGCAGGAGAGAGAATTTAAAAATTATTGGACTACCTGAAAGCCATGATCAAAAAAAGAACCTAGAAATCATCCAAGAAATTCTCAAAGAAAAATGCCCTGATATTCTAGAATCAGAAGGCAAAATAGGGGTTGAAAGAATCCACCAATCACCTCCTGAAAATTATCCCCAAAAGAAAACTCTTAGGAATATTATAGCCAGGTTCCAGAGTTCCCAGATCAAGGAGAAAATACTACAAGCAGCCAGGAAGAAACAATTTGAATACTGTGGAAACACAATCAGGATAACACAGGAACTGGCAACTTCTACACTGAGGGATCGAAGGGCTTGAAATATGATATTCTGGAGGTCAAAGGAGCTGGGATTAAAACCAAGAATCACCTACTCAACAAAATGGAGTATCATGTTTTAGGGGAAAATATGGTCATTCAATGGAATAGAGAACTTTCAAGCATTCATGATGAAAACACCAGAGTTGAATAGAAAATTTGACATTCAGATACAAGACACAAGAGAAGCATGAGAAGGTAAACAGGGAAAATAAATCATAAGGAACTTATCAAAGTTGAACTACTTACATTCCTACATGGAAAAAATGATAATTGTAACTTATGAAACTTTTCTCAGTATGAGAATAGTTGAAAGGAATATAAACGTGTGTGTATATGTATATATATATATATATATATATATATATTTACACATACATATATGTCTATATAGGAGGGCATATGGGCGTATGAATACATATGTGAATATTTGTTTATATGTGTACAGGTATACATAGTGTGTACAGGACCAGTTGAATAGGAAGGGATGATACTTAAAATGTGAAATTAAGAGGTGATAGAGGAATATAATGAGATGAGGTTGGAAGAGATAGAATGGGGTAAATTATCTCATATAGAAGAGGCAATGGAAACTGTTACAATGGAGGGGAAGAACAGGAAGGCAAAAAGGAATGAGTCAAGCTTATTCTTAATGAATTTGGGTTAGGGAGGGAATGACATACACACTAAATAGAGTATCTCATCCTATAGGAGATTAGGGGGTAAGGGGATGAGAAGGGGGATGATGGAAGGGAGGGCTGGCTTGGGTTAGGGAAGTTGGAAGCACACACTTTTGAAAAGGGATGGGATCAAAGTAGAGAATATAACAAGGATGGGGGAGGATGGGATGGAGAGAAATATAGTCTTTCACAATATATCCACTATGGAAATGTTTTGCATAGCTACACATATACAACCTATATTCAATTGCTTATCTTCTCTGTAAAGGTGGGTAACAAGGGAGGTAGGGAAGAATATGGAATTCAAAGGTTTAAAATCAAATGTTTAAAAAATACATTATTATTATTATTATTTTACAATGTAACTGGGAAATAAGATAAAAGGCCCTGGGGCCTAGAGATTCACCATGCCCTGCTGGAAAGTTGGAGGGGGATAGGGGAAGGTATAGGAGAGAGCAGATTGGTGGAAGGGATATTCGGTGGGATCACTGTTTTGGGGTGCTGGTTGGGCAAAAATGGGAAGAAAATTTGCAACTCAAAATCTTGTGAAAATGAATGATGTAAACTAAAAAATAATTAAAAAAAACTACAAAGTGAAGATACAAGAAGTCTCTCTTTCCTGCACTTTGCCTAGGCCACATCTGGATTACAGTGTTTTGTTATGGGCACAAATTTTAGGACAGTCAAGGATAAACTGAAGAATGCATAGAAAAACGTGACCAGGATGGGAAAGGCATTTGGAGAACCTGACATGTCACAGCAAGGTGATAGATCTGGAGGCGTTTGGTCTGAAGAAGAGATTTAGGTCAGTCACACTAGCAGACTTCAATTGACTTGAAGGGCTGTCATAAGGAAAAGAGATTAGACTTGATCTCTGGCCCTTGAGCAGAGATCTGCACACAAATGGGTGGATATGGCATAGAGGTAGATTTAGCTTTCCTAACACTGCTGTGGAGTAGTGAAATGAGCTGCCTTGCTAAGGAATAGATTCACCAAAACACATGTCACAAGGGGGAACCTGGATGACTATTTGTTGAGAATGTTGCAGAAGGGAACGCTTGTTCAAGAATGAGTTATACTAGATTGCCCCTGAACTACCTTTCATCTGTCAGATTTTGTAATTTTAAAAGAAGGCTTTCAAAACTCTTTGGATAAGAAAAAAAATTGTTACAAGAAAAGAATATCAATTATTATTTATGTATCTTTCATTTCATGCTCTGTGATCTTTGACAAATTCCCTGAGTCTCCATTTTAAACTTACTTCTTATTAAGAATGTTAATTACTATACCACCCTTGCCTGAAGGAAAAGACTGGTCCTTCAGCTATGAGATCTATGGTTCAAATGAGTCATTTTTCTCCCCCTACCCCCTTCCCACTCCAACTCCTATTTATATTTATGGGTAGATAGTTTGATGCCTCATAGTAGTGCATAGGTTAGCTTGGGTAGGTGAAAAGGTATGCCAGGAAGGTGTAAGTTCTGTCAAGTCAAATTCACATAGAAAAGATTTCAAATACAAGGGTGATGACAGATTCGGTGTCTCTTGCCTAAACACTAGCACATGTGGAGAGATTCAGCCACAAAATGTTCTTTACTAGATGATGGATATTATTTTGTTTTGGTGAAAAAAAAACACTCATGGCAACATGAAGGTGTTGCTATATAAGCTGCTGGAATGAATAGCCATGCCAGTGAAATCCTAAAACTTTTGAAGTATGAAGTTATTTCCCAATTGAGGGTGCTGTTGAATTTTTGATAAGAGTAGAGGCAAACTGAAAAAGCAAAACAGTGAAGGATTATGGAAAGCAGAAACAGAAGGAACTGGTCCAAAAAGCTGAAAAGTAAGCAATCAATAAATGGGGGTTGAATTACTGACTCTGTACCAGACACTGTGTCAGGCCCTGGGGCTGGAAGGAAAAAAAGAAACTTAAACAGTTCTTGCTCTCAAGGAGCCTACATTTTATCAGAAGTGAAACCAATTCCTTACATCTATAAAAGGCACCAATATTCTTCTAATCTTGCAGGTTTGAAACCTCAGAAACATCTCTTCTTGCCTTTTGCTTAATTAGCTGCCAAGTCTTGGCTGGTCAACCTTTATAATACCTATAGCATCCATTCACATCTCTCCCCTCATACAGTTTCCACCATAATCAGGCTTCATCACTTCTCTCCTGGACTGTTGCGATAGCCCCTTACTTGGTCCCCCTAACTCTTTCCCATCTATTCTTCCTCTACCTCCCAAAGTGACAGTCTAAAGCACCTGTCTTTCCCCCATACAAAAAGGCTCATAGATGAAAATAATGCTGCTGCTGATTATAAAATAATAAAGCCCCAAGGACATTCTAGGATAAAATAATAATGACATGATGATGATTTTTATAATATTTTAATTTTTCTCCAATAACATGTAAAAATAAATTTTAACATTAGCTGTTTAGTTTTGAGTTTCAAATTCCATTCCTCCCCACAAGTTATATCATGTGCTATTTTCTGTTCATGGCATTCCATCCCCTATCTCTGTGCCTTTTCATAGGCTTTCCCTCTTACCTAGATACTTTCCCTCCTCACATCTGTCTGCCTCTTAGACTCCCTAGTTTTCTATAAAGCTCATCTCAAGTGCTATCTCCTGTAATAGTAAAGTAATTTGATCCCTTTGTATTGGCAAAGCTAACAGGTACCTAGCACCTAGTAATTAATCAAACCTCTGTTGAAGAAACAGAAGGTATGAGTCCCTGTTGCTGACATAAGAGGAAGGGGTTGTATGAAACAGGAAGGAGCTAATATCTGTGTATATAAGGGGAAGCCCCTGTTGGGTCAGACAGATCTTTTGGATCTGGAGCAAGCTTTGTGGAGGCAGAAGCTGCTGCAGCCTGGGAGGCTGAAGAGGAAAGGCCCCCCAGGCTGGAGAGAATGATTTTGATTTTGGGAACCTAGGTGAAGTGATTTTGCTTCTGGGAAGCAGTTGGAGCTTCTGCTGAGGAGATGCTGAGTCTGATGGCCAGCTGGAGCTTCTGGGAGCTGATGAAGATGTCCAAGGGCCACCTGGAGCTGCAGCAGACTGAGGAAAACTGACTGTGATGTAGATACTTTGTATGGACCTATTTGTGGCTTTGTTAAGCCTTAATTTCCCAGGAACAGAGACTGTCAAGGATTTAAGGTGGACTGGACACTGTGAGCTTCAGCATGAAACAGCAAGTGCTCAGAGAGCTGGATAAAGACCTGGGGGCTGTCTGCCTTTTAACCCAGGTGACAGTTTGGTGAATCCAGGTAGGACCTGGAACCATGGAAGGGGATCCAGGGAATCTGAGAGACCACACTGAGTCAAGCTGAAAGAAGACTTTACTTGGATACTGTGTGCTGACTGAGAAATTGCAATTTACTAGTGACCTACAGGTGGAGGGCTTGTGTATTTTCTGATGATTGAATAGTGAATGATGACTGCATAAGTGACTGATTTGTAACTTGGTGTAGAACTACACCCCATGGGTGTAGAACTTTGAGTCTTGTACTTTGTGTCCCTTAAGGAGGCAAGCCTTTCAAAGGACTTACACATCTTAAAGTTTTGTATAAATAGTTCCTATTGTTATATGTCTTCTTTCCCTCCCTCCTGCCTGGCCTCCTTTACTTATTGGTAATCAGTTCTTCCCTCAGGGCAAGCAAGAACCCATGTGCCCACTGGGAGGTGTGATATGATCTATAATCCAGTGAGTCTAACTGCAGGGCATTGTAAGAAGAATGAGTAAGAAATTAAATTTTTAAAAAATAGTACCAACACAAAGGTGATGGGTATTCTTTTTAATTTCTGCTTACATATATCTTATAAATCTAAAGTTCTTAAACTATTAATTAGGCTTTATTTATAGTCAAGAAAATGGCTTAAAATAGAATGGAATGCCTTCTTAGCTTTACATCTTGAAAAATGTATGCTATAAAAATATGCTATATGTACCTGTTAGCCCTTTTACAAAGTCATTTTCAGTAACCCCAGGCAGCAGGGGTCATTAGCTGAGTATTAGCCAATTTAAAATAAAAAAAGGGAAGATAAAGAAGGATTTTGAAAGAATCCCCACTAACCCTTTCTACTTAAAGAAGCTTGGCCATGCATGTGTACCCAGGGACAACTACTATCTTTGATAAAATATGCATACATACATATAGATGCAGAAACACATACATATTATACCTATACATGTAAATATGCATAGATGCATATGTGTGTGTGTGTGTGTGTGTGTGCAGGACTTTTGAGATACAATGTTTAAGATGATCTGTTTTCCTGGGCAATGTTACCATTAAGGAGAGTGGGAAGTACTCATTTAGACTGATGATTCTTTCTACCTTTCTCGATCACTAATAGATTAACTGTTATAAAAAGAAGATAGTTGCTGAGGTAGTCTTTATTTTTATTTAAATTAAAAGAAGTTTATGACTATTTTTCTTCTTTTATTTCGTTCTACATTATTCTTCAAGTATAAAATTGTTGTGCCTTCCTTTATGTCTGTAACTGCCCGAAGGTGGATTTTTGATCAATGATTTATTGGACAGCAGTGTATGACATTTTCCTTGTCTTAAAGAACTTTGGAATAATTTCACTAACTGGAGCTATTGAAATGAAATAAAATTGACTTGATAAATTTAGAAACTGACTGCCAAGCTCATAAAAAGGCCAGTGTTTGCCTGGACAAATAGAACAAACAGTTGACACCGTTTCTTCTGTGCTGGACAGAGGGAGAGAGAGAGAGAGAGAGAGAGAGAGAGAGAGAGAGAGAGAGAGAGAGAGAGAGAGAGAGAGAGAGAGAGAGAGAGAGAGAGAGAGAGAG